>NC_134577.1:117856042-118157246 GCF_050947875.1 Dermacentor variabilis
CACTAAGGTGATATAGACGTATTTGACTCATGAATGCTTCGACGTGCCATTCACTCGCGGAATACCTTTACAAAGGCATACTTGCAAAAACCAACCCCGACAAATTCTGGCAGTCGCTTAATAGGCATCCAGTCAGCTAACCCATGCTATTCCTTTTTTATCCTCCTTCTTTATTGGAATGACCTGCGTACGACGTATCTTTCAAATACCTCATCCAACTTCGTCAACAACTGCGGAACTAGCAGCGATTAATGTTGCACTGAAATACGTGCAAGAGGAGTTAATTACATCGAAGGTTGTCATCTTTACGGACTCCCGTGCCGCCCTTAGGTTACAACGCAGTGAGCCTGATTGTCCACTTGTGCGCAGCATTAATGACTCTGCGAGCAAAATTCCATCACGTGGGGTATTTCTCGTTGCTCAATGGATACCTTCACACGTAGGAATCGCCGGAAATAATAAAGAGGCTGATCGCCTCGCTTCAAGTTGCGTTCATAACAACTGTGACTGCCCAGAAATTATGTGCAAGCTTGATGACGCTCGTCTGCTGATTCGTCGCCACCTACTCAAGCAGCATCCAGATGAGCGCGTCGCAAATGGAACGTTCACGCCCCGGGTTCGTGGTCGAGGCTTGCCTCGTCGCGCTAGAGCACAACTGCTCAAGCTGAGGGTTGGTTGCGTGAACGTGCACGAACGTTTATACAGACAAGGGCGTGCGGAAAGTCCATTGTGTACGTCTTGTGGCTGCTACGAGACACTTCAGCACCTTATACTTGAGTGTCTCGCTTTCAGTTCGCAGCGCATTTCGCTACTGAGAAACTATCATCTCCTTGGCCTGCGGTGTGCGACACTCGAGGAATATTTATACCACAGTGGCTGTGCATCTAAACGTGATCAGGTCCATCGCGCCCTACTTACCTTTATAGACCTAACTAACTTAGGTTCACGTTTGTAGCATGAACATTCAACATTCTGTAGTAGCGTGACCTTTAGTAACCGGCCCTACTGTGTGTGATCAGTACTGTACCCTAACGCTTCTTCCTTCGAAGATGGGAGGTGGCGGGTTCAAACACCTTGTAGTGTATATTGTGAACCGGTGATTACGTGCAGGTGATTACGTGAAACGGTGATTACGTGCAGCTTTACTTGACGTCTCATCGTGGAGAACACAATTAGCCGCATAGCGAAATAGCCATGGATGTGGTTGATAATTGTGGAGGCTGTTCGACGCGGCGTCACTTTAATTCCGGCTGCAGAGTTCTACTTTAGTCTTTAGATTTGTCCTGTTGCAGTGTTCTACTTTGGTCTTTAGATTTGTCCTGTTGCTCTCCTTTCCTCTTTCCTTTTTCCTCCCCACCTTCCTATCTTCCATTTCTGTGTTGCTGTCACCTCCCTTCAGAAGAGTAGGCAGGCGTTGTGCCCCTTCCTGTAGCAGTTGCCAGCCTGCTCCTCGCTTTCCCTTTCCTGTTACCTGTGTATATGTGTATGTGTGTTCAAAACAAATCATCATGATCATCAGCAGCAGCCGCAGCCTGGTTACGCCCACTGCAGGGCAAAGGCCTCTCCCACACTTCTCCAACTACCCCGGTCATGTACTAATTGTGGCCATGTTGTCCCTGCAAACCTCTTAATCTCATCCGCCCACCTAACTTTCTGCCGCCCTCTGCTACGCTTCCCTTCCCTTGGAATCCATTCCGTAACTCTTAATGACCATCGGTTATCTTCCCTCCTCATTACGCGTCCTGCCCATGCCCATTTCTTTTTCTTGATTTCGACTAAGATATCATTAACTCGCGTTTGTTCCCTCACCCAATCAGCTCTTTTCTTATCCCTTAACGTCACACCTATCATTCTTCTTTCCATAGCTCGTTGTGTCGTCCTCAATTTAATTAGAACCCTTTTCGTAAGCCTCCAGGTTTCTGCCCCGTACGTGAGTACTGGTAAGACACAGCTGTTATAAACTTTTCTCTTAAGGGATAATGGCGATCTGCTGTCCATGATCTGAGAATGCCTGCCAAACGCGCCCCTGCCCATTCTAATTCTTCTGATTATTTCAGTCTCATGATCTGGATCCGCAGTCACTACCTGTCCTAAGTAGATGTATTCCCTTACCACTTCTAGTGCCTCACTACCTATCGTAAACTGCTGTTCTCTTTCGAGACTGTTAAACATTACTTTAGTTTTCTGCAAATTAATTTTTAGACCCACCCTTCGGCTTTGCCTCTTCAGGTCAGTGAGCATTCATTGCAGCTGGTCCCCTGAGTTACTAAGCAAGGCAATATCATCAGCGAATCGCAAGTTACTAAGGAATTCTCCATTAACTCTTATCCCCAATTCTTCCCAATCCAGGTCTCTGAATACCTCCTGTAAACACGCTGTGAATAGCATTGGAGAGATCGTATCTCCCTGCCTGACGCCTTTCTTTATTGGGATTTTGTTGCTTTCTTTACGGAGGACTACGGTGGCTGTGGAGCCGCTATAGATATCTTTCAGTATTTTTACATACGGCTCGTCTACACCCTGATTCCGCAATGCCTCCATGACTGCTGAGGTTTCGACTGAATCAAATGCTTTCTCGTAATCAATGAAAGCTATATATAAGGGTTGGTTATATTCCGCACATTTTTCTATAACTTGATTGATAGTGTGAATATGGTCTAATGTTGAGTAGCCTTTACGGAATCCTGCCTGGTCCTTTGGTTGACGGAAGTCTAAGGTGTTCCTGATTCTATTTGCAATTACCTTAGTAAATACTTTGTCGGCAACGGACAGTAAGCTGATCGGTCTATAATTTTTCAAGTCTTTGGCGTCCCCTTTTTTATGGATTAGAATTATGTTAGCGTTTTTCCAAGATAACGGTGCGCTCGAAGTGATGAGGCATTGCGTATACAGGGTGGCCAGTTTCTCTAGAACAATCTGCCCACCATCCTTCAACAAATCTGCTGTTACCTGATCCTCTCCAGCTGCCTTCCCCCTTTGCATGGCTCCCAAGGTTTTCTTTACTTCTTCCGGCGTTACCTGTGAGATTTCGAATTCCTCTAGACTATTCTCTCTTCCATTATCGTCGTGGGTGCCACTGGTACTGTATAAATCTCTATAGAACTCCTCAGCCACTTGAACTATCTCACCCATATTAGTAATGATATTGCCGGCTTTGTCTCTTAACGCATACATCTGATTCTTGCCAATTCCTAGTTTTTTCTTCACTGTTTTTAGGCTTCCTCCGTTCCTGAGAGCATGTTCAATTCTATCCATATTATACTTCCTTATGTCAGCAAATAATAAATAATAACTGCAGCATTCAGCTTTTGTCGTTCTTTTCCAGATTCTCACGTGCTTATCAAATTATGCTTTTTATGTTCTTCTCTTTGGTTGCCTGGCACTGACAGGTGTATATAGTTTTTACATTGTAATTTTTGCTGATGCTGTTTCTACTTTGTTTCCATCGGTTCTATTTCCGAGTGTGTATATGTGCTTTTGTTAGCTTTTTATTACTTTTATTTGTATGACTTGGTTGACGCCCCCCCCCCCCCCCCCCCCTTACTATATGCCCCATAAGGAGGCCGATGGTCGGATCGAAGCTCAGCGCAGCACCTCGATATTATACAGTTGCAGTGTAGCCTATGTCGCACGCGTGCTCCTTACATGCCAAAATCCGTCTTTGAAACCTTCGTCGCCTGCCTCATGTGCCAGGCTTTAACACGAAATTGTCTTATACCGGGCCCTACTGTAGATCTGTCCTAAGTGCATACGTGCCGCCTACATTGTCGTCACTCTAATACCTTGGCCTCTCCGTGAGACGGCGCTACCTTGCCGATTTATGAGATGGTGCAGGCTGAAAGGAGACGGTCGGCGAACGCCACCAGATTGCGTTGCCATCCACGCATCATCTCGGCGGAACACCTTGGCCCGCGGTCTGGTTGGAGGCCGGCGTGCGCTTTCTGGTTTGCACACGTTCGCGCTGTGGAAAGTTTTGGTCTACCATTGTCGTGATCCAATATTCGTCAAGGATAAAACGCGAGCAGCGGGGTCCCCTGCTGAACGTGCGCGATCAGGCAGGGTTTTCACGGCGAGTCCAATTGTTTGTATTTCCTTCGTGCACGTATTCTTGCGTCGGCGGCGGTGGCATTTGCATGCGTACGTTTTTGCACGCGAAAAATGCGCCATGTGTTAACAGCGCAGTTCAGCCACATACGGACTCACCGTCGAGTCGGATACAACTATGACGCCTGGCAACCTGCGGGGAGCTGATTTTAAGCTGCTCAACAACACAGGCCTCGCACGCGTGCGGTTGCTGTCGTTGCTTCACCTTTCGAGTGAAATTGTGATTAATAAAAACTGCACATTTATGAATTGTATTTGTGAATTTACAAAAATAACACTGCTTAAAATAAGTTTCATCTTCGTGTTATAACGAATAAACTCCAAGAAGGACGAACCAATTTTGTTTCATTCAGGCCACCAACTTTTCATTAAAAGCTGTCGAATACTGCAAACTTTCAGAGAACGATAGTATCGCTTTTACAACTTTGTAGCTCTTCAATAAAAACATTACACTACCCCTTACACTACCCCCACACTACTGGACCTTACACTACCCCCAAATATAACACGGCTTTGCTAGAGGGACCGTTGCTAAATCCTTCTAAACAGTGCAACAAATTGACATGGGCTGTAAATTCATGTACGGATTTTGTCCGCTTTACATGCTCTAACGGAAGCAGTTTACTGAACTGCAATGTGTCTAGTATTAGTGTAAGGGTTCCAGATATTTAAACTTTGTGCTTTAATTTATTTGATCCTATGAATTTTCGGTAACTTCGGTAAAGACATCCAGGCCACGATATGAAAGTTGACAGTCACGAGAATCTACTTTTCCCTCTGAAATGGCACAAGTGTTATTCAAATTGTTTAAATGGTCGTCTCGTAAACGTATTTCTGCGTTTACATGCACTTGAATAGACAAGCTTCAACTTGCAAGCCTGACAAGCGTGCAAGCTGTTAGGGTTGGCGTCCCGCACATCGTGCACAAAGAACTTTCTCTCACCCGACCTTCTTCCACCAGGCCTCGTCAAAATGAAGCGTGCCTTCCTAATTCGCCATGACCGTTTCGAGTGTCTGCCTGTCTGCCGGAAGCCCCGCAACGTACAGGCCTCTTTTGTGTGTGTATGTGTATGTGGGTGTGCGAGTTTAGAGAGGCCCTTTCCTCGAATTGGACCTAGAGGAGAACTTCCACGAACCCGCAACGCGCAGAAGAGATGGATAGGCGTCTACAATTCCAGGAGGCGTGACGACCTCCTCTCTGCAGCAAGCACGGTATAGCTCCTCTCTGCAGCAGCTCTTTCTGTGCCGGTCACGTGACGTCGATGGAAGCAAGGTCCCGCCCACGATTGTAGAGAGCCTATTTAAGGGACTCCGAAATGTACTTTTAAACACTTATTGCGAGTCCTTTAACGGATGCTCTTAGAAAAACAGAGCCACAAACGGTAAAGTGGTATGACGCAAAAGAAAACGCTTTTAGTACGCTGAAGAAAGCACTAACTAGTCAGCCAGTGTTGAACGCGCCCGACTACTCTAAGCCATTCATTCTTCAGTGTGATGCAGTGACAGGGGTATGGGGGTGGTACTCTGTCAAAAGAGAGATGACGAGAACGAACACCCTGTGCTGTACGCCAGCAGAAAACTTTCAGTTCGTGAGGAAGCATACAGTGCATCAGAAAAAGAATGCGCCTGCGTAGTATGGGCGGTGCAGAAGCTAGCTTGCTATATCGCTGGTTCAAGGTTCACCATAGAGACTGACCACTGTCCCTTCACATGGCTGCAGTCCAAATCTACGAAAAACGGTAGTCTTTTGCGCTGGAGCTTAGCTCTTCAACAGTACACCTTCGATATTCGCTACAAGAAGGGTAAGCTTAACGGCAATGCCGATGCTTTGAGTCGTTGCCCCTAGAGTAACGAAAGCCTCATGCTCATCCGGGTTTCCGTGGCATTTTTACGTTCGTTCATGCGTTTCTCCGAATTCATACGTTTTTCCAAAGTGTAGTCGATTGTTCGATGGTTTTAATAACCCCGTCATAACGCTTTCAAGAAATGGCTGTTTTTAGTGTTCAGCGGGGGGAGGACGCGCGTAGGGAATGGGAAAGGTGTAGCGGGTTTTCTTTTTTTTTTTAAACCCGGGTGTGTCTTCGGGAGGGAGGGTGGCCTTGTGCTCGCTACTTTGTGATTGTCGGTCCGGCACTGTTCTGGGGTGAATGCTTACCCACGCAGGAGACGAAAAGCAGCGACACCTCCTTGCAAGACCGATTTCGCCGGAGTGGACCAGGGAGAAAAGTCACAAGAGCGCCACGAGGACTGATGACCACTCCCAGGAATCTACCTGCTACGAACTAAGGGTTCGTCACCTCTAAGGGGAATTCTGCTACCGAAACGCCGATCCCTCGTACAGCGGCTGCTGGCCCCTACACGTCGGGATCTTCCTCCCCCGCCGGAGATGCTGTTAGAAGTGGGGTCCCGCACCTCGTGCACAAAGAACTTTCTCTCACCCAACCTTCTTCCACCAGGCCTCGTCGAAATGAAGCGTGACTTCCTAATTCGCCATGACCGTTTCGAGTGTCTGCCTGTCTGCGGGAAGTCCCGCAGCGTACAGGCCTCTTTTGTGTGTGTTGTGGGTGTGCGAGTTTAGAGAGGCCCTTTCCTCGACTTGGACCTAGAGAACTTCCACGAACCCGCAACGCGCAGAAGAGACGGACAGGCGTCTACAATTCCAGGAGGAGTGACGACCTCCTCTCTGCAGCAAGCTCGGTATAGCTCTTCTCTGCAGCAGCTTTTTCTATGCCGGGCACGTGACGTCGATGGAAGCAAGGTTGTATAGAGCCTATTTAAGGGACTCCGAAATGTACTTTTAAACACTTCAGGCTCTTCTCATTTCCCCGCAGTGGCGTCTGCGTCAGCAGGCGTTTGGTGTGTTGCGACACCACGTACCCGAGCACATGAGGGTTGGACCCTCCCGCGTTTAGCCGTGCGCGGCTTAGCCGTGTTCGGGGAAAAGGGGATCCTGGGGGTTGAGCCAATGCCGGGTGTTTGGACCTTTACGGCCCCTCGGCGGCGGCAACACACCCCTTTGGCCTCGGCTTCACGTAGACGGCACCCTCGGACTGACCCACCCGGGGGAAATCGGTAGTTGCCGTTTCCTGTCTCTCTCTCCTTCGACCCTTCGTCTTTCTCTCACTTTCCAGCTTTCCTGTCTTCTTCTCACTTCTGAATTTCTGATCCTTCTGGCAGCTAGGGTTAACCTCGTGTGAAATAACCAAGCTTGGTTATATCATATTTGGTTATAGTGGTTGTGTACAGCTGGCGATGGCAGGCCTCGTTTATTTACAAGGCCTGTCACGTCCCCTTGTTGGGCTCCATGGTGGGTGGCTGACACCACTGCCGAAATTACTTATGGTTTTATGGCTTCTTCTTTCCCCAAGCTTCCTGATCGCCCTCTCACAAAAAGAGGGCGCACCGAAGAATGTTTCAACTTCTTTAATAAGCCCACTGAAATTTTTCCACGTTTCCACGTGATTCACAGCGAAACCCCCGACAAGACCGTAAGAACTGTATCACCTTTCGTTGTCGCGAAATGCCTAACTGAGACCCTAGGTGCAGGATACAAAGTCACGAAAATGGCCAGTGGTGACATTCTTCTTGAAGTCCGTGATAAAGCTCAGCATGAAAATCTGCAAAAGCTCACCTCGCTTGGCGACACCCAAATCTCTGTAAGTCCTCATCGTTCATTGAACAGTACACGAGGGGTAGTATCAGATCAGGACCTGCTGGAACTGACTGAGACAGAGCTCCTAAAAGGCTGGAAAGACCAACACGTTACGAATGTACAGCGAATTAAGATCCGACGTGACGACAAAGAAATTCCGACAAAACACCTCATACTTACCTTTTGTACGAGCACACTCCCTGAACAAATCGAAACCGGCTACATGAAAATAAATGTAAGACCATACATTCCAAACCCCCGACGCTGTTTTAAGTGCCAAAGATTCGGTCACGGCTCTCAGAGCAGCAGGGGCCGTACCACCTGTGCAAAGTGCGCATCACATGAGCACCCTGCAGATAACTGCAATGATCCACCCCACTGTGCAAATTGTGACGGTGAACACCCGGCATACTCTCGCTCTTGTCCCTGATGGAAGAAAGAAAAAGAAATTATCACGCTCAAAGTAAAAGAAAATATTTCCTTCAAAGAAGCTAGAAAACGCCTCTCGTTTGTGGGGCCTTCTTTCTCCGACGTGGCACGGCAGGGGGCAGTGCCACAACGGTTCTCGGCGGCCGTTAGGACCACGCAAGGTGGACCGACGGTAGCGCCACTCGCCCCCACTGCGGGATCAGCTAGTGCTGTTCCGCAACCCAGCAAGAGCCAGCAGTCCACCGGACCTGCAGGCTCCACGACTTCTAGGGCCTCTGTTCGCACAGAGAAGCCCGAAACACCCGCGAACGTACACCGCGAGCGGGCATCCAGCGCCTCTATGGAGGCGATGGATACATCAAGTGTATCCGGCGTCTCGGACGCCGAAGGATCGGCGAAGCTCTCAGGAGCTGCCCAAAAAAGGCAAATCCCGCATCACAGGGCCTGGCAAGGTTCCTGTGGAATAACATAGTTTTCCTCTCTTGAACACACATCACCATACACTTTCACTATGGATACACAAATATTATATTGGAATGTCAGGGGTCTTCACAATCTAGATGATGTCAAGGAACTCCTACATAAATATAATCCAAAGGTGCTGTGTGTTCAAGAGACTCATCTGAAAAGCACACAAACAAACTTTCTTCGTAACTACGCCATCTTCAGAAAAGACCGTGACGAGGCTAACGCGTCGTGCGGTGGCGTAGCAATTGTCGTAGACAAGTCTATAGCTTGTCATCATGTAGCCCTACAGACACCCCTCGAAGCAGTATCAGTGCGAGGAGTTCTTTTTAATAAGTTGGTTACTGTTTGCTCCATTTACATACCCCCAAACTATCACCTTCACAAAACAGACTTCTACAACCTTATAAATCAGCTTCCGGAACCCTACATACTCGTGGGTGATTTTAATGCCCACAACACCCTGTGGGGAGATTCCCGTTGTGACGCGAGAGGTCGGCTGATCGAACATTTTCTTTTGACATCCGGTGCATCCCTATTTAATAAGAAGGAGCCGACTTATTACAGTGTGCATCACAACACATACTCATCTATAGACTTAGCAATTGGTACTGCTAGTCTTCTGTCTGACCTGAAATGGAATGTCATCAAGAATCCTTTTGGAAGTGATCACTTCCCAGTCACTCTAAACTTAACAACACAGTATGATTCTCCACCGCATGTCCCTCGATGGAAATTAGCCTCAGCCGATTGGAAAAGTTTTCAAGAATGTACTTATTTACCGTGGGACTCTTTAGAATACTATACTATAGATGATGCCGTATCATATTTTACTCATTTTATTATCGACGCAGCGCAAAAGTGTATACCACAAACAAATGGTTTTTCATCCAAAAGACGTGTCCCGTGGTGGAACGAAGATTGCAAAGAAGCGCGAAAGAGGCAGAATAGGGCATGGGGCAGGCTTCGTCGATCACCAAATGCGGAGAATCTAATTGAATTCAAGAAGGCAAAATCACAGGGCAGGAGAACACGACGACGTGCTAAGCGAGAAAGCTGGGAAAGGTACATCTGTAGTATCAATTCGTACAAGGATGAAGGTAAGGTATGGAACAGGGTGAACAGATTGAAGGTCAGGGAAACACAACCGCTTCCTTTAGTAAACGCTCAAGGCGACACCATGAAAGATCAGGCTGACTTTCTGGGTAAGCATTTTGAAAATATTTCTAGTGCATCACACTATGCGCCAACTTTCCTAAAGTTCAAGGAACGCATAGAGCGAGAGCGCCTTGAACGAAAATGCGCAGCAGATGAACCTTATAACCGGCCGTTTAGTCTCGCTGAACTGAAGGCTGCTCTGTGTTCCTGCGGCAACTCAGCACCACGTGGTGACCGCATAATGTATGCAATGATCAAGAATATGCATCCAGAAACATTGAACACACTTCTGTGTCTTTACAACACCATGTGGCTATCTGGGCATATTCCATCCTCATGGAAAGAAGCTATTGTCATCCCAATTCATAAGCAAGGCAAAGACCCCGCATTAGGCAGTAGTTACAGACCAACAGCACTAACGAGCTGCTTGTGTAAATTATATGAAAAAATGGTTAATCGGCGTCTAATCTATTTCCTGGAAAGCAACCGTCTACTTGATCCCCTTCAATGTGGTTTCAGGGAGGATAGGTCAACAATAGACCACCTTGTTCGCATTGAGGCAAATATTAGAGAGGCTTATATACACAAACAATTTTTTCTTTCTGTATTTCTGGACTTGGAGAAAGCCTATGACACAACATGGCGATTCGGAATCCTCCGAGACCTATCTGCGATGGGCGTACGCGGCAATATGCTAAATATGATAGAAAACTACTTGACTAACCGCACATTCCGTGTTAGAGTGGGCAATGCCCTGTCCAGGCTATTAACTCAAAAGACTGGTGTGCCACAAGGGGGCGTGCTTAGTTGCACCCTCTTCATTGTGAAAATGAACTCCATCCGCGAAGTCATTCCATCCTGAATTTTTTATTCAATATATGTAGACGATGTACAACTAGGATTTAGGTCTTGTAACCTTGCTGTCTGCGAGCGCCAAGTCCAACTCGGACTGAACAAGGTCTCAAAATGGGCAAACGAAAATGGCTTCAAGCTAAACCCCTCCAAAAGCTCCTGTGTACTTTTTTCTAGAAAGAGGCTTGATACAAGAACCTGATATTATGCTGCATGGACAACACATACCACTCAACACTGAACATAAATTTTTAGGCATAATACTCGACTCAAAACTAACCTTCATTTCTCATATCAAGTATTTGAAAGCTAAATGCCTCAAAACAATGAACATCCTGAAAATACTGTCACATACAACATGGGGAAGCGACAGGAAATGCCTCATGAACCTCTACAGGAGCCTTGTACGATCGCGCTTAGACTACGGTGCCGTTGTGTATCACTCAGCTACACCCAGTGCTCTCAAGATGCTGGACCCTGTGCATCATCTTGGTATCCGCCTTGCCACCGATGCCTTTAGGACGAGTCCGATTCAAAGCCTGTATGTCGAATCGAATGAATGGTCGCTCGATCTGCAGCGGTCATATTCTACATTTAATTATTTTCTGAAAGTACATGCTAACGAAAACCATCCTTGTTATCCCACCATAAACGATATGACCTCTGCAACACTCTTTCACAACAAACCTACAGCCAGAGAGCCATTCTCGATCCGTGTGACAAAGCTGAGCGAGGAGATGGATGTTCATATTCATGAAAATAGACTAATGGCTTCTGCCAAGCCGTTTCCACCGTGGTTGGGGCGAACCATTGACTGTGACACGTCATTTGTGGAGGTAACGAAGCACGCTCCAGAGGCGCACATTCATATGCATTTTCTGGAATTACAATTTAAATACCCTTGTCCAGAGTATTACACAGATGCGTCTAAATCACATGCTGGCGTGTCATACGCAGCCGTCGGCCCATCCTTTTCCGAGTCCGATGTTCTGCACCCTCAAACAAGCATCTTTACAGCAGAGGTGTATGCAGTATGGTCGGCTGCAAAACACATCAAACAGTTAAAACTACGTAAGGCGGTCATATACACAGACTCATTAAGTGTTGTGAAAACATTGATGTCATGCTTCAACCACAGAAATCCAATAATTGCAGATCTTTTCTCTCTCCTCTGTACTATTTATGTCTCTGGCCAACATGTAAAGATATGCTGGGTGCCTGGACACAGAGGTATTGAAGGTAACGTCCTGGCAGACCGAATTGCTACCTCCTTAGACACAAAAGCTTGCAACATGTCCGCAGCCGTTCCCTTCTCAGACCTAAAGCCATACTTACGGAAACAACTCAGAACCTACTGGCAGCATAAATGGGACTCTGAAACCCTTAATAAACTCCACATAGTTAAGCCACATTTAGGATACTGGCCATCACTGACCAAGTCCAGACGAAGTGATGTCCTATTCTGTCGTCTCAGAATAGGGCACACTTACGGTACACATAGCTTTTTGTTGAGTGGCGGTGAGCGTCCAATGTGTAGTAGATGTGGGGAGACACTCAGTGTTCAGCATGTCTTCCTAGAATGCCGCGAAACACAAGCCGAAAGGAAAAAACACTTCCCTTTAGCATACAGTCAGTGTATACCACTTCACCTGGCACTGTTTCTAGGCAGAGAACCGCTATTTCACATGCAATCTACCTTAGCCTTTTTAAACGACGTTGACACGCTCCACGTTTTCTGTGCAAGAAATTCGTAACACGGCCTCTTGCGAGAGGCCACGGTTGCGATGTAAACCTTTGTTATAGCACATGCCTCCAGGCCCTTGTACTCAAGGGATCAGCTGAGGCTATTGTGCTATTTGTCAACAACAATCACCTGTCCATTTTTATTCGTGTAACGCCATTACACCATTGTTGAACATCCTATACTTACAGCATACCCTACTTCAGCCATTCTCATATTTTTATTCCTTGTGTATTTTATGCAACTTATAGCTCTTAGTTTTAGGCCTCTCTGCAGCCACGTCACATAAGCCATTTTTCCATTCAGTACTCATCACCACTTCCTTGGCGCGCTTTGGCCACACTTGGCCCTTGCGCCAATAAACACTACATATCATCAGGCTCTTCTCATTTTCTTTCATCTACCTTTGAATAAACCGTGCAAGTTTCGCACTAGAAATTGTATCGCCCTTGCTTGGTCGCCATGGTCTACCGGATGCCTGCAGCCCGCCGACAACGCCACGCTACCCAATAAGTAACGTCGGTTGAGCTTCGAAAGGCAGGCGCCGCTACAACTCGGCAGCAGTACGATACGCTACCCTAGAGTACGCAACAAAGCACATCGGCAGAGTAAAAAGAGACTGCTTGCGATTTCTCCTTGAGCCACTTTAATTTGTTGCACCAATAATCTGTGGCTTGCTTTCTTTTTCTGCACTACAATAAACGGAACAAAACGAATATAATTACATATCCCTGCTATAACCAGCAGATTCTAGATAAGCAGCGGCAGGTAGCTATCTATATGACGTTATGGCCTGCAGCCGGTGCATGGGAGTAGGCCCCAAGCTAAGGCTTTGTTTTAAGAACCCACACTTTCTTCAGCTTGTACTGATGTTCTGCATTTTGATTCGATGCATTGTCTAGCGTAGACACATTATTGACAAACGATTCACATACCTGTCCTTTGAAAGATCAGCACATGGTCCATTTGCTTGCGGCGATTCCGTTTCCATGAGATGCAGAAGAGATGCGGCTGGCGGTGAAAGCGCCATGTCGCTTTTCAGAGACGCTGCGTATTGGACAGCATTTTGATTACTCAGATAAATTTAACTATGTCCTCCCACGCTTGCTTCTTTTCTCAGCAAGTGCACTAAATGCAGCACTAGATACAACGAAATTTACTTATAGCATTCATCTATTTTTTTTTTCCTGACAAGTGATTGTGAGTACGGCGCAGAGTGATATTTACGTGTTACTTGGATCGCATTCGTTACTTTAGAACATTTCCTTTAGAACAGAACAAACAAAGAATGAGCCCCTTTCAATTGTTTTATTTACTTTCAATGTGTCATTGAAATCACTTTATGGACCATATTCTAGCCAGAAGACTTCAATAAAAGTAGGCACGAGGGCCGTGCTCAATGTAACGGTCCAAAGATTTGTTTCTGCGCAAGTCCTGTTTTCTACAATTATGTTTGCTTTCTTTGGCTCATAACAACTGTGCCTGCCCTGAAATTTCGTGGAAGCTTGATGACGCTCGGTTGCTGATTCGTCGCCACCTACCCAAGCAATATCCAGACCAGCGCGTCGCAAATGGAACGTTGCCGCACCGTGTGCGCGTTCGAACTCGTCGCGCTACTACTCGAGCTAAGGGTTGGCTCTATGAGCGCGTGCGAACGTTTACACAGACAAGAACGTGTGGCAAGTCCGTCGTGTACGTCTTGTAGTTGCTGCCAGGCACTTCAGGACCTGATATTGGAGTGTCCCGCTTTCAGTGCGCAGCGCATGTCTCTAGTGAGGGATTAAGATCTCCTTGGCCTGCGGTGTACGACGCTCGATGTTTGCACCCGAGTGGCTGTGCATCTCTACGCGATCAGGCTCCATCTCACTCTACTTACTTTTCTAGAATGACCTAACTTAGGTTCACGTTCGTAGCTCCGACAATATTTCTTCTATTTAACATTCTGTAATAGCGTGAACTTCAGTGATCGGCCCTACGGTATGTGACCTGTACTGCCTGTTCTACTTTGTTCTTTTAGATTTGTCCTGCTGATCTTTCCTTCCTATTTCCTCCCCTACTTCTTATCTTCCATATCTGTGTTTCTGTCACCTCCTTTTCTGAAGAATAGGCAGGTGTTGCGCCCCTTCTGGTGGGAGTTGCCAGCCTAATCCTGGCTTTCCCTTTCCTGTCAAATGTACATGTCTTTTCAAAACAAATAATAATAATAATTTATTTGGATCAACTGGTTACACAATGCGAACGACACACGCTAGACCTTGGGGTAGCACGCAGTCCATAGAAGCCGAGGCAGAAATGGCAAAAAGGTAGCAGGTTCTCCCGAAAGACGAACGATCGATTGCAACAGCACATTAGTTGACAGTTATACGAAGGAAGGATAGTAGTTTTATCGGCCGTATAGATTTAGAAACATTCGCTTGATGACTGAATGGCATCAAGCATTATGTCAGCGCGCACAGGCAAGCATTAACACATCACACTCGATGACCGTGCACGCTCGCTGTCAAAACGCTGGCGTAGGCACGCGTGACAGCAGCAGTGAGCAATGTGACCTTCGTGCTGTCTATCGCTTCAACGCAAAGAGCGGCGAGAACGCAGCGCACACAAAGGCATGAGCCGTCTGCAGATCCCTGTCAAGATACGGCGCGCGTCACGGCGAGCCTCCGCGCAAAGTACGCAGCTGCCGGCAGGGCATATCGAAACCGCACCTCCCACTTACCTTCCGTGTTGCCTCTCGACTTTCCGCCCTTTCGCGCGCGAGATTGAGCCGTCATCGTCAGCTCCCCTTGCGCCCAGTCGCGAAATACGCAGCTGCTGCAGAAACCCAAAGCCAGCCCCCCTCCCTCCCTCCCATCCACACACGGCTTTCCGCACGCCGGAAGACGGCGCGTTTGCCCTCCGCTTTCCTCCCCCGCGTGCGCCGGATTACGCCGCGATCGCCGGCTTCCTTTACGGCGCGCGCCGACGGTGTTATCGCACTTTGACATTATACGGAACATCAGGGCTACGGCGACGCGGACGGCAAAATGCGCCTGGAGTGTCCATATTATTGCTATCGCAATAAATATGTTGAAAGGCGATTAACGTCCAATAGAATTCGATAAAAAAATGGCTGAGGTTTAACTCTTGTGAGCCTAGTTATGACGAGCAAGAGGTCTGTCTGGCTTGGTTTTGCAAAGACTAGGCATACAGTGTTTCATCAAAGTTAGACCACAGTCTTTCACACACGTTACACACGCTGCCGGACGGGTTATCCGTGAAGTCGCGGTGAAACATTGCCATCGTAGTCAAGCTTGCCGCCAGCCGAAGGGTGTGGTTCGTCAAACGTTCGTTGTGGCTGCCGTTGCTTGTATCCACGGCTTCGTCTCCTTCTTGTTGTTCGTGTTAGGCGGTTGCAGTGTCTTGGATCTTTGCACGCTTCCGCGCTTGTTAACCTTCTCTAAAACGTTATAATATGGCCTCCCGTTACTCCAGGGTTTCAGCAGGCAACTTTGCCTTTAATTGAGATGTCGCCGCCTACCGTACGACTATATCTACTGGATGATTGGATTCAGCCTTTCGCTTGTGCTGAAGCTCACGGACAGACGGCCCAGCCAGCGCGCCATCCATGGCGAGAGTGAGCGACCAAGTGCCGGCGAAGCAGGCGTTAGACCCTCGCCTAGTCACGCGGTACCGCAGCGGCGAGGCTTCGAGAGAACTCAGCTGCGACGCCTCTCTGCAGCGTATCACATAGCGTGACGTCACATCTGCCAGACTTGTGCTCCGGCGGTTCAAGGTCATTGCGACGCGATGAATGACCTTGCGAGGCATGGCACAGTAGAGCTCTTGCTCTAAAATCATTGTCTTGCTGTTAAATTTGGGCGTGACAATGGTGCGTACGGAGAAAAATGTGAGATCAGCGCTGGAGCGTAAATGTTTGATTTACGTAAACTAGACGTTGAATCACCTTTCAACTTTAAATAATCAGTTGCAGTCATCACCATCACAACATAAACAACAATAATAATCCTCATAATCATAATCACCGTCATAATGATCAGGCATCAGCCACCACAATCACATTAGTCACATTCGCGGTGGTTTAGGAGATTCGGCGTTGCCTTGCTACGCACGAGGTCCCAGGATCGAATCCTGGCCGTGGCCACCGCATTTTGAGGGGAGCGAAATCCAAAAACGCCCGTGTACCGCGCATTGTGGGCATGTTAAAGATCCATAGGGGGTCAAAATTAATCCGTAGCCCCCCGATACGGCGTGCTGCTTAATAATTAACACCATGGTTGCGGCATAGCAAACCCCACAATTAATACATTGTCACATTTTCACATTGTACAAACAGGCCTACTCGATGCACAAAAGTGGTGGTAACTTGAGAAAGAAGGTATAGTGTTCAAAAAATCAGACGAAAGCGACGACATAATGTGTGCGCATTTCTAACGTCTCTGTAAGGAGCTAGGTTTGGCGGAGGGAAGGAAAACACGTTTTGACAGCTTGAGAACGGAGAGTAGACTGCTTGTATTCAAAAGTAAAAACAGGCTTGTAGAGTTGCTGCAGTGGCGTCCCAGTCGGGCAGCCGCCTCGGTTCCAAGAAAGAGCAGGGGTCAATGACCGCCAGAGCGAGGCACGGAGAAGTGACGAACGATCGCTACATATTATGTTCTTTCACTGAAAATATAGCCGGCCGCGTTTATTTACTTCGTCTTTTTTTACTTTCGGCCTCACTCAAGAAGGCGTTGACATTGACGTCACAATTATGACGTACCTGTGTCACCATTTATTTTTGTGCCATTTTATTTCATTATATTGTGCACATAATCACAATTTCTTTAACGACACCTTAAACGTATATTATGGATTACTACCTCTTGTGTATACCTCACTTTTATAACTTGTATTACTTGCCATTACTCAGTACTATTATTTATTTATGCAAATTGTTTACTTATTTTCCTGTTGTAATTATTGCCTACCACGATTGGTATGTGACAGACTACCTCATTACCCCTTGTTACTCTTAAATTTACTGCTATGTGTTATTGTGTAAATAATGCCTACCATTTTGTTGACCTTTGTAAATTTTCTACCTTTTGATTACGTGTTTCTATGGGCGGGCAGCGCAGCCCGGACGAAAGACGAGAGGAAGTGCACAACACGAGCGCCGGCTCGGCTTTCGACCGGGTGGCGCTGCGCCCGCCCATGGGAACATGTTCGATCACCAACTCGCCCAGCTTGCCGTGTTAATTTTCTATTAACTCTCAATTTTTTCGTAACCTTATTACAATGTATTACGCTATTTTCTGCCCACTATATTGTTTGCCTTTGTCAATTGCATGTCTATTCTGTGTAATCTTAATATTGCGCTAATTATTATAGTTACATTGCAAGATAACTATGTATGCCCTTCTTGCTATCATGCCTGATGGATTGACAACATGAATGAATGAATGAATGAATGAATGAATAAATAAATAAATAAATAAATAAATAAATAAATAAATAAATAATGTAAGGTACAGCAGAACTGAAACGGGCCTTTAAGTACGTTGCGCCATTCTGGATGCATGTATGAGTGCTTTTTGTAATTTTACCACTCCTGCTTGGGCCCGCATCGGCCTCAATATTAAATAAATAAATAAATAAATAAATAAATAAATAAACACGGGCTCCCCGCTGGTGATAAGCGGGGGTGTATGTCGTATCTAGCAGAGCCAAAAAGGTGGCCTCTATAAGGGCAGCGCGGCCGCTGGCGGAGTGCCTTGCTGGGTGCCGAAAAACGGGCCTGGAACGTGGGTTGCTGACCAAAAGAGCATCTAGGCTGCGCTGGCTCCGAGGTCATCCTTGATTGTTGTTCGCAGCCCCAGAAGTACTAGGGACAGCCTTTCCACACACTGCTATCTGTCGGGCGTGGGGTCAATGACGCCTTCAGTCGTCGGTGGAGACGCGCGACCATACCGTTGCTCTGCGAGCGGCAAGCCGTGGTGTTATGAAGGCGCGTGCCGAGCAGCCTCGCGAGGGCAGATAAAGCGAGCTTCGGAATTGTCGGCCTCGGTCAGTAGTTATGCGCAAAGGGAAACAGTACCACGACATCCGCGTAGCAACAAATGCTTCCGCCACTGTTTCGGCCGTGATGTCTTGCAGAGGCGTTGCCTCAGCCCACCTTCAGTACCGGTCGACACACGTGAGGAGGTGCCTGAAACCTTGGTAGGGCTGAAGTGGCCCCACTAAGTCTAAATGCGCGTGATCGAAATGGCTGCACTGCTGAACGCGTCCCGGGTCACTTTCACGGGTTAACAGGCTTGGCACCTTCTTTCCCAGCTTCGAACATCTTTGTTGATACCTGGCAAGATGAAACGGCCCGTGATAAGCCTTTGTGTCGTTCTGATGCAGGGATTGCTTAGTAACTCAGGGGACCAATTGCAATGCATGCTCACTGACCCGGAGAGGCAAAGCAGAAGGGTGTGTCTAAAAATTAATCTGCAGAAAACTGAACTAATGTTTAATAGTCTCAGAAGAGAACAGCATCTTACGCTAGGTAGTGAGGCACTGGAACTGGTAAGGGAATACATCTACTTAGGTCAGGTAGTGACCGTGGATCCGGATCATGAGACTGAAATAATCAGAAGAATAAGAATGGGCTGGGGTGCGTTTGGCAGGCATTCTCAGATCATGAACAGCAGGTTGCCATTATCCCTCAAGAGAAAAGTGTATAACAGCTGTATCTTACCAGTACTCACCGACGGGGCAGAAACCTGGAGGCTTACGAGAAGGATTCTACTTAAATTGAGGACGACGCAACGAGCTATGGAAAGAAGAATGATGGGTGTAACGTTAAGAGATAAGAAGAGAGCAGATTTGGTGAGGGAACAAATGCGAGTTGATGACATCTTAGTTGAAATCAAGAAAAAAAAATGGGCATGGGCAGGACATGCAATGAGGAGGGAAGATAACCGATGGCCATTATGGGTTACGGACTGGATTCCAAGAGAATGGAAGCGTAGCAGGGAGCGGCAGAAAGTTAGGTGGGCGGATGAGATTAAGAAGTTTGCAGGGACTACATGGCCACAATTAGTACAGGACCGGGGTAGTTGTAGAAGTATGGGAGAGGCCTTTGCCATGCAGTGGGCGTAGCCAAGATGATGATGATGATGATGATGCAGGGATGGCTTAGCCCGTGCAGTGAATCGAATATTGGCCGCCGAAACTGATGGCGAACAAACAGATGAGGAGCTGTCTGCGATGTGCCACACGTGACCAATGTTGTATATGGAAGAGGCACCTCCGCAAGCGGGAGCGACGAGTCTTTTTGTCGCAAATGCCGCAGCCCGGGGTCATTTGGCTGGGCGGAGGCTAGAGCTGGGAAATGCACAGTGGCAGCTGGCACAGCGCCGATCCGCGACAGTGCCTCAGCTGCCTCATTTTCGGTCCCAAACATATGGTGGATGTCCGTAGAAAATTCGGAGATAAAGAAAAACTGCATCAGCTCACGTTTCGTGAACGAGGAACTGTTGCTCTTGAAAACGAAGGTTAAAGGCGTGTGGTCGGCCAGAATGCAAAAGCTACAGCCTTAAAGCAAAAGACGGGAACGCTTGACTGCGCAATAGATGGCCAATATCTCCCTCCCGAAGATGCTGCAGCGAGATGCTGTAGGTTCAGGCGCTTTGAGAAGAAGCCCAGCAGCCTCCATTCTGTGCCATCGTGCTGCTGTATACTGCACCCAATGCCGTTGTCGACGCGTCTACCATAAGGCAAGCTGGCGTGTCGGACAACGGATTACTCAGCAGCGTTGCATTCACCAACCACGTTTTGGCTTCCTGGAAGGACTTCCTGGAACGAACCGTAAGCTCGTGCTCTGAGGACAGGCGGAAGGTAGGCGTTCTTTTGCAGTCGCGACGCGGCTAGTCGGTAAGCGGCTGAAAAACTTGCATACAGGATGGCATGAAGCGCCTGTGAAAATTGATTAGCCCCAGAAATTCGCGAAACTTTCGGAAGGGGGCTGGAGAGGAGAAGTCGTCGATTGCTCGCATTCGTGATTCCAGTGGCTTGATGCCTTGGGGGGAAATGCGATGGTCGAGAAAATCCAGGGATTCAGCTCTGAAAATGCCTTTCTGGGGCTTTAGGATCAGGCCGTGTTCATGCAGTCGCTCACATAAAAGACGAAGGTGATCTTTGTGCTTTTCGTCTGCGTGGCTTGCATCGAGAATGTCGTCAAGGTAGACGAAAATGAACGGGAGTCCGCGCGTAACCTCGGCCATGAACCTTTGAAAAGTTTGCACCGCCTTCTGCGAACCGCAAGGAATACGGATAAACTCAAATAGGCTAAATGGAGTAGTGATTGCTGCCTTCGGAATGTCGACGACAGGAATTCGGTGGTACGCGCTGATCAAATCGATCTTGCTGTATATTTTGTTTCCAGCGAGACAAACGCCGAAGTCATGTATGGGGGGACGGGGATATTGATCCGAAGTAGTGACGGCATTCAAAGCTTGGTAATCATCACAACTCCGTCTCACCATTGTCCTGCTGAAGACCAATTGCTGGAAGAAGGACGAATAACGCCGAGCTGAAGCATGAGTCCGAACTTACGGTGGGCTACTTCCAGCCTCTGTCCAGCGAGCCTACGTGGCCGGGCGGTGACAGGTGAGCCGGTGGTGGTGATATGACGCGACACCTTGTGTTCCACGGGCAGCGCATCGTTTCGGGGCTTCGTGAGTTGCGGGTACTCAGCAAGTATCTTGTCGTACGTTGAGACCGGCCGAAACGTACGGATTCCAGATTATGTAAGGTTGCACTACAGGCCATGTACATCGACGGATGCGACGTTGTCCTTGAGGCGCCGATTGCGAACGCTCAAATCTAGGTTGAAATGGCTGCGGAAGTCCGCTCCCAGTATATGGCAAAGCTGCTGTGGGCGATCACAAACACCGATCGCCGCAAGCGCCGGAGTCCGATGTGTAGCGTTATTGACCGGAGCCCATTCGACGCGATGGCAGTATTGTTCACTGCGTGGAACGTGGGTGTGGACTTGCCGCGTTGGCGAACTGCGGCCGTGGCGGCAACGATAGACAGCTCGGCTCCGGTATCGACTAGAAGGCGGGTGCCGGTGAGGCATTTGATTACGAAGAATAGGCTACCAGCATGCTGCCGCGGCGAGTATACCAGCACAACTACCAGCACAACCCATGCTACCAGCACAACTGCCGCGGCGAGTCTCTAGGCACATTGCAAGACTATCGAGCCCAATAGTTGCACCGAAATTGGTCCTCAGTTTGACATAGTAGCACAGCGCGAATAAAACAACAGACACAAGAAAGACTGACAAAGACAAGCGCTACTCACAACTATTTAATGGAAGGAAGGATAGTGCCTATATATATCCTCTTGTCACGCATGCGCCCACCAAGCAGAAGAGAAGCCGGTACCTGCACATCAAAGGCGGTTGCGCAAGAAGTTAAATTCGGCATCCTCAGTGTTGCAGCAAGTCGTCAGCTTCTCCAGTGCACTCGTAAGGCAGTCGACTGTTTCCTCCAGGCGCGAGAGTCGCTCTCCTGGCTCTGAGACTTTCGCAGCGACGATAGGTAGCTGTGCCGCAGATGAGCAGTCGCATATGCGTTCAGCGACTGCAGCTAGCCGATCGAGACTCGCATCGTTGGAATCCGCCCGTTCCATGCACGCGGACTATGGGAGGCACTGCAAGAACAGCTCGCGCAAAATTCGAAGCTGGCGCTCGTTTGCGGAGTGCTAACCCATAAACTGACGCCACCGGTGCAGGAATCGTGACGGTCATTTGTCGCCGAGTTCCTCGAAGAGGAGCTGTTGAAGCCTACTCGGTTGGCTCGAGGCGCTGGAGGACCGTGCGTTTCATGTTGTTGTATGCTGTGGCCGAAGGCGCGCCCGCTAGCAAGTCGTCTATGGCACCGGCGATGTCGGAGGGCAGCGCGGGGACGACGTGCAGGTGATTTAGTGTCTGTGAAGTGATGCACCGGATTTGAAAATGGGCCTCTACTTGCATAAACTAAAATCGGGTATTCTTGGGCCAAAAAAGCAAGGAAGCTGAAGCTGTGCGGCGATGGCAGGAGACGTAATCGTGGCGTTGTCTCTGTCAGCAGGAGTACGAGCACCGTCGTCCATGGCAAGTGTTCGAAAAAAAAAACGTAAATGTCCTGGGTCACCACTTGTTGGGAGCTCGGTTTGGCGGAGGCAAGCAATAGGTGTTTTGACAGCTTCAGAACGGAGAGTCAACTGGCTTTATTCAAAAGTAAAAGCAAGTTTGCCGAGTGGCTGTGGTGGCGCCCAAGTCGGGCACCGCCTCGGTTCCAAGAAAGAGCAGGGACGATGACCCCCACGGCGGGCACGGTGAAGTGACGGACCGTCGCTACATCTTTTTTTTTTTCGCCGAAACTACAGCTGACCGCGTTTATTTACTTCACCCGCTTGTACTTACTGTACAAGCACTCATCCAAGACTACTCACTTGTACTCACCCAAGAAGACATTGACATTTCGAAGTAGAGCAGAAGTGAAACGGGCCTTTTTAAGTATGTTGCAGTGTTCTGTTATCCATCGCGGCCAGGATACACTAGGAGCAATCGACCCAGAGGTGAGAAACGTCGCTTCTTTCTGTCCTCTCGCAGTAAAAATCCCCTTGTTTACCTTAGTTCTACGTTTGTGGTCACTGCATGGTGCAGAGATTGCAATCCCGAGAGATACCAGTTTTACATATTTCGCGGAGATGATTAAGAAGCATGTGTCTCGCTTACGAATAGCATTCTTTCGAATTGTTAGACTGCACGGTGGGGTTAAAGCCCCTGCATCTACGCGCCACCGCCACTTTCTTAAGTAGCGACAACCTTTGTTGTGCGACGCCTTTTCCCCTCACACCAAATCCGGTTCCTCTATTTACGGTTCCGGCATTTCCGGTTTAAAAATTTCCGGTTCCGGCGTTTCCGCTTCCTGTAGTTGCGCTGCGGGAATTTCTGCTTTGACTGCTGTTAGACGATGGTGAGACGCCCGCGCGTGCTTAGCAGAGCTGTGGCAGTCACCATAAGAAGAATGCAAAGGGGACAAGCTGTTGTATTCCGCTGAAGTAGTAGTTCGCGGTCGCTGTTGTCCAAATGCACGAAAAACGGCAGTGGTCTCCAAGCGCCTAGGCACTACATTCCACTGTACGTTGTCGCTCGTGCCACAACCCGTCGCAGGTTGACGCGAAGCAGAGAACACGAGCAGATCGCTGGTTACAGTAGGCGGTGGTTCTTGGATGGGATCGCATTCACAGTTTCAACCGCAGCTCGTGCAATTAAAGCCTCTTCAGCGGCGCGAAAGTAAACAACGCTAAAAAACAAAGTGTCACTTCCACTCGGAACAGGAAGCTGCAGCTACATAAGTTCCGCTTGACGCCGGAAGCTAAGGGGCTGAGTGGGATAGGGGCGTGGAGGAGGAGGGCGGGTTGGCGGTACTTAACCTGGTCGGCGGAAACGTGTGTGGAGGGGCTTTAGGTGGGGTCAGCACTGGTGAGACTCGAATGCGCTTAGGAGCCGAGACGTTGCCACGTCGGAGAAACAGGAACTAACCACTTTTTTATTTTTCCACGCTCACGCACTCACACCCTAACGCTGCATTGTAAGAAAGGGCGCTTCTCTGCGGAAAGACGAACTTATTCGGGTGACTTTTTCTCCTTCAAGGAAACTCAACTCGGTGGTCGGCGAAGATCAAAATTCCTGTCGCTATCGTCTGCGCTCAGACGTCTGGAGGACCCATAACTATCTCGAAAATGGGAGAAAGTGCTGCTCGTGATAATTGTGCAGAGCACTCTAGTCAGGATAGACAGAGACTACCCTGTGCTGGTGGCCAGCGGAAAAGGGAAAGCAGCCATACGAGACTTCCCGGTGACATTACAATTTGTGCCGGTAGTGTTGTGCTTGTAGCGCCGTGAAACAGCGCTTCCGTGCGCATTGCCAAGAGCACATGCGCGAGGAACCACGTGACTTTTCTTCGCGTGCTTCGGAGTGAATAAACGTTCAGTTTTTGTTTGGGACGTGTGGTTACTTATACTCGCTTAGCTCAGCCTAGCATCGCGTTCCAACGTTGGTGACCCGGACGTGATCAGCAGCCACCTGGGTTGAGCATCAATGTCGCTATGACTTCGACGTCGACGACGGACTCCACGACTATGACTTCGACATCCAAGACGGACCCTACGCCGACAGTCTCTTCAGTCGACGTTAAGCTGCCCGCCCCCATTTTGGACTGCGGACCCTGCACTCTGGTCTATTCAAGTAGAAGCGCCGTTCGCAGCACGACGCATCACAGCAGACGTTACCAAATACCACTACGTCGTAAGCAGTCTCTCGCCGCCCATGGCCCGTGAAATACAGGATCTTTTAGTCGACCCGCCTGCTGAAAAAGCATATGCAACGCTAAAAGAAACCCTCATCTACCGTGTCACGCCCCCCGAGTCGCAGCGACTACAGCAATTGCTTCGCGACACGGACCTCGGCCACCGTGCTCCCCAGTGAGCTGTTGCGGCACATGCAACTATTGTGCGGTGAAACGACAAACACTGAAGACTGAGCATTATTCCGAGAACTCCTTTTGCAAAAGCTGCCGTCAAGTGTCCGCTTCGTTGTCGCTGCGTCCGAGCAGAAAGCGGTCGCCGAGCTTGCCGATCGGCTCATGGCGATCACCAGGCCCACATCAATGGCTGCCGTGCCAGCACCACGGGCTCAAGACGAACTTCAGCAAATGCATGAAGGTATTTCTCGACTCACCGAGACGTTATCAGCTTTGTGCACAAGCAGGAAAGCACAAAATTCAAGCGAGCCAAAAACGTACTCGCTATCACAACCTCAGCGGGAGAAGATATGCTGGTATCATCGGCGGTTCGGAAATGCTGCGCGTAACTGTGTTCCACCCTGCGCGCGCTCGGGAAACGACCGCTGCAAGCACTGAGGGCGACCAGTGCTTCTACGTTGCCTACAAGTCGTCCCTTTGTATTTTTTGTTACCGACCACAACAACGGGGCTTGTTTCTTAGTCGACACAGGCGCCGAGGTGAGCGTGATACCCGCGTCACAAACCGAAAGGAAGAACCCTAGTACATCGCCACTCCAAGCCGTCAACAACCCGGTGATAAGAACATATGGACGTCGTTCGCTTACGTTGAACTTCGGTTTCAACAGAACGTTCAAATGGGTGTTCATAGCCGCTGATGTCAAGTTCGCCAAATTGGGCGCTGACTTTCTGCAATACTTCGGTCTGTTGGTTGATGTTCGGAACAAATGGCTTCAGTGTCCTTTATGTCGTGCAGTGGTACAAGGCAAGCCGTGTTTGCGTCCTGCTTTCAGCCCGACATCACTCCTTGTGTCCTCAGAATCGCGCTTCACCACCATAGTACAAGAGTTCCCAGAGCTGACGCGACAGCAACAGGCATTCGCCGAAGTGAAACACGATGTTCAGCATCACATAAAAACTACAGGACCACCGGTCTACGCGCGGCCACGGCGTCTTTCGCCCGAAAAGCTACGGCTAGCCCGACAGATGTTTTCGCACATGATGGAACTCAGCATAGTACGCCCTTCGCTCAGCCCATACGCGTCGCCTCTGCACATTGTCCCCAAATCAACAGGCAGCGATTGGCGTCCTTGTGGGGATTATAAGGCACTAAACCGTGTGACTGTACCGGACTGTTACCCACGGCCGCACGTCCACGACCTCGTCTCTTGCCTGCATGGCACTAACATCTTCTCAAAAATAGATCTGGTGAGAGCATATCATCAGACACCTGTAGCACCAGAGGATGTTCTCAAGACTGTAATAACAACGCCATTTGGTACGTTCGAATTTCTACGGATGCCTTCCGGCTTAAGCAATGCAGGCAAAACTTTTCAACGGTTCATGGATGGCGTTGTCCGGGGCGTCGACCTCTGCAGCGTTTACTTGCATGACCTGCTCATTGCTAGCCGCACGCCCGAGGGGCACGAGAGTCATCTACGCTGCGTGCTACAGCGACTGGCAGAGCACGGTATCGTTATCAATACGGCCAAGTGCGGTTCGGGGTACCGTCGCTACCATTTTTGGGCCACAACATTTCAAGCGCGGGAGTGCAAACTCATCAGGACAAGGACGAAGCAGTACGACGGTTTCCACAGCCAAAAACTATCCGCCAGCTCTAAATGTTTCTGGGACTCGTATACTTTTACCATGGGTCCTTTCCGAAGTGCGCCCACATCCTTCACCCGCTGCACAGCCTACTAGCGGCATCAGGAACTAATGCAAGTGCCATTCAGTGAAACGACCAAGCCGTAGAAGCCTTCCTGCATATTGTAGCACTCTTCAATGAAGCACACTAAACACACTGGTTTATTGTGGGCGAAATTGTGCCCGGAAACTCAATATTAAGCATTCACAGACTTTAAAAGAAGAGTTAACAGGAGCCTATTCCACAGTCAACCGCGTCTCTCCGCCGAACGCACTTTTTCACGCGCCCCCGAAGGCCAAGAGCCACGCCGTGGCTTCTCATTGGACGGCAGACTCGGGCGCTGCCGTGAGCGCGTGCACGGGAGACACGCGCCGTAGCGCCATGCGCGAGGCGTTGCTGGCGCTCTTCTAATGGCGATGCGGCGAGTAATGGGTTTTAGCGATGAGACGCTTGGTAAGGTGCCTCACGAAAGTGCTCGTAACTGGAATGTGGAGAGGTCTCTGTGGCATTAGTCTCCCTCCGAAAACACATCGTCCCGATGCGTGGGAAGCAAGTTTATCTATAGATATGTTTTCATTGCCTGTCGTAGTAAGGCTTCATGCGGCCTACGTGTACGACCTCCGCATGGATGTGCCGCTTTGATCGCTCTTGCTCATGAGGGCTGACTTCGGAATTCAGGTCACCTACTCGGCGAATAACTTCGTAAGGTCCAAAGTTATCGGCGAAGGAGTTTTTCACATAGTCCGCGACGACGCACTGGTGTCCATACCCACACTTTGTCGCCCGGGTGGCACTGAACTTCTCTGCGGCGCAGGTTGTAGTAGCTCGCGTCCCTACGTTGTTGCTGGCGGATACGGAACTGTGCCAACTTCCGGGCTTCAGCTCGTTGTAGGAAGTCGTCGACGTCGTACGGGTTGTTGTCATGCCGCAGAGACCTCTCCACATGCCAGTCACGAGCACTCTCGTGAGGCACCTTTGTCAACTCATGCACTCAATTCATGACCGTCTATTGTAGTGCGCAAGTCTGAAGAAATTCTCTGTTCACTTATCTTATTCATCCGCTTCTGTTCGTCGCGGCTGCTCGGTAAACTTGACGGAGGATCTTGGCTTTTTCGAACGTCAGCGGCCTCGCCTCCACAGGTCGCTCGCTTCAGTTTTCCGGACGTGGGCTCAGAGGACGACGCCTTGGTGAAATCGAGTATGGCCGTGGACTTGGTGATCGGTAGCGTGCAGGCGTTGATGATCGGGGCTGGTGTTGGTATCTAGCAGCCGGATCCTGTTGTCGGGTCAAGTAGTCCTGAATGTCGATGGGTCTTTCGCCATTACGGGGACAAGGCGCATTTATCGTAAAGCCGCGAAGACCTGCTCTGCGATATGGGCACATTCTGTAAAGGTGTCCAGCTTCCCCGCAGTGGAAACAGTGGCGTCCGGGCGGGTGCACGCCACACGTTACTTTTTCGTGGCCTCAGCTCTGCTAGAAGGGGTCCACTGCGCAGAGTCGGCTGGCGGCTGCTGGGGCCGGGTCGCGAATGGAGAACTATGCCCGGTCGGTTGACATAACACATCCGCGTACGTTGGCACGCGACGTACGGGTGGTGGTTGGTCATGATGAACAGGCGGTTCCTCACGTCCTGGCTCCTGGCTGCAGAATGGCGTGGCGAACTTCATCTCGAATGACGACGGCGAGAGTTGAAACTGTCGGCGTGGCTTCCGGTAGCTGCAGCTTTCGAAGCTCCTCCTTTACGATTGATCTCACCAGTTCCTTTAGTGTTTCGGCGTTACTGCCTGGGCCTGCTGACAGGATATCGGCCGGTGCAATGGTGACATCACGATTGTAGTGATGGGCATGCTGCTGCAGCGCCTTCTCTATGGTCGTCGCTTCGGTGCGAAACTCAGCAACACTGTGTGGTGGGTTGCGGACGAGTCCTGCAAACAGCTCCTGCTTAACGCCACGCATCAGATGGCGTAATTTCTTCTATTCGGTCATGTTTGGATCCGCGCGCGCGAAGAGACGGGACATGTCCTCGATATACATGCCGACACTCTCGTTAGTGCGCTGGTTTCTGGCTTGTAGAGCATGCTCTGCCTTCTCTCGCCGATCGGTGCTGGCATACGTGGCAAGCAGCTGTCGCCGAAATTCTTCCCATGAAGATAGCGTCGCTTCATGATTGACGTACCACGTCCTCGCTGACTCTTCTAACGCGAAGTACATGTTGCGAAGCTTCCGTGTCTCGTCCCAGCCGTTGAAATCTGCCACTCGCTCGAAGTACTCTAACCAGCCTTCCACATCTTCGAACGTATCGCCATGGAAGGACTCAGGCGTGCGTGGTGGGTACACAATGAGCTGGGACGATGCCACTGGGCTGATCATGGTTGCACCATCGCTGATAACTGTTGCCTGCACTGCTGCAGCAACAGGAAGTGGTCCGAACTCGGTTGGGTCTCCTCCAATGCGGCGGCTTGTGCGCTGGTGTACTGGAGTCAGTTCCCTGGGTTCCAATCGCTGAGGGTCGGGGTTCCGTCCTCTTACGAACTGGGGACTTCCAATAATACCCCGCACCTCCACCAGAAATGTAGCACTTTTCAATGAAGCACATTACACACAGTGATTTATTGTGGGCGAACTTGTGCCCGGAAACTCAATATTAAGCATTCACACACTTTACAAGAACAGTTAACAGGAGCCTATTCCACATTTAACCGCGTCTCTCCGCCGAACGCACTTTTCACGCGCCCCCGAAGGCCAAGAGCCACGCCGTGGCTTCTCATTGGACGGCAGACTCGGGCGCTGCCGTGAGCGCGTGCACGGGAGACACGCGCTGTAGCGCCATGCGCGAGGCGTTGCTGGCCCTGTTCTAATGGCGATGCGACGAGTAATGAGTTTTAGCGATGAGACGCTTGGAAAGGTGCCTCACGAAAGTGCTCGTAACTGGCATGTGGAGAGGTCTCTGCGGTAATATTAAGGAGGCTCTCGCAAGTGCTGCTCTGCTCGCATACCCGCAGCCCGGTTTCCGCAATGCACAATGGTAGACGCCTTTGACACATGCGTCAAAGGCGTCTACCATTGTGCTGCAGCTATTGGAGCCGTATTGTAGCAGAAGTCGAGCGGAAAGTGGCGACCGACTTCCTTCATCTACAGAAAAGGGAGTCCGTCCGAACGACGGTACAGCACCTTTATTAGGGAGCTCCTGGCCATATACGCTGCTATACGACATTTCTGCCGCTATGTAGAAGGGCGAGAATTTTTTGTACTCACGGATCACAAGCCGCTGACCTACCCATTGCGCACGATCAACTTATATACGGGTGGACACGTTGCACAAGAGCTCCGCCAAATGTCGCACATCGCAGAATTCCCGATGGATATACGCCATGTGGATATACGCCACCTGCAGCTGTGGCGTAGAGGTAGAATCCCACCTCGCGTGCAAGAGGTCCATGGTTCGAATCCCGGTGCCGGCAATTTTCCACCGGATTAAAAAAAAAAATCCGCGTGTTGATAAAATTGCACAAACAGGCCTGGAGTGTGGCCTGATCCCGGTGACCAGAACCGGTAACGCACTCCCTCACCAGAGGATTGGCCACCCTGGTGCAGTACTTGGCCACAACCTCCTATGAACAAAACAATCAAACCCCGGCCCTCAGTCCCCAGCAGCTGCGAAGCAACTGACCACGGCGGCGGTCAGACCTGCGACGCAGCAGAGGGTGCTAAGAATCACTGGCTCCGGACAGGCCTCCATTGGAATATGAACCTGGCAACGTTTAACGCTAGAACGTTATTTAGTGAGGCGAGTCTAGCAGTGCTATTGGAGGAATTAGAGGGCAGTAAATGGGATATAATAGGGCTCAGTGAAGTTAGGAGGCCAAAAGAAGCATATACAGTCCTAAATAGGGGGCACGTCCTGTGCTACCGGGGCTTAGCGGATAGAAGAGAACTAGGAGTCGGATTCCTGGTTAATAAGAATATAGCTGGTAACATACAGGAATTCTATAGCATTAACGAGAGGGTGGCAGGTCTTGTTGTGAAACTTAATAAGAGGTACAAAATGAAGATTGTACAGGTCTACGCCCCTACATCCAGTCATGATGACCAGGAAGTCGAAAGCTTCTATGAAGACGTGGAATCGGCGGTGGGTAGAGTGAAAACTAAATACACTATACTAATGGGCGATTTTAATGCCAAGGTAGGCAAGAAGCAGGCTGGAGACAAGACAGTGGGGGAATATGGCATAGGCACTAGGAATAGCAGGGGAAAGCTATTAGTAGAGTTTGCGGAACAGAATAATATGTGGATAATGAATACCTTCTTCCGCAAGCGGGATAGCCGAAAGTGGACGTGGAGGAGCCCGAACGGCGAGACTAGAAATGAAATAGACTTCATACTCTGCGCTAATCCTGGCATCATACAAGATGTGGACGTGCTCGGCAAGGTGCGCTGCAGTGACCACAGGATGGTAAGAACTCGAATTAGCCTAGACTTGAGGAGGAAACGGAAGAAACTGGTACATAAGAAGCCGCTCAATGAGTTAGCGGTAAGAGGGAAACTATAGGAATTCCAGATCAAGCTACAAAACAGGTATTCGGCTTTAACTCAGGAAGGGGACCTTAATGTTGAAGCAATGAACGACAATCTTGTGGGCATCATTAAGGAGTGTGCAATGGAAGTCGGTGGTAACTCCGCTAGGCAGGATACCAGCAAACTATCGCAGGAGACGAAAGATCTGATCAAGAAACGCCAATGTATGAAAGCATGTAACCCTACAGCTAGAATAGAACTGGCAGAACTTTCGAAGTTAATCAACAAGCGTAAGACAGCTGACATAAGGAAGTATAATATGGATAGAATTGAACATGCTCTCAGGAGCGGAGGAAGCCTAAAAATAGTGAAGAAGAAACTAGGAATTGGCAAGAATCAGATGTATGCGTTAACAAAGCCGGCAATATCATTACTAATATGGATGAGATAGTTCAAGTGGCTGAGGAGTTCTATAGAGATTTATACAGTACCAGTGGCACCCACGACGATAATGGAAGAGAAAATAGTCTAGAGGAATTCGAAATCCCGAAGGTAACGCCGGAAGAAGTAAAGAAAGCCTTAGGAGCTATGCAAAGGGGGAAGGCAGCTGGGGAGGATCAGGTAACAGCAGATTTGTTGAAGGATGGTGGACAGATTGTTCTAGAGAAACTGGCCACCCTGTATACGCAATGCCTCATGACCTCGAGCGTACCGGAATCTTGGAAGAACGCTAACATAATCCTAATCCATAAGAAAGGGGACGCCAAAGACTTGAAAAATTATAGACCGATCAGCTTACTGTCCGTTGCCTACAAAGTATTTACTAAGATAATTGCAAATAGAATCAGGAACACCTTTGACTTCTGTCAACCAAAGGACCAGGCAGGATTCCGTAAAGGCTACTCAACAATAGACCATATTCACACTATCAATCAAGTGATAGAGAAATGTGCAGAATATAACCAACCCTTATATATAGCTTTCATTGACTACGAGAAAGCGTTTGATTCAGTCGAAACCTCAGCAGTAATGGAGGCATTACGGAATCAGGGTGTAGATGAGCCATATGTAAAAATACTGGAAGATATCTATAGCGGCTCCACCGCCACCGTAGTCCTCCATAAAGCAAGCAACAAAATCCCAATAAAGAAAGGCGTCAGGCAGGGAGATACGATATCTCCAATGCTATTCACAGCGTGTTTACAGGAGGTATTCAGAGACCTGGATTGGGAAGAATTGGGGATAAAAGTTAAGGGAGAATACCTTAGTAACTTGCGATTCGCTGATGATATTGCCTTGCTTAGTAACTCAGGGGACCAATTGCAGTGCATGCTCACTGACCTGGAGAGGCAAAGCAGAAGAGTGGGTCTAAAAATTAATATGCAGAAAACTAAAGTAATGCTTAACAGTCTCGGGAGAGAACAGCAATTTACAATAGGCAGCGAGGCACTGGAAGTCGTAAGGGAATACATCTACTTAGGGCAGGTAGTGAGGGCGGATCCGGATCATGAGACGGAAATAATCAGAAGAATAAGAATGGGCTGGAGTGCGTTTGGCAGGCAGTCCCAAATCATGAACAGCAGGTTGCCGTTATCCCTCAATGGAAAAGTATATAATAGCTGTGTCTTACCAGTACTCACCTACGGGGCAGAAACCTGGAGGCTTACGAAAAGGGTTCTACTCAAATTGAGGACGACACAACGAGCTATGGAAAGAAGAATGATAGGTGTAACGTTAAGGGATAAGAAAAGAGCAGATTGGGTGAGGGAACAAACGCGAGTTAATGACATCTTAGTTGAAATCAAGAAAAAGAAATGGGCATGGGCAGGACATGTAATGAGGAGGGAAGATAACCGATGGTCATTAAGGGTTACGGACTGGATCCCAAGGGAAGGGAAGCGTAGCAGCGGGCGGCAGAAAGTTAGGTGGGCGGATGAGATTAAGAAGTTTGCAGGGACGGCATGGCCACAATTAGTACATGACCAGGGTTGTTGGAGAAGTATGGGAGAGGCCTTTGCCCTGCAGTGGGCGTAACCAGGCTGATGATGATGATGATGATACGCCATGTCAGTGGGAAGGACAATTCAGTGGCAGATGCTCTTTCGCGCAGCCCAGTGAATGCCATCAGCCTACCAAGCGGCATCGACTTCACCGCACTAACGACGGCTCAACGCAGCGACAGGGAGTTGAAACACCTACCGAAGTCCACAACCAGTGCCTTGAAGCTGCAACTACGCCTTATACTTGAAAGAGCAACGTTTTATAGTGAGATCTTGTTTTCTGATTTCCCGTTTGAGCAGGTTCACTTCACGGATGATCAATGTGAACAGGTGAATATTTAAAGCTGCGGCACGAAATAGAAGAGAAAATCGAAGGCGCAATCCATTCCATCGTTCTTCGTTCATCGGAAGCAGCTGAAGCGGAGGAAGCCATCTGCGAAGCGTAAGATTACACTTAGCACTTTAAGGACGCTAGCGTGCCGGATTGTCGACTTCTTCAGAAACGAAGTTTGCTGAGGTCATAGCATTATTTGGGGCGGAGTAAATTAATGTCGAGTAACCAACAGATCGTCCGCTCGCTAAATGTTACGCAATTTTAATTACAGCGTGAAGTACATACAACGTATCACATGTTATGTATGAATGAAACTAAATATAGCTTTCATCTCCGTTATCACGCAGGATCTCGTGTGCCATCTTACGCACACATTTCTCATCGCCGTAAGTCGGTATTTACTGTGTGATGCCGATCACCATGCTGCACTTGGTAGGGTGTAAAACCCATTGACGGTGTATGATATTGATGATAGTTTTTTGCTTTGTAGGCTCTTTGGAAGCTGGCCATGCTGACAGTTTGCCACTGGGCACAGGAAAAGGTAATTTTCATCCCCAAATCACACAAATCAGGGGTTTTGTTGATTGTCTCTTTTTCTTGAGTTCTTGTGCAGAACAGTTGCGCTATGCACAAGCACACATGATTCTTTGGCGCCGAGTGGCCTTGAGCTCCTGCTTGCATTTCTTGTGATGTAGATAACAGTTGTAAGTACAGCTTGAAAACATGAGACCATGTGCAATGTAGCGCATGTTCCATATGCTATCAATGTATACTGACAGAACAACCAAGTGAACTGTGATATTCTGGCTGTTACCAGAAGTTCCTGGCATCTTTACGGCTTTGTTGACTAGTCTGCATTGATAATGCATATGTAAGTTCACTAGCTATATTTTATTGGTCTCTGGCATTTCTGTTGTAACCTATATGTCGAATAAAAAGATCTATGAAGCGGCTTGTACTTGACTTGATGTTCTCTGTCCCCTCTCCAAGGGGAAAAGACAAAGCTAACCATCATTTCTCTAATCATAACCATTGCAGCACCGAAAACCTTTTAAGAATGTTTGGGAAAGAGAAAGAGAAATGCACTGGGCCTCGTAAAATTTGCATGTTGGCGCGTAGCACGTTTCCACACTTGACACAGTTTAGATGCACAGGGTATGCGCTTCTCGCAAAACTTTGTGGAAGATGCCATATTTGCAGGTATTGCCTGTTGTTCCTTCGTTAATTACTAATATATTTCCTTCCGTAATCGTTCTATTCGAAAATGTGTTCTTAAACACAATTCATGGCATGAGAACACTAGTAAAAGGCTGTTTGAACAAAACTGGCGAAAACGTACAACACTGCCTATTACATATGGAAGCTTTTTTAACTCATGCACTTGCAGTCAGGCACAAGTGAAGATTGCAGTGCCAAATGTCCCTCGGAGTAATCTCTTCGACCAGCGATGTCGACGAATTATTATGAAGCCTAGGGTAATCCGGTTAATTCCCTTTGCTGCAATCATTTGCCTGCGCTGTCACGCTAGCAGGCGCAAGGGGATTAACCGCGACGTCATGAAATGCGGACAAAGGAAGCCATTGGCCTCTTATGATGGGCATTTGTTGCTGCGTTTTTTTACTTTTATGTGACTGTAAAAGTAGAAACAGAGTAAAAGTGTTGTGCATGACGTAACGAGATCTGAGTGATGTCATGTCTTCCACCAAACGCTCATAGGCATGTATGAATAAATCAATATTTAATTTTTTAATTCATTTATTTATTTATTAATACTGTCAACCCTCATAGAGGGTCATAACAGAGAGGACAATACAATTGCATACATCAAATAAGTACAATGCCAATGTACGTAAAGTAGCTCAACACATGTCAATTCACAGTGAATAAGATGTTCACTTGAATGATGTTCAGCACACTTCTGACATTTTGCCTCCACATTTGATATAACGGGGTAATTAGTGACAGCTTACTCCTTCACGTTATACAAATGGCAGATCGCGTGTGTTGCGGGTGCATTCAGTTATCCAATATTCGAAAAGGAACAATCCCTCGGAAAAACGGCTGATAACGCTGTCCCCGTTGCAAGGCCCTCGATTCTAGACTAAACTGATTCCTTTGTGGCTTTTTCAGTGGCCAGGACAAAGGTGGAGGTGAACTCATTGTTTTTACTTTGAATTCATTTTTGATAAGATAGAGGATAAAATACGCAGCGCAGAATTTCTCGCGCTCGCGCACAACACACGCAAGCGGCGCTAAGACCCGCAGCAGCAGCCTTGCACACACCTATGAGATGACTCCCACTACGCTTCTCGAGTCCACAAAAAGGGAAAAAAAATGTATACACTTGTGCCTTGCCAGACCGCTTTCGCCGATTGATAGGTAGCTCACTATTCCCTGAAAACTGTAAACCGACTGCATATATATTGCGGTTTGTTCACCGCTCTCACAGCCCCGTCGTAAAGGCCCGCTGTGCACGTTGCGCGCTGGCCGACGAGGGAATGGAGCTGCTGAAGCGCGGAGGCGACGGCGTTAAATCAACCAACGCAGAGGTCGCGCGCGGCGTGCCTCAATGTCTCACCGCCAGTAGTAAAGCCACCCAAGTGCAACGACATTTTTAGACGCCCCCTTGAATGTTATCAAGTTATGACTCCGCTCAACGAAGTTGAGGTGACCCAAAATTCAATGGAACAGCAGATTATAGATATGGAAGGTCGTGTTAATGCACTTGAAAAACGCATTCACACATCTGAGGCACTGCAGTTTCAAATTGTTGCTCCCCAGATTGGGACACTTGCTCAGAAACTGCACAAATTTGAAGATCGCTCACGCCGAGAGAACCTAATAAAGAAGACGTGGGCCGAATCCTAACAAAACTATCCGCTCCGTTCTGAATAACGCGTATAACTTTGGTTGGGACGGGAACGACGAATGTATATCTCGCGCCCACAGACTAGGTCGTTTTTTCCACGACAAAGGTGAACCTGTTATTGTAAAATTTGTGTCTTCTAAACTCAGGGAAGCCATTATTTCCTCAAAGAACAACCTAAAATCTTCCAAATTAACTGTTAGTGAATATTTTTGTAAAGCGACAAGAAATGTGAGGAAAAAGTTACGTAAGCTTGGTACGCAAAGCGTTAAAAAGTTTTCAGTGCGGTTTCAGAAGCTTCATATTGGCAATAGGTGTTATGTTTACTTCGTGGTCCCAAACAGCGTCTGTGAATTAAGATCAAGGCGCAACCAAGCCGTGACAGCGGTCCAGTCGGATCTTCGTCTAGCACTAGCCACACTGAGGCGTATTTATTTATTTATTTTACCCTTAATGGCACAGAGCTTTACGGAGGGGAATTGGGTACATCAAATAATAATACAAAATATCCAGTTCAATAACATGTACAATACAGCAATGTTAGGCTAACACAACAGAAAGTTCAAGTAAAGGCACAACGCGATAAACATAATATATATAATAATATAACACGCACGTACACACACTTCACGCGTCATCAAATAAGTAATTGTGTATGGTTGCACAAATAAGTCAAGAACAGAAATGGAAAAGATATTGGAGGGAAGGTGGCTCCAGTGATTGGACATCCGTGGGACGAAAGAATAACCATACAAGAAACGTGCTTACCTATCGGATAGGTAAAAGGTGATTCAAAAACTGACATTGATGCATGGGTCTTGGGAGGAGTACAAGTTGCGCATGCGTCGGCTGTTTTCATGCGGCAGTTTACTATTCGAGGTGTTATCAATGCACATGCCTCGGGAGGAGTTGAAGATGTGCATGCGTCGGAGGTTATGTGCGACAACGTCAATTCCAATAAAGTGCAGTTGAAAGCCCAGCGTCCGCACGTGTCTAACGCCTTTTCCTTGTTTGTGCGTCCCCATTTGTCTTTCACTGGTACCCCCTTTTTCAAGTTCATAATGCACCGACTGGCCCAAGAGCTTGCGCTAATAAAAAAGTGCTAGTACGGCAAGTAGTAACGTGTACTTTGTGATGATGATCTAAGCGGACTGAATAGTGAGATGTAACAGGAGACGACGGTCAGTTAGAATTATTGGGAAGAACGTACTGTAAGCGATTAGTTAAAAAATTGGAGGACGCTTAAGCTTCGCCTTCAAGAGTGGAACGCGACAGCGTTCCTGTCGACCCGCCAAGGGGTGTAAGACAATGGGCTACAGGGCAGCCATCACTTACGAGGCGCCCCGCATCGGACGCGGTGAGCGTCGAGCCATATGGTCGAGCAACGCAGCGTTCGGCGCAGCAACGAAACGTGCGCCTGAGCAAGCGGAACGAACCAAAGAACTCGGTATCTCGGAGGGGGAAATGATGCACGCCAGCCAAACGTGGTGATCGGCACGGGCCGAAAGATAGACAGATAGTGATCTAAAGAAAGGAAGGCCGCATGATTCTGCAGAGGGAGCAAGGCGAAGCGTTGTCAGGGGAGAGAGAGTCCATGCCGCGACCCGCCTCGCACCGGTCCTCGTACAGCTCCAATGCGCGCGTGGCGCGCCATCTGTCGGGCAGCGCCGTACATGGAGAGGAGGGGGTCTTCTATGTTTGCCGCAAGATGGCTCTGCGTGTGCGGAAAGCCCAGAAGAAATGCAGCGGAAACGCACTTCGCTACTCGTGTAATTGCGACTTCTGTAAGTTACATGTTCATAATTACCGATATACACCGCAGTATAACTTTCCACGGCTAGTTTCGAAGGCAACACCGCATTCACTAGAGGCGCGTTTGTACCGCTTGGAAGCATCGAACTCGTGGCTGAGTGGTAGCGTCTCCGTCTCACACTCCGGAGACCCTGGTTCGATTCCCACCCAGTTCATCTTGGAAGTTGCTTTTATTTATGAAGTGCCTGCCGTGATTTATCGCTCACGGCCAACGCCGCCGACACCGACGCCGACGACACCGGCTTTTCTGCGACACGAGCTCCTTAACGCTATCGCGTTAAAAGAACTCAATCCCAGTTAGAATTCTGCTGTCGATGTTTAGGCTCCTAGGCTTGTAGAGTAATAGAAGGTGGTTAATATTGTAAGAAGCCTTGGAAATTCCAAAAACTTACAATCGACCCAGGAACCACGATCTAGAATGGCGTGTAAGGAATGGAACAGCAACTGCGTTTTGCATGAAAGCGATTTCCTAACTCCATGCTGTGACTTGCTAAAGAACGAGTTAGGTTACAGGAAGGTGACCAGGTTAGAGAAAATTAACTCGAAGCCCTTAACTCGAAGGTCAACACTTTAACTGCTTTATAGACAACCAAGCTTGAACTTACTCGCTGAACGTTACTCAACCGAGGGGAAGGATTTCTTGTTGGGTCACCGAAATCCAGCAGTTCGCCTTTCACGTCGTTCACCGTCTTGGAAAGAATCTCCCAGACGGAGACGCTTTATCGAGATTGCATATTCCTGAGACTGAAATAACTGAAAATCAGCATGTCGGTAAATATTTCGGAAGACACAGAAGAGATTGTGTTGAAGGAGGGAAAGTTCGAGGTACCAGACGCAAGTCGGCAGAATATTTTGAAGCTTTATCACGACAGCATATTAATCTTGCTGTCGTGATAAAGCTTCAAGATTATTATGCAGAAGACAACGACAAAGATCAATGAGCGGGCAAGGGAACAAGAGCTCAAGATCGCAAGTCAGGCTCTAGAGTCTCTGAAGGAGTAAGATTACCTAGGTCAATTAATCACAGGGAACCCTGATCATGAGAAGGAAGTTCATAGAAGAATGAAAATGGGTTGGATCGCGTATGGCAGAGATTCTCAGCTCCTGACTGGTAGCTTACCATTATCATTGAAAATGAAGGTGTACAATCAGTGCATTTTACCAGTGCTGACATTTAGGAATACTGCAGGCCTTAGAAGGCCCGGGCAGGAGGGGAAAGGTACATACAAAAAAAAAAGAAAACACAATAGATTGACGAAGGAGTAAAAAAAAAGCTCCGGAAAAAATGTAATAGAAAGTACAATTGCATAATGAGTAAAGCACCTAAATAATGCATAGAGAGTGGCAGATACAAATTGAAACACTGTTTCACAAGCACAATATCAAAGCACATGAAATGTAATAGAAAAAAGGAGGAGTGCATAATTCAAAATTACTACAACGCGCAAATCAATAAATATTGCACAACGATACAAATTGAAACGAGATTTCGTAAGAACAAGCACTAATATTAGATAGTAATAGTAATAGACGCTATTGAGTCAGTGCTGAGAAGTTTGTTATAGAGTAGGCTGTTCGATTCCGTTACTGTTCGAGGGAAAAAGGAAGACATAAAGACATTGGTTCTACCATTATAAGGCGTTAATGAGGCAGCGTGGCGATGTCTTCTTCGGCGGGCAGTAAGGGGTATTATGCAAGGTTCGGTAGAAAGAGATAGTTTATTGTTACTCAGTAAGAAGAGAAATTTAAGCCTGTGAATTTTTCTTCTTAGTTGCAAAGACTGAATATTGTGTTCAGCCATTAACTGAGTTGGGTATCACTTGAGCGATATTTAGAGAAGATGAACCTTACTGCTTTACGTTGTATCATTTCTAGCGCATGGATGTTAGCTTTAGTATAGGGATCCCATACAATAGCTGCATACTCGAGTTTAGGACGGACAAGAGAGGTGTAGGCGATAAGGCAGGTTTCAGAAGAAGCGTGTTTTAATTTATGCCTGAGGTAGAAAAGCTTCTTAAAAGCCGAGTCGCAAAGATGGGAGATGTGCGAGTTCCAACTAAGGTTACTGGCTATTGTAACACCGAGGTACTTATATTCATTCACCTCCGTAAGAAGTTTGGATGCTAGGCTATAGGTGAACGATAATTTATTAATTTTTCTAGTGATCTTCATAAATACTGTTTTATCAATGTTACGCTGCATATGCCAGCGCGCACACCAAGCTAGTATGTCTTGAAGGTTAAAGTTTAGAATAACTTGATCTTGTCGGCAAGTGATCTCATTAAAGAGGAGGCAGTCATCAGCAAATAGTTTTATTTGCACGGGTTGAGTAACAGTGTCTATAATGTCGTCAATATATATCTTAAATAATAATGGTCCAAGAACACTACCCTGGGGAACACCAGAAGTGACAGGAAGGGTGCTGGAAGAGCAATTATCAACTACTACGAATTTCGTACGGTTAGAAATATAAGCGCGAATCCAACTTACGAGACGTGAAGGAATGTTGAAATGTTCAAGTTTTTCTATTAGCTTTGCGTGCTATACAAGATCAAATGCTTTCCTGAAGTCCAAGAATATGATGTCAGTTTGCCCTGATTTGTCGATAGTGCTAGCGAGACTGAACTAAAGTGGTTAATTGGGTTACAGTGGAGAGGCCCTTTCGAAAACCATGCTGCATAGGAGATAGAATGGATCTATCATCGAGAAATTTATTGATTTCAGAAGCAATAATATGCTCTAAAAGTTTGCAACAAGATGAGGTTAGTGAAGTGGGACGATAGTTTGCCACTAGTGATGGATCGCCTGTTTTTAGTATCGGAACAATACGAGCAGAAAGCCAGTCTTTAGGAAGCACCGCCGATGAAAGGGATGCACGAAAGATAATTACGAGAAAGCGAGATAGCATTTCAGCGTACCTGTGAAGAAACACGTTTGGTAGGTTATCAGGCCCAGGAGATGATTTTGTTTTAATATTCGGAAGCATAGAAAAGACGCCAGACAAGGAAATAAAACTAAAATCATCGTTGTGTGCTACGCCATTCACACGAGCGGAAACGGGCGAGTTCGAAAAGACACTGTTAAAATAAGAATTGAAGTGAACAGCGATATCTTGTTGGATATCTTGTTGGACGACAGGATTGACCTAATGCATAAATGGTCAACTGATTTACTTTTTTTTACTAAGATAACCCCAAAACTTGAAAGGAGCAGTTCTGATGAAGTTAGGAAGGGTGAACTTGTAATAGCGAAGTTTAGCAACACTGATAGCCTCATTTAATTTTGCTTGGTAGGGTTCTACTATGTCACGAGAAATACCCTGTCGTCTTGGTCGCTTGACCTTTCTCTTTATGTGCACTATGTCACGCGTCATCCAGGGAGTAGCTCTATATGTTTTCTTGGTTTTATTTGGAATAAAGTTGTCAATACAGTGCGTACAAATATTCTTAAATTCATCCCAAAGTTGAACGGTGTCATGTCTCCCAAAACCGCTAAGACGAAAGTCAAGATAATCCAGTATGCTCTCATCCCTGGCGCGCGAAAAATCTTTTACAGTAATAGTTTTACAATGAGTAGATCTGAGAGGATCAAAGTAGCAAGAAAAAGCCACAAGTTCATGATCAGAAATGCCATGTACAACAGGGACAGACGTTGCGCTACGTCCGTCCACGTCCTGTCCTTCCTTAATATCGTGTTTGTAAAACTGCGCGCAATATAACCATGAACCATGAATCATCTAAAGTCCGGCTAATAAACACAAGGTCAAGTATTGAGGCAGAAGTAGTGCTAATTCGTGTTGGCTCAGTAACCACTTGCTGCAAGTTGCGCATCAAGATTATGTTACGCAACTGCTCATTATTTATATTAACATCAGCGCTAGGAGTTCCATGAATCCAGTCAACTGCCGGAAGACTGAAATCACCTATGAGAAAAAATTTTTCGTGCACAAAAGACGCCATGTGATCACGCAGATCATTGAGAAATTGCGGAGCGGAATCGGGAGCGGGGTAAACAGCAAAAATCAAAACAGAAGCATTATGGCATAAAATTTTTAAAGAGATCACTTCAATACTATCAGCTTGATGTCGGAGAACTGCCGAAATATCTTGTCTCACCAAAATAGCAACACCGCCACCTCTAGTAGGTCTATCACGACGGAAAGTACGGTAATTAGAGGGAAAGACATCCGTATCTTCTATTTCGTGATGCAGCCATGTTTCTGTGATGACGAGAATGTGTGGGTTACGCGCAAGAATTATCGCGTCAAGCTGATCACTCTTGTTGATAACACTGTGTGCATTGATATTTAAGATTCGGAATTCTTGAGGGGGAGCAAGTCAGTCCTTTTTTGAAGTACTGCGATAGTTGTGGATTTTAATCCTGGTGTTCGTGGCATCATTCCATATAAAGTATTCATTGTTGACCCGCAGTTTCGCGTCTATCAAAGTAACTTTCTTGCCCTCTTTTTTTTTTCAGCCTTTCCGCTGTCCCAAAGCAATTTACGTTTTCGGACGGTTTCATGCGAATAATCATTTTGTAGAGAAATTCTGGTCCCTTTTAGCTTGTGGGCGTTTTTTAAGCTTGCACGTTTCTCATTGAAGTCCTGAAAGAACATAATAACAGGCCTTTGTTTACCAGTCTTCCCTAAACGGTTGATTCTTCCAATCGAGCTGCAATTTACGTTTAGCACATGGGAAAATATGTCAGTCACAATTTTCTTGCTTAAGCTCGGTTTCTGTTTCAGCGGCTTCCTCCCGAAGGCCAAATAGTATCAAATTGGAACGCCTACTCCTATCTTCACATTCTGCTATCTTGGTTTCTAGAGATTTAAGGGTTTGTTCAAGTTCATCAACACGAGAGACACGTTTTTCTAAAACAGTGAAACGATTGCCCCAATCAGTAAAAAGTTTTTTCATATTATTCTGCTGCGTTCTAAGCATCGCCATATCTTCAACTAACTTAGTTTGTCCTGCCAGTATTTCTTGCAGCACTTTTTCAATATCGTGGCCTGGATTTGTCTCAACGTCACCGCACAGCAAAAGTAAACACATACGGTAAAAAGAGCGGTTCGGATCAGTCCGAGTTCACAATGTTCGCGCTGAAATGTTGATGCTTTTTCGAGCGTAAAAAAGACATTCTACACAAGATTCAGAATGATTTCCAGCGGCGGGGGTTGTTTTGGTCGGCGGTGCATGACAGCGCGAAAAAGTTTCGGGGGAGGGGTTCAACTTCCATAAGCCGCCCCCACACCCCCGCTGGCTACGCCCCTGAGTGGCACTCTTGTATCATGTGCAGTCCTTCCGGTACCTCCTGAGAGGACCGGGGAGGAAATTTAAAATAAATAAGACAAAATAGAAAAGAAATAGTACAGCACAATATTCATGCGTTTCGTTATGTATATATATATATATATATATATATATATATATATATATATATATATATATATATATATATATATATATATGATACAAAAGCATAAGTTTAGTTGTAATTTGAGTGTTACTGAAGTGTCCGGAATAATTAGAATTATTTAGGTTGTGGGGATAAATTTTATTGAAAGGAGGAAGGGTAAAGGGGGACGTGGCTGAGGGATTGGGCTCAAGTAAGGCCCTGGGCCTGCTTGATCTTCTCCGCCCAGTCCACCAGTTGAAGCTGTCGGTCGACGTCCCCGGAACTGAGCCAGGCTGTCCAGCCAGTCTCGCTGCTGACGGGGGGATGAGAAAACCGGAGCGAGGTGCATTCCCACATTATGTGTGTGAGCGTTCCTGTTTCTGAACAGAGCCTACATTAGTCGCTTTCCTTGCCCCCTGTGATTTTGTTAATGTATCTTGGGTGTGGGTATGCGTTTGTCTGAAGTCGCCGAAACGCGACCGCTTGCGTTTTATCGAGTTGCTTGGCCGGTGGTGGGAGCGCGCGACGCCTCAAGCGATACCTATGGGCTATCTCATGATAGGTCTCGCAGGGTTCCTCGTGTCTCTCCTCCTCATTCACGCAGTCTGCATCCGCGGACGAAGCTCGGCGCGCGAGATCTCGAGCCAAGCTGTGAGTCGACGCGTTGCCGGGCACAGCCGCGTGAGCGGGGGTCCACACGAGGGTTTTCAAGCCGCTTAGGGGGCGTCGTGTTAGGACATGGTACACCTGTTTGGAAATTCTACCGCGGACGAAATTGCCGATGGCCTGCTTGCTATCACTGATGACGGTATTCGTTTCCGCATGCATGGCCATGGCAATCGCGGTTTCCTCCGCTTGCACCAATCGGCCAGGCGTGATTGTTGTGTGTTCTACCAATCCTCCGTTGTGATCCGCTACCACTGGGGTCATGAGGTCGCCGCGAGGGTGTCTGGCTGCGCCTGTGTATACCACTCCATCTTGCGAGCCATAGCGTCGCCAAATGGCTTCACTACGGGCCTGCCGACTGCCCTGATGGAACTCGGGGTCCATGTTGCGGGGTAGAGGTGGGGCATAAATATGCCCCCTGACCTTTCGCGGAATCGTCATGTGCTCTGTAACCTGTTTGACGTAGTAGTTCTGCGGAAACCCGCAAGGTGGAGAGCAGTAATGAATAAAGGGAAAATGAGACATCCACCCGTTCGTAGCAATTGCTACAAAGGAAACCCATACGGGTTCCTCGAAAAAAAAGCCTCATAGTTGAAGAAAAATTCGTCCTGGTCCGGGACTCGAACCCGGGACCACCGCCTTTCCGGGGCAGCCGCTCTACCATCTGAGCTAACCAGGCGGCTAGCAGATGACAGAGCGAAGTCGAATTTGTCGACAACACGAAGCGAAGGCAAGAGTTTGACGTAGTAGTTCTGCGGAAACCCGCAAGGTGGAGAGCAGTAATGAATAAAGGGAAAATGAGACATCCACCCGTTCGTAGCAATTGCTACGAACGGGTGGACGTAGTAGTTCTGCTCTCCACCTTGCGGGTTTCCGCAGAACTACTACGTCAAACTCTTGCCTTCGCTTCGTGTTGTCGACAAATTCGACTTCGCTCTGTCATCTGCTAGCCGCCTGGTTAGCTCAGATGGTAGAGCGGCTGCCCCGGAAAGGCGGTGGTCCCGGGTTCGAGTCCCGGACCAGGACGAATTTTTCTTCAACTATGAGGCTTTTCTTTCGAGGAACCCGTATGGGTTTCCTTTGTAGCAATTGCTACGAACGGGTGGATGTCTCATTTTCCCTTTATTCATTACTCTGTAACCTCGGGGATAGCCTCGAGACTGAGCTTCCGGAGGACTGTGCGGCCAGCCGGGGTTAGCGAGAGACGACGGACTTGGGCTGTGTGGTGAGCGTCTAAGAGCTCCTCGATTGTGTTGTGCATGCCTAAGGCCTCTAGCCTTGCAGTGGCCGCGTGGTCCGGAAGGCCCAGGGCTGCCTTTGTGCTTCGTCTGATCATTGTGTTTAATTTGGCTAAGTCTGTGGCTGCGAGTTTGACATATGGTGTCGAGTACATGGTTCTGCTGGTTATGTATGCCTGCACAAGTCGAAGCAGGTCGCCCTCGCCCATGCCGTGGTGCCGATTAGCCACACGGCGAAGGAGCTGTAGTGTGTAGTTGGTCGCCCTCTGGAGTTTCTTTAACATGAGCCCGCAGCGCAGCGTGTTCTGAAAGTCTAGCCCCAATATTTTGATACTGGGGCGCTCCGGGATGGTAAGTTCTCCGATCTTAAGTTCAGGGAAGCGCCTTCTCCGTGGTAATCCCCTGGGACAGCTAATTCTTCCGGGCTTGATCAGGAGGTATTCGGACTTTTCCGGTGAGCACGCGGCAATTGACGAGGCAACGCAGGACGAAATTCAATATAAATGAAAAAAAAAATAGAAAAAGTAGTAAAGTAAAAAAATTTACAGGTTTCATTATAGATATATCAGAGCGTAAGTTTAGTTACAAGTTAACTTTCTGAAGTGTCCGGAATAATTAGAATTAAATAGAAATCACTGATTACCGCACCCCAAAGCACAGAAACGTAGACTTTAGAGACTCGCAACGTGAGCAAGACTTTGGCAAAATTCCTGGAAACCAGGAAGGAGAAAGCGGAAGTACTGAGGTCACTAATGACGTCCCACACAAGAAGGTGGCAGGATATTTAACCGGCTAATTAATGGAAATCAGCTGCCTGCGAGTTCGGTTTGTGCGTTGCGTTCGCCTGAAGTTTACCTAAAGAACACAAACCTTGAGGTGCGAGTGCCACTAAGAGAAACCCAAATCAAAGATTAGGGTCGCCTACGATTTTTTTTTTGTCGCACTGCAAGGACAGATTGGGGTGAGGCGCAGATTAGTAGAGGTCATCTACACTGATAGAAGAGCCCCCGGCCTGCGCGGCGCACGCATCACACTCACAGGGTAATGCTGGAGGAGCGGCTTCATAGGAGCTCCATTTTCGGCACCACGCACTAGACGGTCATCACGGCGAGGCCTCTTGGCGTCGTTTTCACGAGAACGAACTGAATTGTACGCTCGCCGTCGGCGGCGAGCCGCGGCTTGCACGGCGGCGGCTTGTTCTGCTCTCTGCAGAGCGGTCTACGGGGCCCGAGGTTGCCTGGTTGGAGCGGCGCGCGTACACTCTTAGAAAAATTTACACCTTTTGGGGCGTATCTTGACCCACAACAATAATCGTCATCTGTCTGGCCCGCATTTCCTTTCTTTAACGCTGCGAGCCTGGTACTTCCCAGTCACGAACGGCATGCGCGTTATCAGTGTGACGCAGCTTCTTGACAGGAAAGTAGCGAGCGCCGAGCTTTCAAGAAAGGAAACGCAAGCAAGGCAGATGACGATTATTGTTGTGGGACAAATATACACCCCAAAGGGTGCAACCGTTTTAAGAGTGTACACTCTAAAACAAAATTACACCGTTTGGGTTGTATCTTGCTACACAACGATAAACGTAATCGCTCTTGTCCGGTTCCCCTTATTTTAACGCTGCAAGCCCGGTACTTCCCAGTAACGAACGTCATGCGCGTTATCAGCATGACATAGCATTCCCGACAGGAAAGTAGTGGGCGCGGCGTTTTCAAGAAAGGAAACGCAAGCAAGGCAGATGACGATTATCGTTGTGTGGTAGATATACACCCGAAAGGGGGTGTACCTTTGCCTAAGAGTGTAGCTCAACGATTCGCTCCTTCAGTCCGCGGTTCGTACTTGCGAGGAGGCGCCAGAACGTGTGCTGGAGGTTAGACACAGGCGCCCAGACTACGCGGCGCACGTGTCACATCCCGTGACACGATACGATGTTGTGGCACGGCATTTCTTTTGAAATGGGGCGATGACAAATAGTCGCCTATCCTGCTTGAGTTAAGCGGGTCCAGCTGCGGCAGCATGCAAATGCTACGTGCTACCTCTAAATGTCTGGATACCTTGTGGAATACAACGCAGCTGCAATGCAAAGTTTGCACGTGTAGACGCTGCGCGGCGCGTATGTCATTTCAGGTGACAAATGGCACGATACGATGCCGATGATGATGATGATCTATTGGCATTCCTTTTGAAACTGGACGGTGGCAAACGGTGACCTAGCCTGTTTGATTTAATCGAGTGCGCTGCGCAAGCTTTTCATTCTAGCATTTTTATAATCATTTCCTTAACCTTGTTTTTCTTCCACAAGCCTTCCCTGTCTACCTTGCACCGCTACCTATGCAGCTGCTACGTGTCGTGCCAGCTGACGTGCAAGGACGCGTTTATTATGGCGGCGCTGCGAACGGCGCTCCGGTTGCGTCAGCTGGGGGATCCACCTTCGTCGTCTGCTACGCACGCGTTATAGAATGGCCTTCTTTGCGTGCGTTTTCTCGCGCTCGGACTGCGTAGCATAACACTCTCCAGTTACTGTTCCTATATTTTTTCCAAGTTTTAGTTCGATGAATGACAGCATTAGGAAGACAGCAAATGTTGTGTGTTTAATGTATCTTCTACATCACCAGCCTATGCCCAGTGGCTATGGCGTTGCGCTGGTAAGCTAGCGGTCGCTCATTCGACCCCAACCGCGGTGGCCACATGTCGATGGGGGCGAAATGCGATGGGGCTCGCGTATACTTAAGTTTAGGTGTACGTCGGACAACTTAAGGTAGTCAGAATGAATACGGCGTCCTCTACTACGGTGTGTATTATAATCATATGGTTGTTTTGGTACATAAAATCCCAGAATTTCAATATTCTTATTAGAAAATTCATATAACCAGAGCTCTCGCGGGCAGGAAAACGATTCTCGTGACTCAGTCATAAAACTTCGCGCCGAGCGGGTAAATGAGAGCTTGCGCAGCTTTGGAAATTCGGCACGATCGGAGGGCTCATTCGCAAAATTTCGCGTCGACTAAGTCGCATTGTACGTGATTACAAATTTTAAATTTCGCTCATAATTCTAGCCACTTTGTGTTGCATGTAGAAAACTTTTTTTCTGACCAGATAAGTCTAATGCGTTCAATGACAAGCGGTTTACTTAGAACATTAGTTGTACCACGCACTATCATGTTTCGCAATCGTCAAGCACGTCCTATACTATTCTCTTGCAAGTAAATTTTCTAATGCAAAAATACCGTTACCATAAGACTGTTCTGTTCAACGCACATTCCGACTACCGGAGACCACTCGGAAGACATCACTTTATCAGCGTAAGAATAAAAAAAAGATGTTGCAGATGGGATGGGCTTATTTACACGACGACAGATGGTTACCGTAGAACAAGGGACAGGACGGTCATGCAAGGCCAACAGGCAGCGCCCAGCTCCTCGCGCGCACCTCTACTTTCTCGTCCTTCGGCTGTGTCGTGCAGCAGCTTCTCCGAGTTACACAGCCCGATGGTGGTACAGTTTGAGTCGGGCGACGTGCCCTACTTGCGTTTTACGTGACCGCCGGTTGTACGAAGTCACTCTTGTGATGACGCATGTCACGTCACTCAAGCGGTTCAGTATGACGTATGGGCCGGTGTATCGTGAGAGAAATTTTTTGTACAGCCCCTTTTCCGTATAGGTGTCCAAAGCCAAACAAAGTCTTCAGGAGTAGATGTGACGAGCATATGTCGAGCGTCATAACGAGCCTTGGCACGATCTTGAGAGGAGAGAGTCCGGAGGTGGGCCAGTCGACGGGCTTCTTCGGCACTACATAAAGCCTGGCCTATGGGAGAGTCATCGTGTGGAGACCAGATAAGGATAGTGTCGATAAAGCTTTGGGCGTTGCGAGCATACAGAAGAAAGAAAGGCTCATAACCTGTGACTAACCGCGCCGCTGCAACCGACCGTCCAACGTGGTGTAGTGCCAAGGACCGCATGACGACGTTCAACGAACTTACACAGTTCCACCGCCTGGCTCGAAGGACTTTCCCACCCCGGCACCCGGGGCTGAGCCGAGCGGAGGCGGTGCTGTTCAGACAATTGCAAACTGGCTCTTTACCCACCCCAGTGTTAATGACTCATCTATACCCTAAATTATATGTGAGTGATGTGTGCCGCGTGTGCCAGCGGGAGAGGGCCACCCTGACGCACATCCTATGGGATTGCACCAAGTTCCCCAATGAGGCTTCGACAAGTACAACGATTCCGCCGCGACTCGCGGCTGCGGCGGAATGCTACGACCACGAAAGTCAAACCTGGGCCGTCCAGCAGGTCTCGGCGGCTCTTGAAAGACAAAGGCCGAGTGAAAACGACGGAACGTTGCCCCTCAGGGCGACCGACCAGGGGAGTAAGACGCGCTGGAGTTGAGTAGAGACCACCCGCTGAGAAGACGTCAGGGCCCGCGTCACGGCGCCATTTAGTCATGGTGCCGTTCTGCAGGCGACTACATGAAGTTGTCTCTCTCTCTCTTGCTTGGCAACATTGGAAGCGTACGTAACAAATGGCACAATAAAATCAAAATTTTAGTGAATTGTGGAGGCACACACGCAAGCATGTTGGTCAGGGTACGATTCGTGCGCTTAGTGAGGCCGTATTTTTGCGGGTGGCAAGTGTCGAGGGCTGGTAGTCACATCTACAAAGACGTACTAGTTCCTCAACAACCTCCGCAGTAAACTGCCGTCCACGATCACTAATCATTACGCGTGGAGCGCCGTGATGGAGAATCACGGAGTACAGCAGGAAACATTAAACGTCGACTGCTTTAACCGAAGCAAGTGACGCCGTTTCAGTATACGAGGTCAAACAGTCCACAAACACAATAATCCAGTGACGTCCGGTAGTAGAGTTGGGGAAGGGACCCAGCAAGTCGACACCAACTTTTTCAAATGGCAAGGTCGCCGGTTTGGCTGGCTGCAGGGTACCCGCAGAAGACGTCGTTAACTGCTTATGTCGTTGGAAAATTGCGCAGCTGCAAACGTACTGCTTCGCCGTCTTCCAGAGCTTCGGCCAATAGAAACGTTGACGCAGTCGGTGGAGCGTCCGAACAAAGCCAAGGGTGGCCTGATGGGATGTCATCGTACATGGCCTGAAGGATCATAGGTCTCAATATCCGGGGAATTACGAGGAGTAGTGGAGCGCCGTCAGCAGAATAATTTGTCTTATACAATTAACCGTCAACGATAATGAAAGGTGAGCCTCATGTTGATGACCGGGCGGCGTCAAGAATAGGACTAATGGAAGGATCATGCTGTTGCTCACGCTTGAATGTGGTCGCATCAGGAAACTCTTCAGTGATGGTACGGATGTGTTCATCTAAGTCATCGTCCGTATCTCGCATGCTTGCTGACGGAAGGCGAGATAAACAGTCAGCATCGGTATGACAGCGCCCACTCTTGAATGCGATGGAAAAGTCGTATTGTTGAAGCCGTAATGACCACCTAGCTAATCGGCTACATGGATCGGGCAGTCCAACCAACCAGCAAAGGGAATGGTGGTCTGTCACTATCGTCCCGTGGCGGCCGTACAAGTATGGTCGGAACTCTTGTGGGTGGCGAAGACTACCGCGAAGCATTCCAATTGCGGTATAGTTCCGCTCAGCCTTGGTATGAGTACGGCTTGCGTAGGTAATGACTTGTTGGGCGTCCCCCGTGTATCTGTACGAATATCCGACGCCCAGACCACTAGCATCGGTGTGAAGCTCAGTTGGGGCCTCAGGATCAAAGTGACAAAACATTGGAGCTGAGGGGAGGAAAAATTTTAGTTGACAGAATGCAGACTCACACTCAATAGCGACGCAAACAACAATAGCAATGTAAACGATGTGTCCTTGTGACGGAGTGTCGTGAGTGGATGAACTAGGCGTGCAAAGTCCTCAATTGCTATCATGTTTCGCAATCCTCAAGCACGCTCTACATTATTTTCATGCAAGTAAATTTTCTACTGCAAAAATACTATTACCATAAGACTATTCTGTTCAACGCACATTCAGATTACCGGAGACCACTCGGAAGACCTCAATTTATCATCGTAAGAATAAAAATGGCTTATTTAGAAGACCACAGATGGTTAGCGTAGAGCAAGGGACAGGGCAGTCATGCAAGGCCAACAGGCAGCGGCCAGCTCCTCGCGCACACTCGACTTTCTCTTTCTTCGGCTGTGTCGTGCAGCGTCACAATATTGTTATAAAGAAAGAACGCAGGAACTCATGTTAACATCTTATTGCGCATTCGTACGTGCTCGAGAGGTGCCCAGCGATAGTGACATGGATATGCCTAAAACGTGTGTACGCGCATTGCAAAGGCTGCTCAACGACATTGGGTTTTCTTTTCGCAAACGAAAGAGAAAAATAATCTTGTGGCGGCGGTAGTATACCTGCGCACCATTCGGGAACTTCGCAGCCAAAAGCGGCATCTACGATAGTCGACCCTTTCTGCAAGTTTTACAGTATACGGAGGAATGGGTGATTGCTTATCACCCCGTAAACCTGAACCTTTCATTGTTCCGCAAAAAGATTTTTTTCCCGAGACGCAAAACACGCGAACTGCGTCTGGCTGTAATTGTTTTAGCATAAAAAGTGGTAGTGCCCAAGCTTTTGCTGCTCACAAAAGCGCTGTGGGCACAAACGCAAGTGTTGTCGCTTGATATTTCGGCGCGTCATTTATCATCGCGGAACACACGTTAAGGCTAGCATTGCAAGTGGTGGCGTTTTTTGCGGCCGCATGTCGTGCAACCCCACATCACCTGGCCAGCGCTTGCACGCTGCGCAGAATAATAGGCCTCGCTTGTTGCGTCCCACGAACATGAGGTGCCTGGATACTGCTTGATCACAATAGCTGAGCAGGGCAGATTCACTCAATCCTTCGCTGGACTTGAGAAATTGCGAGCTGCGTATGCCTGGCGACATTCTTCAATTCTTTTCATTATTCGTTTCTTTTTTGTAGGCGGATTTAATACCTTGACTAAACTTGTGTTAACGCTGGACACACCGAGGAAAAGGCCTGGGAGCACGTGAACGTCGTTACACGCGAGGATGCTTTTCGGGAAGGTCTGGCAACAGGCCTTCGCGCACCCAGCGGGGAAGGTGGGTGGCTGATCCTACTCCAAGCCGGTAGCGAAGGTGGCTTTGTAAATTGTGCTTGCCTCGTTTCCCAAGTAGCAAAATGAGCTGGTGACTACCACAACGAAATGGGTGGGCCGCGGTTCGAGAAGTTGTTCTCTGAGCCGCTTCTACCAAACATCAAACCACGCAGCGTTATACTAATAAACAATAATTATGCGATTTTACGTGCCAAAACCACTTTCTGATTATGAGGCACGCCATAGTGAAGGACTCCGCAAATTTAGACCTCCTGGGGTTCTTTACCGTGAACCTAAATCTAAGTACACGGGTGTTCTCGCATTTCGCCCCCATCGAAATGCGGCCGCCGCGGCCGGGATTCAATCCCGCGACCTCGTGCTCAGCAGCCGAACATATCATAGCCACTGAGCAACCACGGCGGGTCGTTATAGTAATGAACAATGCACCCTACCACAGTGTTCTCCTCGAGGAATTATTGACAGCATCACACGACAGGCTGACATTCAGTCTTGGCTAACCGAGAAAGGCATCGCGTTTTCTGAGGCTCAATTAAAGCCAGAGTTGTTGGAGCTCGTCAACCAACACAAGAAGTTGTTTTCGGCCTATCGCATGGATGTCGTTGCTAAGGCTGCAAGTCATGACGTCGTGAGGCTTCCTCCGTACCACTGCGAGCTGAATCCGATCGAAGCGATTTGGAGCCAGGTGAAAGGTTATGTAGCAGCTAACAATACCGCATTCACCCTTTCAGCTGTCGAAAAGTGGCTGCAGGAGAGCATCAATTTTGTAGCGGCATGCAAGTGGCTTAGGCTGTGTTCTCATATTCAGAGGGTTGAAGAGGAATTCTAGCAGCGTGACGGCATCATTGACGCCAGCCTCGACAGGCTTGAAATTTCACTCGTATCAGATACGAGCAGCGAGAGTGACGCGACTGATAGTGAGATGAGCGGAGTGGAAGAGCCGCTGCGAATGCGGGCACGGTGGCAGAAGCCTCCGCAACATTGTGTTTTGGGCTTGGGCTTCTGCCTCAAGCTTTTACTAATCATGCGGCATGTGGAAAAATTGACTGTGAGGTTTTCCGTGCCAAAACCACAGTATGATCCCAAGGACCAGCATAGAGCTCCACCGTGGAACAATGTGTGCCATTTTATGTTTTTCCTTTTGATTTTGAAAGCTTCCTCTTAGGCTTAACAGAGTGAGCGTGAAAAATACGTGAACAAATGCGTTCTTTGACGTCCACCAAAATTTAATGCACGGCCGCTTTTGCATTGTGCCCACATGGAAATGTGGCCCCAGTGATCGAACCCGCAAGCTTGCGCTTTGCTGCACATCCTTGTTTAGGAGTCGTGGTGGGTGCAGGACATGCGCATTTCGATGGCGAACATAACAGTTCTGGGAATAGTAATGAATAGTTCTGGAATGCTGCAATGATCTGGAAAGAAAGTGTGTATAAATAAAGAAGTTAACTTTGCCCCTTACAATGAAACACATCGCATGGCATGTCGCCGCGTGGCATGTAAGTATGCGCGCAAACCGCATAGTCACAGGCATTTTCCAAAAGTTACAGAAATAGTATATTTTGGCTAACAGTTCAACTGAAATTGAGTTCGTACGTAGCTACAACAGTGAACGCTTAAAAGTTATGGTTGCTCGTGAAACAACCAATATTTAAGTATTCATATATAAAATATATGTATTAGCTTTCCATACACATGATGCGATATACGTATGATTAATCTTTAAAGTGCCTTAACACGGCTAATATATATCTACCACATGCATGCACGAAAGCAGTCGTCGAAAACGCCCATTTGCGGAAAGCGCTGGCGCAACCGAAAACGAAACCTAAAACCGAAACCTGGAGTGAAAGGTTCGGACTACTTGGCGCAGTAATACATTTGCATAGGCTCCGCCATAGCCTACGCATCACTGCCACAGAAAGTAGTCGACTGGTGCAGCCGATGGACGCGGAGTGGCTCTAATTGAAAATAGGAGCGGTGATGTCTTCTTTGGTGGCTGCACTATACTGCGCTCGCGTTGCAGTGCACCTGACGGCAGGAAGTGAAGTGCAGCGACTGCAAGCTGTAGAAGATGGGAACGCTACATGTCGATGTCAACACCGACCTCCTTTGTCAACAGACGCTCAAAGGCGCCTCTAGCGGCAACTGCAGGTTTCGCAGTTGTCAGAGAGCGAAGGTTCGTATATAATTTGTCTGGAATGGTGCCGGAATAATATCCTAACAAGCCGAGATCAGGGAATATACGCGTTACAAGGGCAACCGAACATGGCTTACAACGGTGGGAAAACTTCCGTGATAAAGCCGCTATCTTGAGTCAGACTTCAGTGTTTTTTTTATTAAACTTCGCTCTCTTGGTTTTCTTCAAACATAAACATTTGATGCATTTTGTGTACCTGTTCCACAAATCTATTGTGTTTCAGGAGATCCTTGCTTGAGTCCAGTTAAATTTTGTTTGTCTACATTTGTATCATGTTGCAAGCTTACTAAAGGAGTTGGGGTGACTCGGCAATCTTCGTGCCTGCCTATAATGTCTCGAGATACATATGCTCAATACAACCTGGTATGGCTCTAGCTTTGAAAATGTGCATTTGTCTTTTTTTTTTTGCTGCACAGAAGGCCAGCTACACATCTTCCAAGTCTTCTTCAGTCATTTCTCTTCGATGTTCTGCACTATGTTCACGTGTACGTTGTCGTCTAACACTATCCTCTGCGAAGCATACACAATTGAAATCATCAAGGAAGATGACATACTTCTCGCATTCAAGCTAGGGGCTAATTTCCTCAAAAAATAACCTTCTCTCATTACCATTTGTTCGCGTGCAAATACAAACAAGGCGCCATTGGACATCTGCGTGTGAAACATCACCGCAAAGAAATCGCCCCTATGTGCTTGCGTATACTGCCTGTTCCATGACGCTGGTAGACCGTCTAATAAAGATGCACGATCGCCTGAAACGCCAACAAAATGAAGTACACGGGTATTAAATAGGCTTGGAAACGGCCGCGCAATGCTATTGGGATCACATATCTTTTTTGAGATCACAGACATGTATGTTTTTCATTGGTCTGAATAAAAATGAGCAACAATATTATGACTGAGATTTTTCTCACGACATCTAAATCAGCCAATATTTCGGTTGGTAGGCTTCGCTGCTTGCGATGTAGCTGCATGACGACATTGGAAGTCGTGAAAAAGCGATTTATCAGTGTTTTGGACTGCAGATAGCTAATTTCCGGCTGCATGCAGCGCAATAATATTTGGCTCACATATTCATAAGGGATTCTTCTACAGATAGCGTTTTTTCCACTATGTTGGAAAAGTATTTCAGGGCCCTTTAAACAAAAAGTGCGCGATCATACCGTTCTATTAGTAGTAAGTATTGGGGCAGAAACTTAGTAACAAAGAGGCTGAGAGAGAGTTTTACTACTTTCAACTTGCGATGAACCAAAAATTTACCGACGATTACAAAAATGCACCGACGATGGCTGGCCCGGACAACCTGTCTCGTGCGGCACGTTGCAAACAGAGCGAAGTGTGGCGTGACTGCCTCGCTAATCTGGAGATGGCGAGAGCCAGCGTGTGCATGAAGCGTGGGCGCGATTCACAGCAGCCACCGCCAACAAATCTACCAGACGATGCGCGCTGCTCTGGCGCAATCTCGTAGCCATCGTCGCCGCACCCACCTCTCCGCTTTCCTCCTCGCGTGTTTCATCCCCCCAATACAATCCGCGTTCGCTCTCATCTTTTGCTTTGCTCGTTCACTTGGTTACGCCGCCGACACTTCCCGCAGGAACAAGTGACTGAGAGCTGAGCTCTAGAAATGTTAGTTGTAATGTTAAGAGACAAGAAAACGGTGGTGTATATTAAAGACAGAGACCGGGGATAGCCGATACTCTTAGTGTACATTAAGAGGAAAGAATGGAGTTGGGCAAGCCATATTATACGTACTATCCTGTTGTTTAATAGAGTTATAGAGTGGGTGCCAATGGAATGGAAGCGCAATACAGGGCGTCGCAGGTTTAGGTGGTGTGCTGAGGTTAAGAAATTTCAACGTAGACTTTGAATCAGGCAGCGTAAGAGAACGGTAATTGTAGATCGCAGGGAGATGCCTTTGTCCTGCAGCGGACATAAAAAATTAGATGGTGATAGTGCTATGATGATGATGATGCAGGCAATGCATGTATATCCTGCACGTAGAAAAAAATCTTCTTCGAGGAAAGCTCATTAGGCAGCACTGAATATTGATGTGTCCTCTCACATTTTATACCAGTTTTATTCTGTGCTCGTCCTTTATTGACATAGCAACTATATGAACACTCCAGGCACATTGTTGCCGTCGGCGTCGCCGCCGGCGCGACGTTTCGTATAAGGTACGAAGGCGATAACACCGTCGCCGCGCGCTGTATGCCGTATGTGCGAAAGAAAGCGTGTGAGGGGAGCCGACGATCACGGGTCAATGTGGCGCGCGCAAAGAAGGAACGCGGGGAGGAAGCGCGCCGTGGTCCATCGCGCGCGAGGCACCGGAAGGAGGTGAGGAAGAGGGGGGGGGGCGTTGTATTCTGGCAGCAACTGCGTATTGCACAGCCACGCGCGCGGGCCATATATTGAAAGCGGTCCGCGTTGGGGGCAAAGTGCAGGTGCGCCAACCGCTCGTGCCTTTGGTGCTGTGTTCTCACCGCTCAGTTTGCGTTGAAGTGATAGACAGCACGAAGGTCGCTTAGCTCGATGCTGCTGCCGCGATTCCTCACGCCAGTGTTTTGATAGCGATTGCCCGCGGTCACCGAGTACGATGTGTTGAGATTTTCCTGTGCGCGCTAGCTGACACCGCGCTTAATACTTTAACGAGGATGCTTGCAAGCTCATTTTTTTTCAGAGCTCATAGTTCTAGATAGGCGGCGATTCAGAAAATCAGAGGTCAGTCACAGGCAAATAAATCATGGCCGGTAATATACCAAGAACATGTAAAAGTGCTGTTGCTTTTACGCTGGATTGCTGTTGTTTTCGGCAGTGTTAGTATCTGCACTACAATTCACCTTTCTAACCTCTCTCAAAAGCGGCTGCAGTAATACAGACCATGCGGTGAGGTTCCTTTAAACCCTACAGAACGCCCAAATCAATGCCGTCAAAGAAAAAATACCCTAAAAAATGCGAAAAACCAAACGAAATAAAATTTCTTCCTTTTTTTACTGAATCAGCAAGAAAACATATTCACTAACACGAAAAAACATTGTTCTGTTTCAGTTGAACGAAAAAGTTTCTTTTGATTTAGGCAAAAACTATTCCCTGTACGGTAAAGTAAAAGCTTTCTAACCAATAGGCCTACTGAGAGTGAAATGAAATTTGTTCGGCCCTTTGTTATCCTCAAATACCATTTGTGTGCAACTTCACCAGCCACTCAAGGGATCACTGCACGATAGAAAACGCGTGAACCAATTGGTCTTAATTAATTGAAAAGCTTCAGCTGCTCTCCGGCCGCGTAACGACACTCGGAGCCTGGCCACACTGACTCGTCGAATGGATGCCCGCATGTTTCTCTTAGTGCAGGGTGAATTGTCGCCGGGTGTCTTCTCTTACGTTTCATGTAGCGTGGCGACATACACGTGCAATATCTGTTGAATTTTTTAGTTTTTGCACATGCATTCCAGCATCTGACGGTTTCGTGCATCGTGAAAGTTTTATTCACGATGGGGGTACTCCCGAAAATGCGTACACTTTGTAACACGTTTCCCTTTCTATAAAATGACGGAAAGAACTCTAAACAAAAATTTTTGCGTTTCCGGTTCTGTAAAATGACGGAAAGAACTCTAAACAAAAAGTTTTTTTTTCTGAATTTACAGTAACAGCCGAAAGAGAAACCAGAAAAGATGGGGTATTCGAATTGCCCTATTTATTACGTCTTTTTAATTGTCTTTTTTTCCTTGCAGGACATTATTTTAAGTGCTCCGTCACGTAGGGTGGCGTTATTGGCGATGAAGGAACAAACTCACGCAGCTGCACAGAGCGACGACTAATCACCTCAAATTTTTTTTTTTTTGGGGGGGGGGAGTTCACCGCCCCGAAACCACAGTGCAACCAGTATTAGACTGCTCTGTAATGATATGCACCACCTGCGGCTCCTTTGCGTCGTGATACCTGAAGCACGCCACGCGACCGTCGTTGCGCTTCGCCCTCGTAACGTAAGCGCGGCCGTCTCGGGCGGGAATAGAACCCAGGACTTGGGTGCTGAGCAGCGCAGCGACGTAACCACTGCACTATCGCGGCATGTATTCATAGGCTAACAGACCCAGTTTTTGCCCATACAATAAACACAAAGTCTGTTACTCACCCTTGTACTGGGAAGGCTGTAGTCGCGTAAGTGTGACGCGGGGCGTTTTCCCCGTCAGGTGCGCAGCGAGTTCTTCGTGTGACCCTGCCATGTGTCTTCTTCACGTCTCTCCGCGAGAATCTTGTGAAAAGCGCTTGATTAGTTCGTTCTTCCTCCGCACCTGTGTGTAATAAAACGAGCGCACTGTCTTGCGGTATTCTTTCGCGGCGATTAAAAGCTTTCTCTTTCTGGCAGGAATTGTCTTTCTCATTCATAACGACAGGTGCTTCCATCAGGGAGCGCACGAACAAAAGTGCGAGAATTATCAAAACATTCGTTTTCCTGCTTAAAACGCTGCGAACTTCAGCAGTGATAACCCTCCACATTTCGCTAGTCATAAACTGGCTCTTTGGAAAAACAAATATAGGGTATAGGCTGGGCTCGAAACCATCCAAACTTTATATTTGAATTTCATTTAAGTTTTTTTAATGGCCCCCACTTTGGGGTATTACGTGAAAGGTGGGATTACAAAAATAAACAAATAAATATCACTCAAAGCGACCGCTAGAGGCGCTGACAGCACGTCTGTAAGCGCAAGTGAACGGGTGAAGGCAGCGATGCCGCAGAGAAGGCCGCCCCAGACCACAGATGCGCGAGGGAAAAGTCAAGGCAAAAATTGCGAAAACATACAAGACATTGTGGCCGTCTTTATACGTCGATCTTTATTTTCTTTCTCTTTTCTTTTTCTTTTTTTACATGGACTGCACGGGGCTTGTGTTCTAGCTTGTTGACTTGAATTGCGAACTTGTGGCTTATGTGCTGCCACTTGTGAAATACACGCTGCAACTAGTTCGCGGGTTGTTCTTGGGTGCGCGCTAGAGATTTGTTCTTCGCAAGGTGTTCCTCAATTTATTGCACGTCGGAGTAGATCAGTAGCCTGCGGTACGAAAGGAGCCAACATATCCTTAGACACATTTATTAACACACATTTATTTAGTGTGACTGTGCGCATATGCTGGTAAAACTTCTCATGCTAGCTGGTGATATCGAATCTAACCCCGGCCCGACAAGGAGATTTTTAATGTTTTGAAAGAACTGCAATCTGGGCAGAAGGCAATGCTAGAGCAACTAAAGTCTATTGAAAAAGAAAAGCTGATTGATCATGATAAAATGTTCAGCGAAATTAAGGCACGGCCAGACAAAATTAAGACAGCCTGTGCTCGTATCGACGACATGCAGATTGAATTGGGTAAACTGCATAAAAAATAAGCACCGAAAATACCGCAAAGATAGGTGTACTGTATGCCTGGATAAACGATGCTGAAAATAGATCCAGAAGAAATCTTCTCGTTTTCTACGGCACCGGAGATAAACCGAAAGAATCATGGTGTGATTCTAGAAAATCATTATTGCACATTGTAAACAGTATTTAGATTTACAGATATATAACTGCGTTATATTGGGCGTTCACATCACATCTGTCCTTTCCAAAGTGGAAAATGCAATCCTGTAATTGTTAGGTTTTCTCACGCTAAAGACAAGCATCATGTCCTCTCGTGAGCTTGGAAATTCAAAGATATGCCGTTGCACAAGATCCCGCTCCAAGCACGCGCCTTGCCCAGAAACACCTCATAGAGCGGGACGGACCCGAAAACTGCGGTACAAGTTGCGACATGGAAAGCTTATCACAGGTGAAATAAACCTACTATTTCGACCACACTTCTAACCAGGTTGTTGAGGAGCCATCATTGATTCCGAATTGTACACCGTGTCGACGGAATTGTCAGTCTTTATCATTTCTGCTCGCTAATATACCAAGTGTTCCCAAGCGTGATGCCCTCTGCAGTCTATACGCTCATCTTTGTGCGGTGCCTTACTAATAACAGAAACATGCCTCTGTCTGTTCTCTCGAGAAACATGGTTTAACACATCATGCAATCGATGATACCGACATTGTCTCGTTCCTCTCGCATTTTGACACATTCCGGAAAGAAAGACCCGACAACTCGCACGGTGTAGATCTACTACAACTACATGTTGCTGGGCTAGTCGGTTCATACTGCTGAGCAGACCATAAATAGGATCGCTTGGCGCAAACAAGGAAGGAAGGGAGGGAACAAGGGGAGCGCCAACTTTCGACTGTTTATATTGTATGCTATCCAAAATATACACGCCAGCGAACGCGCAACATACAAAACAGCTTCAATCGCTCAACACGCCAATGACAGCTGGCCACCAAAAAAACTTCTTTCTGCATGCAAAAGTGAAGCTGATGTGTCGCTAAGACAAGATTAACCTCACTTTTTTATATGAAACGTCTCTAACAATTCACGTGCCTTGGTCACGTGATCGCCACTAACCGAAATCTGCATTGTTCACTTGTAAATTTAAAGTTCTGTTCACAACTGGAAATTATTTGGCTTCGATAGATTGCTACACGCCCACACATCCTCGTTGGTATTTGCTATCGGTTTGCTAGCGTGGACAGTTCTTTCACGCCTCTACATCTGAGCCTTGAATACGTTAACAAAAACATATGCTAACAGTCATGTCCTTCTGTTCGGTGGTTTTAATTTTCCAACTATAGATTGGTCTGATCCTGCCTCTACATTATCTCAAAGCAGTCGTGCTAGCGATTTCTTAAGCAGGTGTATAACATTCGGCTTAACGCAGCTCCTCACTGATCTCACACACGTTACTGATCACTCGTATGATGTTTTAAATGTTGTGTTAACAACTCATCCTGATAAGTTTACTCCCGCCACCCTATTGCGCGGTTTGAGCGGTCACCTTACAGTATTTGGACATCATGTGCAACACGACTTCAGCTTCGCGCTCGACTACAGAAAGCAGCGACAATCACATCTACCTTCGTCAGCAAGGTCTTGAAATTTCGCGCGGAAAGTGCGCAATGGTGGCATTCACGAGGAAGCCAATGTCTGCGTGCAGCATATCAATTAACGGACAGCTTATACCATACAGCAGAAGTCATAGCTTCTTCGGAGTCGTAATTGAGAGACCTGTCTTGCACTCCGCACGTGAATTCCGTGAAAAAGCGGCACACTGCTATCTGTCGCCTGTTCAGGTACCTTAAGAAAAAGTTGGGGAGTATCTATACACGCTATGTCACAACTGTAAATAGCGTTGTTAATTAGATTCCTGCGTACGACACATTGCATTCAAGCCCAAGTCCTTAAGATATATCTTGGCTTAGCATGCAGTGCGTCAATGGCTGAAACCATTGCCATTGCGCAGGATTACCCAATCAAGGCGCACATTACCGTTGAAACAATGCGTAGGCACCTCAGACATTATGCTAAGACCCCTTCCCACCAACTGGCGAACCTCACTGCTGAAAGGCTCTGCTCGGCATTTAGCGCTACTGTCAGTGCACATCGCGCGTCGTTTACTTCAGCGTACGCACCTGCGGCCAAGCCAGTGTTTCCTCTGTGGTGTTTGAGCCGTCCGCAAGTACATATAATGATTCCAGGACTACAGAAGAAGTCAGATGTACCGGCTTCTGCTCGAAAACAACTGACCTTACTCCTCTTGCATGAAAGGTACAGCAACCACGTGCGCATCTATACCGATGGATTGACTACGTCGTCCAGTTCTGGTGGTGCGGTGGTTATACCAACGCGAGATGGTATAACCACCGCGACTAGTATACATTCTTGGCGTTGGTATACAACCAACACGAGGAATAACACTGCAGTTCCAGACATCGCATGTCACGACCTCAACGGCGGCAGAACTAATGGCTCTGCGTCGTGCACTGGAATTCATTGATTCTTAAAGACCTAGAAAATGGGCTGTGTTATCGGACTCAAAACCTGCATTAAAGTGCATGCAGTCAGTTCTCCGACGAGGATGTCGTGAATAACTGACATACTAAATCGTTAAACTTCGCCACCACGTCCAACAAAAAGGTTACGAGGTTGTCTTTCAATGGGTACTTGGCCATTGTGGAATCAGTGGCAATGATTCCGCCGATAGCGCTGCTTGCACATCACATCAAGAAGAGCACAGCGTTCCAATTCTGCTTTCCAGGGCAGACGCCGCAAGGCAGCTTCGACACCTGGCGCGCAGTCTCTCATTGACCGCGTGGAACTCGCCAAACTTAAGACTCACAGGACCGCATCGATTAAACCCCTCGCTGCAACTCCGACCTCCAGTCGGACTTTCTCAACGTGAAGCTACGCTTCTCTGTCGCCTTTGGTTAGGAGTTGCATTCACAAAGGCATACTCTACATTATTTGGAGTGACCGACAGTGCAGCATGCATGCGAGGTCTGCGGCACCGTAGAATATATAAACCACTTGCTGTGCCACTGTTCACGATATGCCCCAGAAAGACAAGAACTTGCCAAGGCTCTACAAAAACTGGAAAATTGGCCGCTTACCGTGCAGGTGCTGCTGGAACACCGCCTCCATCGCTCGTCGGCCCATAAAGCGGTGAAGGCACTTTTGTGCTTCTTGGAGACGACGGGCTTGTGTGAACGTGTGTGGTTATAAGTGCAATAACTATTAGACCACACGCGTCAGCGAACTCACCGCTAATTTCCTTCTTTCTTTCTCACCCTGTCATCTTTGATTTCCCCTTTCCCATTCCCCCGGTGTAGGATGGCCATTCGCAAGTTATTCTGGTTAACCTCCCAGCCTACTGCTTTTCTCTCTTTCCTTCCTTCCACCTTACAGTACATACTTCGTTTTATTGCAGCATGCTAAAGAAAAAAAAATCGCAAAACGCTTACACTCTGTGGCAAAGCTCTATGATGTGTCAGCATAAACCGAGAATCGTCTGAATACTTTGTACCTTCGCCCCCAACTTTCCATTAATTTCTCTCGAGTTGAACTGCTTCCTATTCAAAGCAGAGATGCATAGCCTCATACATCTTTATATTCCCGCTATTACAATAACAGAAAGAATTACATCACCATGGTATAATGTATCCTTCAAACGACTAAATAACCAGAAAATGTGGCTGTTTCAGTCCGCCAAATAATCTAACTCTTTTTCCACATATGGCAGAAGTATTATGCAGTCGAGAAAGAATATGGATAGTTAGCCGCTCAGATTAAACACAAGCTTCTACCACTTTAGCAGCTATGCTGCAAATTAACCCAAAGTGATATTGGAAAACCAATAATCCTAATCAACGGAATGAGATTTCACTTATTATAGCTCCGAACTCCCGATCCCTGAGACTGAGGTTGCAGATTTTCCCAACACAGCATTTAGTTCGGTTTTTACTAATGAATCACCTGACAGCGTGCCCGATCCACCATAATTGGCCTATCCGTTCATGCAAAATGCCACACTTCATCGCATCGGCATTGTCAAAGTAATTGAAGCATTGAAGAACTCGTCATCCACGGCAGTAGACGGTATCGATGCTAAAGTGCTAAAAATATTAAACATGTGTGTAGCCTATTTTTTGTCACTCATATTCCAGAAATCCCTTAACAGGTTCAATTCCACATGACTGGCAGGTGGGCAAGGTGATCCCAGTCTTCGAGAAAAGAAGTCGATCATCACCGACTAACTACCATCCCATTTCCATAACAAGCGTCTCTTGGGAAATAATGGAACACATTTTATACTCACATATTGCCAGCAGGCCGATGATGATGATAATGAGGATAATGATGATGATTGCTAGCTTCCAAACATTTGTTAATTTTTTTTACCCAAGTTGACATGGTTTCCGCAAAAAAAATTATTTTTTGTGACACCCAACTTGCTCTTTGCATAAGTTACATTTAAGCCTAAATTGCTACCTCCGGACTGACACAATACTTTTTTGATTTCAAAAAAGGTGTTCGATAAGGTTCCCTATGGTCACCTCTTAGTAAAGGTATCCTGTCGAAGCATTCAGCCTTGTGTTCCAAGCTGGATTCGAGGGTTTTTTAACTCACCGTCAGCCAGTTGGCATATGCCAACTAACACTTTTCGTCCTTAAGACCTGTACGTTTAGGCGTGCTGCAACGTACCGTACTATAGGCCCCCTACTTTTCTTGATATGCATTATAAACCTGCCTTATATTATTTGTTTTCATATCCGATTCTTGGCAGATGCTTGTGTGGTTTATCGAGCAATTACCAGTCCCACCAATCATTTCGCATCACCAAGTGACCTTAGGCACATACATAACTGGTGCAACGCTTTGCTCATGTAATTAAATAGTTCTAAAACCATGTTGATGCCTATTCATCGTCGTCGTAGTTACATTGCGCCAAGTTATAGCAACAATCACATGCGGACTGTAACAACTGATTCATTGAAATATCTTTGCGTGTACATCTCGCGTGAATTAACTTGGACCTCTCACGTCAACGACATGATACGTTCTACGAATCGTACTCTAGGTTACATATGTCGCAACCTTTGCCTCGCCTCTCTCTCTCTCTCTCTCTCTCTCTCTCTCTATATATATATATATATATATATATATATATATATATATATATATATATATATATATATATATACTGTAGCGAAGAGAGACGCTAGTGGGGGTCGAGTGCTCCTGCTCAGCAACGGCTCTCGTGCTTGGAAGCTGTGACTGCACTGCCCGTCGACGTTGCGCTGCTCCGAGCTCTGCCAAATAAACACCTTTAGAATTGGTGGAGTGTGCGGGGTACCCTCAGACAATCATCCTGGAACTCCAGTCCCATGCCCTACCATCTACCATGCCCCAAGACGCCTCCCAGCAAACGCCTCCTCCTGCACCCACTGCGTGTCCCGGAGTGCCTCGTCATCGCGACCCTCCTATCTACACTGGAGCGGACGACACTGACGTGGACGAATGGCTCACGGCGTACGACAGGGTAGGCGACCATAGCAAGTGGGACGAAGCGGCCAAACTGAGCCATGTTCTGTTCTACCTCGCTGGAGTGGCCAGCCTGTGGTATAACAATCATCAAGCAGAGTTACAGACATGGTCGGAATTTAAGACTTCCCTCGCCGATGTATTTGGCCGCCCTGCTGTTCGCAAGCTGCGTGCCCAGCAACGTTTGCGAGAACGAGCTCAACAGCCAGGCGAAACATTCACCACCTATATCGAAGAGGCCCTGGACCTATGCAGGAAAGTCGATTCGAACATGGCGGATTCTGATCGAATCCGAAACATCCTGACGGGCATAGAAGACGACGCCTTTAACATGTTGCTGGCCAAAAGTCGACGCTCTGTGGCTCAAATTGTCACACTGTGTCAGAGCTATCAAGAACTCCGCAGGCAGCGGTCACTGACCCATCGATCTCTACCGCGTGACGAACACCTCGCTGGTTTGGCTGCCATGCCCAGCCAGGCAGTGTTGCTCGCAGAAATGAAGGCGTTCGTCCGCGAGGAAGTTGCCCGGCAACTCTCGTTGATGGATTTTGCACAGCCGCAGTCGGTACAGGCGCCTACGCCAAGTTTTGTGCCTTCGCTTCGCCGCGTCATAGCGCAAGAACTGCACGAGGTTTTGCCTGAGCACCACCAGCGTGTCCCTGCGGCTGCGCCTCACAGCTACGCCAAAGTGATGGCCAGGCCCCAACAGATCCCGACAGCTGTACCACTCAGCTACGCGGAAGTCGTCACACAGCCTCAACAACTCCCTCAACGGGGACCTCTCACGTACGCCGAAGTCCTCGCTATGCCCCGACAACAGCCTGCTATGCAATCACTTCACCAGCCGCCATGTCCAACGCGTCCTTCCACATGGATGGGACCTGCCGCAACGACTCGGTGGCGTACAGCGCACAATCGACCGATATGTTTTGCGTGCGGCTATGCAGGCCACGTCTCAAGCCACTGTAGTCGCGTGCAGTCGCCTAGCGCTACACCATATGGGCCAAGTTCTATGGCGGGTTCTCCGCACCCTTATTACGACGACGAGCCTCGGGCTGCGTCACCACCATTCCGCCGGTCCGCCAACATCCGCCGCTCAACTTCTCCACGCCGACGCTCCCCATCACCGATGCGGCCTCGTCCCGAAGCTCGGGATGAGGAAAACTAATCGTCGCAGTCCATGAGGCAAGGGCTGCGACCCCGTCGAAACGCGGAAGTCCTCAACGTAGCCCGACCAATGTGATAGACGTGTTAGTTGACGGTGTGCGCACATATGCCCTCGTGGATACAGGAGCCGCTGTATCAGTTATAGACGCAAAGCTTTGTCGCTTCCTTCGAAAGGTTACGACGCCCATTGCTGGACTCGCTCTCCGAACAGCAGGCGCACAGCGTATTCACCATATCGCGGCGTGCACCTCTCGTGTTCTCATCGAGGACGTTGTATACGCCGTCGATATATTTGTGATTTCCTCGTGCTCCCACGAAGTTATCCTGGGGTGGGACTTTGTCGCCCGCCACGATGCCATCATTCATTGCGCACGGGCTGAACTAGAACTGTCGCCGATCTCAGATATGACGTTTGCCGATAATGCTTCTTTTGCGAGCAAACTACTCGTCAGGCACGACAGAAACGTTCCTCCCAACTCGTCAGTGTTTGTATCAATGCATTGCAGCAGCCTCTCTGACGCCATCGCACTACTTTCTCCGTCGGGTCACTTTTATACTCGAAAAGGTCTGCTGCTGCCTTTTGTGACTGTGAACGTCAAACAGGGCTCCACAGCTATTTTTGTCTGTAACCCCTTCTCATACCCTGTGATGCTGCTTCACAGCGAATGTCTTGGCCACGTGGAAGTGATCGACGCCGTACAAATTACGGATGTTCCCGAAGACACGTCCTGCGCCAGTTACAACACGCTCGGTTCTCTCTCTACGTCGTACCCTTTGCCCACAGGCGTGTTCGATTCATCTATTGCCGATGGCCTCACCCCACCTCAGCGTTCGCAGCTTCTGCGCATCTTAGAAGAATTTCGTTTTTCTTTTGATGTCGGGCAACCTTCCCTGGGCCGGGCGTCTGCTGTCACGCACCATATTGACACTGGCTCCCAACCGCAATTGCGGCAACAACCATATCGCGTCTCTGCCACAGAACGTCGTGCGATTAATGAGCAAGTGGACGATATGCTTCGTCGCGAAGCGATCCGGCCCTCGAACAGTCCATGGCCCTCCCCTGTCGTCCTTGTTACGAAAAAAGATGGCTCGGTACGGCTCTGTGTAGACTATCGGCGCCTGAACAAGATCACTCGCAAAGATGTATACCCGCTGCTGCGAATCGATGACGCCATCGATAGCCTACAAGGAGTAGAATTCTTTTCATCTCTAGATCCGGCTATTCGCAAGTACCCATGGCTGACGTCGATAGGCCGAAGACAGCCTTTGTCACACCCGACGGCTTATACGAATTTAACGTCATGCCGTTTGGACTTTGTAATGCGCCAGCAACCTTCCAACGCATGATGGACACAGTTCTCCGCGGTTTGAAGTGGAACACGTGCTTATGTTATCTCGACGACGTTGTTATTTTTGCCTCTGATTTCACCACGCACCTTCAACGCCTACAGCGTGTTTTGACGTGCTTAGCAAACGCTGGCCTCCAACTGAACCTAAAGAAGTGCCGATTTGCAGCGCGGCAGCTCACGATACTAGGTTACGTCGTCTCGAAGGATCGAATCCGCCCCGATCCAGACAAACTTCGTGCCGTAGCTGAATTTTCTAAACCGACGTCCGTCAAAGAACTGCGCAGCTTTGTAGGTTTGTGTTCCTACTTCAGGCGCTTCATTCGCAATTTCGCCGCCGTCATATCGCCCCTGACGAAGCTCCTTGGCAGCAACGGACCTCTCCATTCGTGGTCGTCCGAGTGCGACGAGGCGTTCACTAAGCTCCGTCGTTTGCTGACGTCTCCTCCCATTTTGCGCCACTACGACCCAACGGCACCTATTGGGCTACACACAGATGCCAGCGGTGTTGGCCTCGGCGCTGTCCTAGCGCAGCGCAAAGAAGGGTTTCCTGAATATGTTGTGGCATATGCAAGCCGTATGCTTACTAAAGCCGAGACCAATTACACCGTCACGGAAAAAGAATGCCTGGTGATCATCTGGGCGCTTACCAAGTTCCGGCCCTATTTGTATGGTCTACAATTTGATGTCGTCACGGACCACCATGCACTATGCTGGCCGTCGTCATTGAAGGATCCCTCAGGCCGTCTCGCCCGCTGGGCGCTTCGCTTACAGGATTACAATATCCCCGTACTGTACCGCAACGGACGCCAGCATGCTGATGCTGACGCCCTCTCATGTTCTCCCTTGCCAGACGACAATGCCTGCTGCGCAATATCCCAGCTTGACGTTTCTTCCGTCGACATTGGGAACATCGCTTCTGAGCAGCGCAAGGACCCCTGGATTGCCTCCATCATAGACTGCCTTGCTGATCCGTCATCGCAGCCAACCACTCGTGCATTGCGCCGTCAAGCTCGCCATTTCTCCATTCGCGAAGACCTGCTTCACCGACGCAATTACACCTATGACGGCCGCCACTGGTTATTAGTTGTACCTCGAAAACTGCGTTCTGAAATCTGTGCATCGTTCCACTCTGATCCACAGTGTGCTCACTCGGGACTTTTCAAAGCCTACCAGCGCATCCGACGACGCTACTACTGGCGAAGAATGTACAACTACATTCAAAAGTTCATTCGCTCATGCCCCGACTGCCAGCACCGAAAACCTTCACCCCACCACTCGCCAGCTCGTCTGCAGCCTCTACCCGGCCCTACCCGGCCGTTCGGGCGCGTTGGCATCGATTTGTATGGGCCACTTTTCCTGACGTCGGCTGGTAACCGCTGGGCCATTGTGGCAGTAGATCACTTTACACGATACGCTGAAACCGCCGCTCTCCCAGCAGCTACAGCGCGCGATGGTGCATCATTCCTGCTTCGCCGATTCATCCTGCGGCATGGTCCACCTAAAGAATTGCTCAGCGATCGCGGACGCGTCTTCCTGTCGGAAGTAGTTGAAGCGCTTCTCAAAGAGTGCCACGTTGTTCATCGTACGACTACGGCGTACCACCCTTAAACGAATGGCCTCACAGAACGCTTCAACCGTACGCTCGGCGACATGCTTTCAATGTGCGTTGCCTACGACCACACGAACTGGGACGCCGTTCTGCCATTCGTCACCTACGCGTATAATACCGCTACGCAGAGCACCACTGGATTTTCACCCTATTTCTTGCTGTATGGTCGACACCCTTCGCACACCATCGACACCATTCTTCCGTACCGGCCGGATGCATCCGAGTGCGTGCCTATTTCTGCCACGGTCAGACATTCAGAAGAGTGCCGCGACCTCGTACGGGCCTTTACTTCCGATGATCAAGAGCGCCAGAGGAGCACTCGCGGTGACGCCACTGCCACGGTCACCTTCGATCCGGGAGCGCTCGTGTGGCTCTCAGTTCCTTTATCTGCCCCTGGCCTCTCATTAAAACTGGTCCCTAAGTACGAAGGCCCTTATCGTGTTCTCGAACACGCATCTCCTGTGAACTATGTCATAGAACCAGCTGAGCCATCTTCAGACATGCGCCGCCGTGGACGAGACATTGTCCATGTCGACCGTTTAAAGCGTTACTACGACCCGCTCATCGTGACGAGCTTTTAGGTCGCCGGACGGCTCCCTTCTCGCTCCCGGGGGGTGATTGTAGCGAAGAGAGACGCTAGTGGGTTCAGCGCTACTGGCTCTAAACGCTAGTGGATCGAGCGCTCCTGCTCAGCAACGGCTCTCGTGCTTGGAAGCTGTGACTGCCCCGCCCGTCGACGTTGCGCTGCTCAGTGCTCAGAGTAAAAGCTCGTTAATTCGAACCGCAAGGGGAAGCCGCTTCAATTCGAATTAAGGAAAGTTCGAACTAACGAAAATGAAGGAGAGCAGCAGTACACTGCGATTTGGGAGCAGTAGGGCATGTCAGATATTTGGCGTGTCAGAAAGTAATGGCGTGTGCCGCGGGCATACGCCATCTTCAAGTCGAAGCTCTGGGTCCGACTGTGCCACACCACCGATGTCCACCGAAACGAACGTTAGCTGAGGCTTAACACCATCACAATGAATCGCGACGGCCGATACCTCCTAAGCTGAAAACAGAGGTGCACAACAGATGACGACTGCCGAGACAAAGACGCTGAACATATGAAGGTGGCCAAGGCCCTGATTCGTTGGTTGTTGATTGCAAGCGCAGCTGCAACGTACTTGATTCGCTGTGTTTTGGTGCTTGCCGTGCCATCTCCGCACAACATTAGCAGCTGCACAAGATTTGCAAAGCCTCCGAGATTCGCAACGGGCAAGACGTCTCGGAGGTTACGTAGAACGGAGAGGCGGCAGCCGCCGCTGCCTTCTGGCTGACCCCGCGCCGGTTAGATTTTTTTCGATTTTGCCTCCACTGGCCGTTCTCTCCGTTCTGGCGGCAATGCAGCCTTGTGTGTAGGCAGTAGGCGCGTTTCTCTGGCCGTGTGCCAGGCGACCGTAGTTCGAATTATCCGTGGGGAAACCTTCTCGCGTTCGAATTAACGGACTTTCTTATACATAGACTTCTGTGGAGCTTGGCCGGACCAAATCGTACAGTTTGAATTATCCATGAATGCGAACTATTGAAGTGCGAATTAACGAGTTTTCACTGCATATATATATATATATATATATATATATATATATATATATATATATATATATATATATATATATATATATATATATATATATATATATATATATCATCAGCCTGGTTACGCCCACTGCAGGGCAAAGGCCTCTCCCATACTTCTCCAACAACCCCGATGATGCTCTAATTGTGGCCATGTCGTCCCTGCAAACTTTCTAATCTCATCCACCCACCTAACTTTGTGCCGCCCCCTGCTACGCTTCCCTTCCCTTGGAATCCAGTCCGTAACCCTTAATGACCATCGCTTATCTTCCCTTCTCGTTACATGTCCTGCCCATGCCCATTTCTTTTTCTTGATTTCAACTAAGATGTCATTAACTCGCGTTTGTTCCCTCACCCACTCTGCTCTTTTCTTATCCCTTAACGTTACACCCATCATTCTTCTTTCCATAGCTCGTTGCGTCGTCCTCAATTTAAGTAGAATCCTTTTCGTAAGCCTCCAGGTTTCTGCTCCGCAGGTGAGTACTGGTAAGACACAGCTGTTATACACCTTTCTCTTTAGGGATAATGGCAACCTGCTGTTCATGATCTGAGAATGCCTGCCAAACGCACCTCAGCCCATTCTTATTCTTCTGATTATTTCCGTCTTATGATCCGGATCCGCGGTCACTACCTGCCCTAAGTAGATGTATTCCCTTACCATTTCCAGTGCCTCGCTACCTATTGTGAATTGCTGTTCTCTTCCGAGACTGTTAAACATTACTTTAGCATTCTGCAGATTAATTTTTAGACCCACTCTTCTGCTTTGCCTCTCCAGGTCAGAGAGCATGGACAGCAATTGGTCCCCTGAGTTACTAAGCAAGGCAATATCATCAGCGAATCGTAAGTTACTAAGGTATTCTCCATTAACTTTTATCCCCAATTCTTCCCAATCCAGGTCTCTGAATACCTCCTGTAAAGACGCTGTGAACCGCATTGGAGAGATCGTATCTCTCTGCCTGACGTCTTTCTCTGTTGGGATTTTGTTGCTTTCTTTATGGAGGACTATGGTGGCTGTGGAGCCGCTATAGATATATTTCAGTATTTTTACATACGGCTCATCTACACGCTGATTCCGTAATGCCTCCATGACTGCTGAGGTTTCGACTGAATCAAACGCTTTATCGTAATCAATGAAAGCTATATATAAAAGTTGGTTATATTCCGCCCATTTCTCTATCACCTGATTGATAGTGTGAATATGGTCTCTTGTTGAGCAGCCTTTACGGAATCCTGCCTGGTTCTTTGGTTGACAGAAGTCTAAGGTGTTCCTGATTATATTTGCGATTACCTTAGTAAATAGTTTGTAGGCAACTAAAAGTAAGCTGATCGGTCTATAATTTTTCAAGTCTTTGGCGTCCCTTTTCCTATGGATTAGGATTATGTTAGCGTTCTTCCAAGATTCCGGTACGATCGACGTCATGAGGCATGGCGTATACAGGGTGGCCAGTTTCCCTAGAACAATCCGCCCACCATCCTTCAACAAATCTGCTGTTACCTGATCCTCCCCAGCTGCCTTCCCCCGTTGCATAGCTCCCAAGGCTTTCTTTACATCTTCCGGCGTTACCTGTGGGATTTCGAATTCCTCTAGACTATTCTCTCTTCCATTACCGTCGTGGGTGCCACTGGTACTGTATAAATCTCTATAGAACTCCTCAGCAACTTGAACTATCTCATCCATCTTAGTAATGATATTGCCGGCTTTGGTCTCTTAACGCATACATCTGATTCTTGCCAATTCCTAGTTTCTTCTCCAGTGCTTTTAGGCTTCCTCCGTTCCTGAGAGCATGTTCAATTCTGTCCATGTTATACTTCCTTATGTCAGCAGTCTTACACTTGTTGATTAACTTCGAAAGTTCTGCCAGTTCTATTCTAGCTGCAGGGTTAGATGCTTTCATACATTGGCGTTTCTTGATCAGATCTTTCGTCCCCTGCGATAGCTTACTGGTATCCTGTCTAACGGAGTTACCACCGACTTCTATTGCACATTCCTTAATGATGCCCATAAGATTGTCGTTCATTGCTTCAACATTAAGGTCCCCTTCCTGAGTTAAAGCCGAGTACCTCTTCTGTAGCTTGATCTGGAATTCCTATAGTTTCACTCTTACCGCTAACTCATTGAGCGGCTTCTTATGTACCAGTTTCTTCCGTTTGCTCCTCAAGTCTAGGCTAATTCGAGCCCTTACCATCCTATGGTTACTGCAGCGCACCTTTCCGAGGACGTCCACATTTTGTATGATTCCCGAGATATCGCCGAGAATAAAGTCTATTTCATTTCTAGTCTCGCCATTCTGGCTCCTCCACGTCCAGTTTGCGGAAGAAGGTATTCATTATCCGCATATAATTCTGTTGTGCAAGCTCTACTAATAACTCTCCCCTTCTATTCAAAGAGCCCATGCCATATTCCCCCGCTGACTTGTATCCAGCCTGCTTCTTGCCTACCCTAGCACTGAAGTCGGCCATCAGTGTAGTGTATATTGTTTTTACTTTACCCATCGCTGACTCCACGTCTTCATAGAAGCTTTCGACTTCCTGGTCATCATGAGTGGATGTAGGGGCGCAGACCTGTACGACCTTCCATTTGTACCTCTTATTAAGTTTCACAACAAGACCTGCCACCCTCTCGCTAATGCTATAGAATTCCTGTATGTTACCAGCTATATTCTTATTAATCAGGAATCCGACTCCTAATTCTCTTCTCTCCGCTAAGCCCCGGTAGCACAGGACGTGCCCGCTTTTTAGCACTGTATAGGCTTCTTTCGGCCTCCTAACTTCACTGAGCCCTATTATATCCCATTTACTGCCCTCTAATTCCTCCAATAGCACTGCTAGACTCGCTTCACTAGATAACGTTCTAGCGTTAAAAGTTGCCAGGTTCAGATTCCAATGGGGGCCTGTTCGGACCCAGGTATGGCACCCCCTTCTGCGTCACAAGTCTGACCGCCGCCGTGGTCAGTTGCTTCGCAACTGCTGGCGACTGACGGCCGGGGTTTGATTGTTGTATACATATAGGAGGTTGTGGCCAAGTACTGCACCAGGGTGGCCAATCCAGCTTTGGTGAGGGAGTGCGTTACCGCGATCAGGCCGCAGTCCAGGCCTGTTTATGCAATTTTATCAACACGTGTTTTTTTTTTTATCCAGCGGAAATTTGCGCGGCACCGGGATTTGAACCATGGTCGTCTTGCACGCGGGGCGGATACTCTATCTCTACGTCACCGCTGCACCCCTCATAACACATAACACCTTATAACATGCCCCTATTAAGCGAGATAAAAGAAGTAAGAAGAAGCATATGGTTAGAGCTGCGGTAAAGCTAGGGAAACGATGAATGTGAAGATACCAGCCCAGCGGTTGATTCAGGCACAAATGGCCTCTTTGAAACCCTTGGGTTCAGCGAGAGCAGGGGAAAAGTAAACATGTCCGCAATAGAGATTAGTAAGAGGCGATTGGAAGATTGGCGAAAGAAAAGTAGGGAAACGACAAAAAAAAACGGAAACGTACAAAAACAAAGTTCACAATAGGGGGTCAGAAATTTTGGGTTTGGGAATTCATCGTGTTTTCTTTTTTTCTTTTTAACCTAGGTAGGACATTAGTGAGTATAACAGCAAGAGCTTGGTGGACCAGCGTCGCTCGCCGCGCACGGTGCGTCGAGCCCGTTTTTGTCGCTAGTGCGGACGTACCCTCAGGGCCACGCGACCGCTATGATCTTGCAGTGCGAATGCTTTTGGCGATAAATTATTCACTAATGGACGCAATGCTTGGCGCATCGGCACAGCGCGGCGGAAGGTCAGACCAAGTGGAGCCACCACCCCTGCTGAGAACTGACGTAATGTGTGCAGATGCACCTGAGGCGCCTTGGATAGTTTCTGGATTGCTTAACCGAGAGATAGCACCTGTTTTACTTGATATCGACCTCAGTTGCACATATTTCTGGAAATCTCTAGGTCTCTAGGTTTTTTATCAAGATCATTTTCGACTGAGTTAGTGTAGTTATCGTGTTCACGCTCGTACAATTTCTTAATGAGACACGTACCGGTACGCCTTGAATTAAGCTTTCCATCTTCAGATCCGCTCTTCGCTCTTTTTGTGCATGGCTCTTTGCCATGCACAAATGCTCTTTGCATTTAATGGGTTTCCGAAGCTCAGTCTAAAACCCATATCGCTAGCCCGAAGCGTGACTTCGTTTTAGAGGAACGTACATACGCGTTCCCTCCTGCAAAATGCCGGCTAACTGTTTAATTTGATAATTTGCATTATCTGGCTTTAATATAGGGGCCCAGTCTGCCTTAGAAAGACGGTGATAATAACTGAAGTAATCGCCAGCGTCGAAATTATACTGCGGAAAGTCCGACTCAGGTGGGGCATTTTCTTCGAAGCCTCGTTTGATTGTTGTCACAAGTGAAAGACAAGGGTGGTACTTGTCTGCTCTAAACAGTTTTCTGCCATCGTGGGAGACGCGGACACTTTCCATCTTCGACAAATATAACTCAAATATCTTACAATGCGAGTTCGGCACGCGGTTTAACTGTAAAAGGTTGTTAAAAATAAAGAAACAATTCGAGGAGCGTGGATACTTTAATGTGTGATCTAGTTGTTTAGGTGAGATATCGACAAATTGTCCTATTCTATTTTCTGTACGTTAAAATCTCCAAGTACAGTAAAGTTATGCTTAGGGTTGGAAGGCGTGATATTCTCAACTGATTGTAGGCACTCGTCGAATAAAGATGGACTCGTCGAGACTGATATGAAAAATTCCTCGAATAATATGTGCTTTCCCTCGCCGCAGGATCTATCTACCCATGCAGATTCGGGCTCGTTTTCCAAGTTCGCGTGCCCCATTCATGCAAGCGTACTAAGAACAGCGACTCCTCCTTCTGTGTTCTTAGCACCCTAACTGTCACGGTCACTGCGGTAGACGTTATGGTTAGGTGGAAAATAATCTGATGACGATATACGGGGAGAAATCCACGTCTCAGTCAAGACAAATAAAAGGACAGCTGAAAAAGAAATTTCAACGAAAATCATTAGCTTTCGTCCTCAGACCACTAACGTTTTGATGGTAAACATCAAGGTTTCTATACGTGATCATCATTGGTAAGGCTTTCTAACTCGCTTGCCTGGAGAAGACTGTCGCGGAGGGGCCTTTCAAATGACCCAAATGACCAGTCTTTTTTTGGCCCCATGGAGGGGTCCTGCAGGCGCAGAGATGTCCCTCCATCGGCGCGGACGTGGAACGAGGCGAAAGAAGACTCACGCTTGCGCCTAGAGCTGTTTGCAGGCGCTGCTGCGACGCTTCAGCGGTGCGCAGTCAGACCAGCAGGCGAGGTTTCAGGAGAGAGAGCCTAGACACAAAAATGGCTTTCGGTCGTGGGGCGCTCTTAAGAGAAAGCTTTAGCTCGGGTGCTCCTATCTAAATACATGTAAAAAGAGAATTCCTTTTTCTCGGCAACCACTGCACCAATTTTGACGAGCTTTGTTGCATTTAAAAGAAAAACTTAAAGTCTACTGACTGTTGGTCTCGAATTTTTGAGTTAGGGCGTCAATCTTTTATTAAAAACTGGCGAAAATCCGAAATTTCCAAAAAACAAAACTGCCAAGTTTACAACTCCGTAACGCCTAAAGGAAAAACGATAATACAATTCTGTGAAATGCATCTAATAGTACATCCAAAGCGGACAAAATTGATATATTACACATGAATCTCAAAAAATTTAGTAACATGGAAATACAGCTTTTTCAGAACCCTTGTAAACAACGTAACGAATTCACGTAAGATGTAAAATGACATATTGAATTTGTCCGCTTTCAATGATCTAATGGATGCCGTTCACAGAACCGCGATATCTGTTTTTGATACATAGCTATCAATTTTAAAAATTGTGCTTCTGTTTTTTTCAAACGGTCAAATATTTGAAAATCGTTTTAAGAAAATTCAAGCCCTAAATAGAAATTCCGCTTCCAACAGTCACTAGAATTCAACTTTCTCTTTCAAATGCAACAAATTTCATTAAAATCGGTCTAGGGGTTATCTCATAAAAACGTTTTTGCGTTTTACATGTATTTGAATAGGCCGCGTCGGAGTTGGGCCCGAGCTAAAGCTTCCTCTTAACCCCCGACATAATTCCCTTACTGTTCCCAGTTCCAAGGCAGGCAGCATATAAATCCTATAATAATAATAATAATAATAATAATAATAATAATAATAATAATAATAATAATAATAATAATAATAATAATAATAATAATAATAATAATAATAATAATAATAATAATAATAATAATAATTTATTAGCAAATCTGCGAGTATAAGTGCAGAAATCGGGTCCACCTAAGCCATCACAGTGGCTTGTCACGCGAAACCCGGCAGTCAGTAACAGGACTCAGCCAGAAACTGACTTTTCTTTCTTTTGCAAGAAATAAAAATAAAAAGACATTGAAAACTAAGGTAGTGAGTGATAAAGTAAAAGGCAAAAAAAAAATAGAGAATCACGGAAAAAAACTAAGAAAACAAAAAAAGCGAAGAAACGACCAGAGAGTGAAGACGTGTTTCAACAATGGCAGGAAAAATAAAAATATGACGCCTATAATCATTCCGTGTACAATGCCCTCAAATTTTTGCGAATATCGCGTACAGACTTACAGCAAGAAATTTCAGAAGGAAGGGCATTGAATATATCGGGAACATAAAAGGCCCGAGTATATCTGCCAAATCTGGTACGTGTGTGAGGAATTGAAAAAGCAGGTGCACGCCGCAAAGGACGGCAAGGCACAGTGGGGATTTTAAAGGTATCCGTCCAGAAGTGTTTCAGTACCACTGTTTGAACAAACAGCGAGCGCATGTTCGGCATTTTTAGCATCTGAAAAAGGTTCATCTCTTGTGGTCTGTATACGTCATAAGTAACCCTTTTTAACATACACTTTAGCAACCTATTTACACATTGATACCAGGTACTAGAACAATGTACAAATGTTGTAATCCCATATCTGAGCACACTGTAGGCTAACGAGTGGACCAAAAGTTTCCTAACAGACAAGGGTAAAAAAACTTTGATGCCGTACAGTCAACAGATGATTTTACGAAGTTTGGCACATATGTAGGATAAGTGAGTAGAAAAAATAACGCTAGAATCACACCATACGCCCAAATACTTCACAGAGTCCGAAAAATTTATTGGAGGGCAGGAACAAATAATACATCGAGAGCTGTGCAGATAAAGGGAAGAAGAAAGTGAAACACGCTTGAGTGGGCTATGGAAGCAAACCAACTTTGATTTAGAATGATTGATATCAATTACATTTGCACCAAAATAATCCATTAATTTCCCGACGTCATTTTGAAGGATTGAGAATGCGTCTGGAAAATTCACATGCGTGGCTAATATTGCAGTATCGTCTGCATATTGAAATAACTTGCAGACAGCACATTGCCCATTTCTTTTTTTTTTTAAAGCTTCCTCGAGGAAGCTTTAGCTCGGGCCCAACTCCGACGCGGCCTATTCAAATACATGTAAAACGCAAAAACGTTTTTATGAGATAACCCCTAGACCGATTTTAATGAAATTTGTTGCATTTGAAAGAGAAAGTTGAATTCTAGTGACTGTTGGAAGCGGAATTTCTATTTAGGGCTTGAATTTTCTTAAAACGATTTTCAAATATCTGACCGTTTGAAAAAAATAGAAGCACAATTTTTAAAATTGATAGCTCTGTATCAAAAACAGATATCGCGGTTCTGTGAACGGCATCCATTAGATCATTGAAAGCGGACAAATTCGATATGTCATTTTACATCTTACGTGAATTTGTTACGTTGTTTACAAGGGTTCTGGAAAAGCTGTATTTCCATGTTACTAAATTTTTTGAGATTCATGTGTAATATATAAATTTTGTCCGCTTTGGATGTACTATTAGATGCATTTCACAGAATTGTATTATCGTTTTTTCTTTAGGCGTTACGGAGTTGTAAACTTGGCAGTGTTGTTTTTTGGAAATTTCGGATTTTCGCCAGTTTTTAATAAAAGATTGACGCCCTAACTCAAAAATTCGAGACGAACAGTCACTAGACTTTAAGTTTTTCTTTTAAATGCAACAAAGCTCGTCAAAATTGGTGCAGTGGTTGCCGAGAAAAACGAATTCTCTTTTTACATGTATTTAGATAGGAGCACCCGAGCTAAAGCTTCCTCTTAACGTAATTATTAAAAAGTAAGGGTGACAGTATGGAACCTTGTGGCACACCGGCCTTCAGAAAAACACGGGAACTGCAAATGTCTGAAATGGAAACAATCTGGGGGCGATCTGTAAGGAAATTGCGTAGCAATCGGAAGAAAGGTCCTCGAAAACCTAAGTTGTAGAGTTTCTCTAGCATAATCGAATGGCAAACCGTGTCAAAGGCTTTTGCCACATCTAAAGAAAGTGCGCAACATACAATATTTTTTCAAGTGAAGAAAATAAATGGTCACGCAATTCTTCTAATAAAGCCTGAGTGCCCCTTTTTTCAATAAAACCGTATTGACAGTCGGAGAACCCCCCGCTTTGTTAATAAAGCTGTTCATTACTAAAAATATATGTTTTTCTGGAACTTTTGCTATACTAGGGAGGATAAAAATGGGGTGATAATTGTGCACACACTTACCATCACCACCTTTTAGAAGTGGTCGAACTACGGCCGTTTTTAACCGGGTAGGAATACTTCCGCTTGTAATTATCCCATTTTGGATTTCTAGCAAGACATTGTTCAGAACGCCGAAGTTCCTGTATAGATCAAACATGCGAATTTTATCGATACCTAGTGATTGATGCCTGCCAAAGCTGCCCAATAACGAGTAAAGCTCTTCTTCCGTCATATTGGGTAGGAAAGCGGATTCAATTACAGAAGTATCAGTGCTACCAGTGTAGCATGATTGCTTAGACACCCCATAAAACTGAGAGAAAAATTGGTTAAAATTGTCTACGACTGTTGATAAACGCGAATCAAAATGATTCTGAATATCTTTAGCCGAATTTGAAAGTAGTCCTCTCACCTGGTTTATCAGAGACCACGTTTTCTTAGGATTTCTACGAGATTCATAAAAGCGGTTTCTGTTGTACGAACGCTTGGCTGCACGAATAAGGGCATTTACTTTATTTCGAGAAGTTTTAAATTGTGTACGCAGAATGCAATCACTAGGCGAACGTCTGCACCGTTGCCAAAGCAGGTTTTTTTTTTCTTTGATAGCGGATAATATCACGCTGTTCAACCAGGGCTGGCTCGGGCGGCGTTGGCGAACGTAAATTGTCCTTTCACTGGATTTATATATAATGTCCATCGAACGTGAAAATGCATTATATAGCTCGAGCCTGTCGGTATGTTCAAGCAGGCCAGGCCAGTCGAAAAAGGCGACCAGTTTATCAAAAGTAGCCGTATCGGTAACAGCGTGGCAAGTGTTGGGGCTAGAACATGATAACGACCGAGAAGGAAAGCGTAACTGACAAGCTATGAAGTAATGGTCGGCAACTTTCTATTATCAAGGCAGAAAGCTGGGCTAGTTGGTGTGTCATCATTATTCAAAAGACTAGCGCAAATAGCAGGGACAAAGACAGAGTAGACGACAGGACGAGCTCTAATCCCTGCGCTGTCTTTGTCCCTGCTATTTTGCGCTAGTCTTTTGAATAACTTTCTGCTGTAACACTGCACCATGAACTGAAGCAGACTCCGTGCGGATGTTGAAGTGATCAATACAAGACTTTGCTAAATTATTAAGAAGCAATTCTTCCCTAGTTGAAATATCAATAATACTTTCAAGGCCATGTTTTGCAATGATATCTATGTAATGGCATACCGAGGCTGCAATGGGATTAAGAATGTCTATATTGAAATCGCCTACTAGGCATATCTTAGGAACTAACTTTGTTCCTTGTAAATGTGCCTCCAGCTCATTGAGAAACAAGGACAGCTTACTTGAGGGTGGTCTATATACTGCCAAGATTGAAATATGACTAAGTTCGTTTGAAATGTTCAGTGCCAAAGATTCCGCACTAGAAAAATTAGCAGCTACCTGTTCCACACTCCAAGTATCCTGTACAAAAATTGCTAATAATAATAATAATAATAATAATAATAATAATAATAATAACTTCTTTGCATCGTAATATTGATGAAGAAAATCCCTATAGAACAAGCTTGACCAGCTCACCTCACCGAATGGAAATACATTTTTCTTAGAAACATATAAAATGACATAAAGCACATTTCTCGTGCGTAACATAAATTAAACAAGCATGAATAATACACAGAGAGCTCAATTAGGCACGGTAACAGCCAAATTTACATATTCACATTGCGTATCAAAAAAAGGGACGCATTATTTTTTTTCAGGTAGTGGTTCGTAGAAATATCTGACTTGCTGCCCAATAGATTAATTGTTCCGGGAGCGTTGGTTCGATCATTCGCGATTCATAGTTCGTATTACGACATGGAATATGCCATGCATCAGTTTTGCTAGTTTTGCATGTCGTAGCTGCTCTCTTGATCTGAGCTAATTTAGCCAAAACTGTTTCATTTTATTCGGTCCTCATAGAATGAAACTAAGCAATATGAATACACATGATGAACTGTCATTATATTATAAAAAAGTTGAGCTGACCGATAGTCATAGAGGACACTCAATTCTGAGTATTTATTTCGGTAGTATATGACACTTATTGAATTGATCAGCAGCAAAAAATGGGCTAGTTGGAATGGAAGTTTATTGAAGTTTCATTTCCCCGTACTAAGTGACATTATTCAATCTCTCATCAATTCCTTGCGGCGCGTCCCTCCCAGTGTTAGATACTTCACTGCTATACACAATCACGCGCCTGGGGGCGATCATCGGAGCCAGAATGGCGGATCTGATAATGGGAGCGGGAGTGAGAAACTTCCGTTGAAGGCTGGTGAAATCATTCGGGCGGCTGGCATCCACCAAGGAACTGTTGTTCATCCAACGAGGAAGTTTCCGCGCAAGACGAAGGGAATCGTTTGTCTGATTACGCCATGGTTTTGCTGGCGTTTCTTCACTGGCAAATGACGTCATTCTGTACAGTTGACGGCGACGCCTAAAACGCCGGTCGTGGAGAAGAAGGCCTTCGTTCGCGACACTCATCCGGCACAGGGAGCGCAGTAAGAAGGAACCCCGTGTTTCGTTACTCTCCTTACGTCCACTTGGCGCTCCTGCACGCGAAACTGTGACCATCCGTTTAACTGCCGTTGTAGAGTTTCAACGAACAGCTCCGCTCAAACAGACCTCCGATGTGATCGCTCATCAGCGTGGCTGCTGGTGTTCCACAAAGCCTTGGACGTTAAAGTCAAGGCTGTGTACAGGGCACACGCAACGGAGGCGCCGCGGCAGACGCAGCCATCGACACAGATGCGTCCCCTGGGAGCTCTAACCACGGGCCTGTCTCAGGTCTGCGGACAGCCGGTTCCAATGTGTTTTGATGTTACCAAGTGCATCGTCGCTCTGTTATTCACCGCATGCATTACAGGTGAGTTGAATATCATGCGCGATCAATAATGTGCACATGTTTTTAAGGCCTACCTGTTCGCGCACAACAACCGTTATTACGTTACTTGCAATTTCTTTCACGCTGCGTTCTTATTACTTTTGATGTCCCGAACGGCACGCGGTATGATCGTGGCATGTCGATCCTGACGGGAAACTACCTGGCGCCCGGCGCGAAAGAGGAAAACTGCGGGCCATATAGACGGAGATTATTTTTTGGCAACGTGATAACCCTTAATGGGCGCGTAAGTTTTTCAGATTGTAGTAGAAGAATAAATTACGGGATTTAGTATGCCGAAACTTACCATCAACGTCATATTAAAAGGTTTCATCGCGTTTTTTAAAACTTATCTAAAAAGATGGAAACCCCCGCCTAGGGAATCTAACCAGCAACCTCTCGCTCAGCAGTATGATGCCAGGGCAACAGTGTGACAACGGCGTGTTGTAATCACTACCAAACGAGCTCAAAAGCGTACAGCGAGAGCGTAGGGAAAAGCTTATCGATTTGGCGCAGAACTGTTTGGGGAGCGCAATGTTGCTCCAAAAGACGCAGCAACAAAGAGGTTAAGTCAGCGCTTTTCTGCATCTAACCACTACAGGAGCCGTACATGTGCGAAATGAAATTTCGATGCAAAGTGTTAATTAGGGGAGTACTGCCCTAATAACGGTTTACGTGGTGAGGCAACATACTCAAGCGAGTGACCCTCTTCTTACGAGGACATGCCTGGCACATTTATTTCGAAAGTACACGGCAAATTTACTGGTAATCAAAGCACTGGTTCTCCAAACATCTCACTATGAAATGTTGAAACACATTGCCTGGAGATTTTTTCACGGGCGGCGTTATATGAAAGGTGGCTGTCAGTGCTTTAAGCTAAAGCACCAAACAGGCCCCTTATCCTGCCCCACAGCCGGCCAGAGCCTGAGAATGCCATATGTTGCCCATGCGATCCTGTCCCAAGTGATTTCAAACCTGGTTCGTACCCGGCTGGCTGTGCTTGGTTCAGCCAGTTAGCACTTGAGCCTAAACAAAGCATGCATGGTTAATCTTTGGTTACATGTTAAGATATAAGCCGGACACAAATTATTTCAAAAAGCTCTGAGATTTTATGTGCGAAAACACGGATAATATTATGAGGCCCGGCCGTTGCGCGGGACTCCGAATTAATTTTGATACCCTGGAGTTGTTGAAGGTTCACGCAGAAAGATTATTTGCAGAAGACGGATTTTATTTCGAAGTTTCTTTTGTTTTCTTTCACTGGAGTTGCTGTTAACCAATGATCTCGTGAAAAAAAAACAAAGACTTATTCTCTGTTCATCATGCTCATGCTTACTGTGTAATGCATTCATCAGTAATATATCAGACCATTGGCTTATTAATTTTCATTTATTTACTTCAACATTCTCAAGGCCCAACGGCTTTACATAGAGGAGTGGATATTTTTATATACGCAAATCTCAAATGTGGCTTTCTCGATGGCGGTAGCATCTCTAATTGCAGCAACAGAAGGAGGGAGACGCGTTCCATTCGTTGCTGTGTGCCTGGCACAAATGAACCGGAAGAAGCTCGGTATGGCATGGATTCGTAGTCACTGCGAGAAGAAACGCGGGTGGGAGGCAGAAGAAGCTGATCTTCAAGGACGGCGTTGTTAGCGAAATCAATATTCCGAAACAAAAACACAAACGGGTGCACATGCGGCGCGATTCGAGAGGAGCAATCACTGAGTTTATAGACTACACTGGCATCACGCGAGTAATTGGATACAACAAAATGAGCGGCACGGTTCTGGACACATTTCACAGCATCCACCATAAGTTGTACGCCATAAAGCATAGACATAAGTGCATAACTTACAAATGATATTTATGCAACGTTACCCATTCGGCCTAACTTCTGAATTTCAGAGAACCATTGCTGGAACTCAAAATAAGAAACTTGGCGCGAATGTAAATTGAAGTACGCTGGTTTGCTGGTCTTCAGAACCAAGCTCGAATGTGGTTCTTTGTGCACGGTAATTCCCAGAGAACCCCCGTGGCTTCAGCAAAAAAAAAATGAAGTTGCTTTAGTAGCTGCACATAAGGAAAGCGGTTTTATAGTCTTGGCCGCATGCAGTGTACTGCGAGAAAACGTAACAAGCTACTGCGAATAATTTTTTTTCTTTCTCCGTGCGAACGTTTTCCATGGCCAAAGTGAAAGATAAGGCATTGCGCAGCGCCGTGATAAGTTGTATTTACCAGGTCTTCGGAAATACGAAATACTGGCAAGAAAGACGCCTCAAGTACATCCGGGCGCATCTCGACAAGAGACGTGCAGCGAGCCTCGGCGATTAACGCGGCCCGCAACCGTCACGCCGGGCACATCGGCGCGATCATCCACAGCGTCTGTAAACCTTGGGAGGCTGCAAACATCTCGCGCTGACAGCACGTCCGTCTCAACGAGCCGGTTGTCGTCGTTCGGTCACCAACGCTCTCCTCGACTCGGTCGCCGCGAGAGAGCCCGCGCCGATAACTGGAGCCAGGGAGCCAGAGGGAGTTATTCGCTTTAAAAGAGCAGAAAGCTCCGTGCTCTGGGGAACTATTTCTGGCTTATAATAGTTCGGCGCTGTCGCGATAATGAATAACACGCCACGGCCGACAACGTCAGCGACTTTCCACTGGGCCGAACTGGTAAGCGGGTCAAGTGCGTCGGCTGCTTGCACGTGACTCACCCGACATTCCAGAATTGTCGCCGGTGCACGCGTGCGTTCCACAAATGCGCATACTACTATTCGCGTCGCTCACGAAACCTGAGTAGACAAGGTTCTTTCGCCACAGGATCGGAGACAACTTTCGAGAAAGTTCGTGTACATGAAGTTGCGTCTTGCGCCGAGCGAAAATGGTCACCGGAAGAAGATAAACAATGCACTCCTGTCAATATCATTTTTGGCGTCAAAAACCTATGTTGGAGGCAATACAGTTTTTGAACGTTGATATATTTAGAAGGACATGCCCTAGGATGTTGTATATTTTAGCAACAATCGAGGGTCACCCAAGTCACATACTGTCGCCACTGTCGACCAAGCTTAACGCATCCTTCGAAAGCGATGCCCGCGCAGAATATCGAGTATCAGCGTCAGAACTCAATCTGAAATTCGTACAGCAATGTACTATAAGTTATCAGATGTTTGTATTTTAGTAACAGCTTTCTATTATTTCATAGCGTTAGAAGTTAGTAATGGGCCGTAGATTATCCATGTGCGGTCCCTGTGCTTGCATTTTTTTTTTCAAGGAGGTATATCATTTTAGCAAGCCTCCAATTTGTAGCAGCAGCACCGTACATACCGAAGTAGTTGACCATATTAAGCAGGTCTCCGCAGAGTGAGATTAAACGAGATTTTTAACATAACCCTTGTTGGGCCACCTGAACCTTAAGCTTAGGAGTTCAGCGGTTGTTCAACGTGCTCGACTCTTCCATTATTACCTCTTATCCAGACTTTGAGGCCAGATGAAGTTTAATTACTTCTGTCTTGTGAAGCGATTTTCTAAAAACTTTAGCCATATTACCTACTGATTCTAGGAATTCGCTTTCTATAGAACAACTGAGTCAATATTCATAGGTGCTGGTACAGCCTTACGAAGAAGCATACAAATTGCGCACCGACCACCATGCAATGACGATTGTCAATGTGAGCGAATAGCCGAACGCTTCTGCGCTTAATTATAGGAAAGAGGCTATTTAAGGCGTATATTTCGTGCAGTGAACATGTCCCTCAGAGAACATAGCCCTTATCGAGCGCACCTATAGCGGTACTAAAGGAGGCTACAAGCACAAGCGACTTGTCATGTCTGTGTTCATTCTAGTTGCGTGAGCATCGACATAGAACGCTACAGTCACTTTCTTCGCAAATAATTGCAAAAAACGTTTGACTTAAAAAATCAGACGTCACGGTTATTAGCATCAATACAGATGAGTTAGTCTCGTCACAGGATTGCCAGTTATCTACTGTAAGCGAATAAAACACCTGAGAGTGTGAATAAATAAACGAATAATGTTTGTGAAAACGCACAGAATTGAACCTAAAGCAATCCGTAAGACAAATGCAGTTGTAACGAAGCAGAGAGCATTATGAGAGTATACGAACTACGAAGTAGTAAGAGGTGTACTGGTACTGGGCTTGGCGTTCCGAAATGCAGTTTTGTGCTTACGGTCACAAAAAGTTAGGTCATGAAGTAAACCAGAGGCAGTGAGGGAACATTAATTCAACCCTCGAGCGAAGGACGAGCGAAGGCTAAGATTTTATAATAGTGTCTCGACCAAAGTGGTGAGCCTCTAAGATATTTCAGAATAGACTACTTGAAACACAGTGCGGCCCTCTTGCATCCAGTGGTCGAAGTACAAAATCGGGTTTGCAAGCAAGGCTATCGCTGTCAGCAGTACTTGGCCGCTTCTCTATCGGCCGGTTGACCTGAGCTTAGTCGCTTGCGCTTGGAATGCGCGCTCTTCGCCATTGGTCAGTCGCCTTATATTTCTCAAGGCAAAAAAAAGTTAAGCGTGTTATCATCAATATATTACTACTCAGTTCGTTTCTTAAATACGGTGTAACCTGCAGATATTCACAACTGGTTCGAGAACACCTCTCTTGCGCATGCGCACATCTTTGCAATTGGTGCACTGCGTAGTGAACACTTCTGTGACATGTTAAGCTAAGTTGGGAAAAAGCCGTCTAGTTGGCATAATAATAATAATAATAATAATAATAATAATAATAATAATAATAATAATAATAATAATAATAATAATAATAATAATAATAATAATAATAATCTTCATTACATCCGTTTGAGTCAGTTACATATCATGCCCGCATAAGCAACATTGCGTGTGTGAGAGGCTGGGCAGTCGGCACGTAGTACTAATGCGTGTGCACAACGTATTAGTAAGGCGCTAAAAACAAATAAAATAATATTGAGTCATAAAGAAAAAAATAGCGTGATACTGAATAGGCATGCACGTATCATGGCGACGACATCCGAGCTTTGAGTTTCCGTGTTTCCTTGAACAAGTCACCCACCTATCGGATGGTAAAGGGACGACTCTTGTTTTTTTTACCCTCGGCGTACGGGGCGCAGCGAGGCCCACGGCAAGCGGTGTTGTGCCTGGTGACCGCGAAGCAGTCGTCAGCTGGAGTCAACCGACAACGTCGAGCAGGGACGCCATCCTGCATCGGGTCCTTTACAAGCCCATGGCCAGCCTTCTAAAGAACTGCGCGATCGAGGAAACCGAAGAGATTGCGGTGACTACTCGGCCCGGACTGAGCAGCGTGACGCTGAGGAAACTGCGCCCGTACACTGTGTACAGAGTCACTGTGGTCGCCATCAGCGCCACAACAGTGCCACTACTGGACACCACTTTTCACACTAAGGATGCAGGTGAGACGGGCAATATTACGCAGCGTAACGTGGACGTAACGTGGGCTCTAGATACGTAAAATCTCTCGAAATATCGTGAGGGTGTTGGCAGCACGACCCGCCAGCTGCTTATAATGGCAAGAAGCGGTGAGGTAGCCCGAATGCGTGAAAGCACGCATCACATTTTGTTGGGCAAGTGTCGCCGGCTGCATTCCTTTTTTTTTTTTTCGCGAGAGTGGAACCGCCCAGACAGAATTATCTGAGTGGTCTTGTTTGTAAAAGCTTGGTGTCAAGCCGAACACGGGCACTACTAAGATGTGCCATCCACGATACGCTTTTTCGGTTAATGGACCAGCGAGTGCACCTTTGATTTAGGATGAAAAAAAATGTACAGATCGATGTAAGCGCCTGTATCAAAGAAAATACAGCAAAATTAAAGATTGCGTTAAATATTATTCACCATTTTATTAAGATATTGCATGGTGTGCTTTAGAGACGCCTATGAGCCGACAATCCTAGCCATTAGGGAATAGATGGAAATGAACAGGCTGACGCGGAGGCAAGAAAGCCTCACACTGACGAGAAGATTATAAAACGTAATTTTTCCCGGTATGGACATCAAGGCCTTGCTAGATAACTTCATCAAAACTTCTATGACGTGACAATGGGACAACCCCGAACATGGGTAAGAGCGCCTCCACAAACTTGACGCTGGTTTTCAATTCCGACTTATACTTCGATTGTGGACAGGGCAGGAAACACTCATCTATCGATTATATCTCGGTGTGGCGTACACTCACCGATACCTTCACCAGATTGGACGAGAACGGGCCCCTGACTATAGCGTCTGTCACACTCCCGAGACAATAGCTCACGTACTTTGCGTGTGCCCTCAATATGCGGCAGAGTGAAGAACACTTAGGTCTAGCGTTGACTTCTTGGAATCTGGCCCTTTCTGGTAGAGAAGATTTTCGGCGCGTAGCAACGCACCATAAAGTCACTCTTGAACTTTGTACGCGAGACTGGCTTAGACGATTGCCTCCAGAACCTGTGAGACGTGCAGACAGTGCGAAATGTGTTTGCGCAATAACGTCTTGTGTGGACAAGATTATTCCTGCGTGTATTATGCCTACAGAGCGCATCCGCGTATTGGACAACGGATATATTGTAGCTCATTGCACCACAACATAATCACCTGCCACCTGCCTTTCCCTGTATCTCCCACTTTCCCTCTTCCCAGTGAGGAGTAGCAGGCTACAGACACGCTCTCCAGTCCGAACTCTCCTCCTTTCTCTTCATTAAAATCTGCTCCTCCTATGTGAAATGAAGCTTTGTTTATTGGTGATGCCTATTTCATGCTCTACAATGGCTGGCTCGGTTTGGATTGATCTGATGAATTTTATGTCGGAGCCGTAGCGGGTCATGCCGATGCGGGATCATTGGCCGAGGACGGGTACACACCCACTGGCGTATGTTAAGCGGCTGTATCAAAGAATATAGCAAAATGAAAGAGTGCGTTAATTATTATTGACCGTTGCGTCAAGAGATGGGTGTGCTTTACAGACTCCTATGGGCGGGCAAGTTTCTTGTTGCGCAGAACCGAGGTGGGCGCACTTCGTCTTAATAGAAACTATAATCATCATCATCATCATCATAATCATAATCATCATCACAAGTCTATTTTATGTCCACTGCAGGCCGAAGGCCTCTCCCTGCGATCTCCAATTACCCCTGTCCTGCGCCAACCGATTCCAACTAGCGCCCGCGAATTTCCTAATTTCATCGACCCACCTAGGCTTCTGCCGTCCTCGACTGCGCTTCCCTTGGCGCCCATTCTGTAACCCCAATCGTCCACCGGTTATATAACCTGCGCATTACATGACCTGTCCAGCTCCATTTTTTTCTCTTAATGTCAATGAGAAGATCGGCTATACCCGTTTGCTCTCTGATCTAAACCACTCTTTTTCTGTGTCTTGTCAGACTCGAAGTTTCTGCCCCATATGTCATAACTGGTAAAATGCACTGATATTACACCTCCCTTTTCAATAATAATGGTAATCTTCCAGTCAGGAGCTTGCAACGCCTGTCGTATGCTCTCCAACTCATTTTTATTCTTCTGCGAATTTCCTTCTCATGGTCAAGGTTCCCTGTGATTATTTGGTAAACATACTCCTTCACAGACTCTAGCGACTGACTGGCGATCCAAAACCATTGTTCCCTTGCCCGGCTATTATCTTTATGTTTGTCTTCTGCATATTAATTTTCAACCCCTTTCTTACACTATCTCTGTTAAGGTCCACAATCATTTGTTGTCTACTGAACAGAACAATGGGATCTGCAAACCGTAGGTTACTGAGATATTCGTCATGGATCCTAACTCCTAAGCCTTCCCAGTTTAATAGCTTGAATACGTTTACCAAGCACTCAGTGAATAGCTTTGGAGAGATTGTGTCTCCTTGTCTGACCCCTTTCTTTATAGGTATCTGCCTACATTTGTTGTGTAAAATTAAGGTAGCTGTGAAATCTCTGTAAATATTTTCCAAGATATTTACATAAGCGGCCTGTAATCTTTGATTAGGTAATGCCTCTATGACTGCTGGTATCTCTACTGAATCAAATGCCTTTTCGTAATCTATAAACGCCATATACAGTGACTAATTGTATTCTGCGGATTTCTCGATTACCTGATTGATGACATCGATCTGAGTCATTATACGGTATCCCTTTCTGAAACCTGTCTGTTTTCTTGGTTGATTCAAGTCCAGTGTTGCCCTTATCCTATTGGAGATTATCTTGGTGAATATTTTATATAAGAGTGGAAGTAAGCTAATGGGCCTATAATTTTTCAATTCCTTACCGTTTCCGTTTTTAAGGATTAGTATTTTGTGGATTGGTATTAGTAGTACGCCACTACACTACACGGATACGCCACTACACCACTGCGCGGATATTATCACACAACCTTTGCATATATATCCACAAATATGTCAGGCGGGATAGCGACCGACCCAACAGCCAGGTGACCACGAGAAACACGAAAAACTAGGCGAAGAGAGCTTAAAATGTGTATTTATGGTCTGGCTCGAGGCGCTGCCATGAATTCGTGCCAGCGATAATAAAAGCAGGGCGTGTGTACTTGTGAGGGGAAGAGCGCAGCACTCTGCATTGTGTCCTACGAGGTTTCATCACTCTATGTATTTTGAGGATTTTTCCACGTACATCGTTGTACTTGGGGGGGGCTCCGAGTTAAAATTAATTTATGGGGCTTTACGTGCCAAAACCATGATCTGATTATGAGGCGCGCCGTAGCGGTGGACTCCGGAACCACTTGGACCACCTGGGGTCCCTTAACGCGCACCTCAATCTAAGTATACGGGCTTTTCGCACAGTGAGTTCGCAGATGACCGTATTGCTCACGTTTAGGCTATGTTCTCGTAACCGGTCATTAAGACACCTTCCTGTTTGTCGGATGTATTTTTCCCACAGGACAGCGCAAGCTCATAAACAATAGCTTCTACGCAACCCACTGGTGCTTTACGATGATTCGCAGAGCATCCGACAGCTGGCTTACGGTACGGGTCTGTTGACTGACATATTTTAGCGAGTTTTTCTGGCGCTGAAAAGACCAGTTTTGTGTCCACCCGGCTAGACATTTTCTTAGGACTGTGCGCCATTCTATGCAGATAGGGCACTGCCGCTACCTTCCATGTGTGTTCCGTCCGTTGATATGCCGCGTCCCAAGTTGTGCGGTCTGACCCGCATCTTTGTAGCAGCCCCTCTATGACCGAAACCTGCACTGAGTCCGGACGCCCTGCTGCTGATAATATTCCCGACTGATCCAGAAGATTTGTATAAATCTCATGGTGGCAAGACTTCTTTAATGAATTTCCAAAGCACAAGTTGGCAATGCTCCTCTTGACGATCTTCGAGTGGGCGGACCGATACGGCAAGAGAGGCTTATTAGCCTTACGTTTATACTCCCAACACGTGCGCCGTTCCATGAACTTGAGCTGAATATCTAAGAAACGCGGCACGTTATCAGTCCGCCCTTCAAGCGTGAGAGTAAGTGGGCTAAGCCCTGCAGAAAAAAACTTTGTAAAGCTTGCCTACTGTAGAACGTGCGCCTGGTTGGAAATGGACTAGATAGTCATCAACTTACCTGACAACTTTAACCACCCTGTGCTCCGACAAGGTACGCGACAGGTTTTTGTTATGGTCGGCTGGAAAATTGTAACTTATTATAGGTGCCAACCATGAACCGATGCGTGGACCCGGCTTTTGAGTGAATATTTCGCCATACCATGCTACATACGTCGAGCGAAGGTAGCAACTAAGCATATCTATAAAAAGCCGTGAATGGATAGACCAAATAAATTTTGAAATGCAATTACGCCATGCTCGTCTATGCACTCTTCTACGCATGCTATTAGTTTCTATTGAGGCAAGGAGTAGTACAAGTCCATTGTGTCAAAGGAGCAAGCCGATAAGCTTTTTTCAGAATTGTCTTTCAGGAAGTTCACGGTTTCTTAAGAGCTTTTAATAGAAAATGGGTCGTCAATATTGAGAATTCTGAGTTTTTCCTACAAGAAAAGAGCAAACATTTTGGCCATGACACGGTTTCTGAAACTAGCACTTGTGACCTACAGTCATTTGTCTCACCTTGACAGCCTGCATCAGTCCTCTTGTCGAGACCTCCAAAAAAAAAAAAAGCAACGAGCTTAAACAACTGCTGCAAATGCCCCCCGTAATTTTCTCGCATTATCCCGATTTATCCGCTTGGGCACTAAGTGCAGGTTCAGCCAGTCATTCAAATCGAATGTTTTACCCGACACGACAGTTTGGGCACCTCCTCGCCGGCCGGACCGTTGTCCCGTGCGGCCAGGTGCTATCCTAGTGCGTGCATCTTAAGGTCGTCTTATTTTTTTTACAAGCGTAGCCATTGCCTCATTTCACGTCTCTATTCCATGGCAAACGGCGTCCAGCCCCCGATGGCCCGCCCAGAGATCTGCGACACTCGACGTCAGCGGCATTGCTCGAACTGCTCACCTGGTCAGAGGTTGCGTGTGACCGGGCCAACGGCGAGATACGCAGTTACCACTTGCACTTGCACAGCCTCGACCCCTGGGAGACGGAAACGCACGAGCACAACGCCACCTCGACCGCGCACACCTTCGCCCACTTGGCTCCTTTCACGAGATACACCGCCAAGGTCTTCGCCCAAAACGACGCCGGACGTTCGCCGTACTTCGCATCTGTAGATTTCACCTCCGCCCCATTCCGTAAGTGACTTCTGGCAGTGCCTTATTTGGCGTGGTTTCTGTTTGTCTAAGAGATGCACAATATCTTTTTTCTTTACTTACTGGCAAGAAGCGCAAAGACAACGCTAAATGAAATTCCGGCAAAGTCACACTGGATTCAGAAAAGTACGTTTTTTATATAATTTTGGCATTAGCGGGTGCACGGTTTGCGTGTCCATTTGGTTTGATGATATCTCATGTTGTTCGCGTTGTGTTGTCAGACAGCGAAAACTGATCTTGTTTTCGCTAATAATTTAATTCAGACGTTTAGGCCGTGGTCCGGCCTTCATGAAGAGTGCTATTGCAAGCACCGAGACCTCAATTTATACATGTTCTCTGTAAGAGTGGGAACAAAAGCGAAAGGGAGAAAGTGAAGGCACCCTATGACTACAAGCACGCGCGTATTCAGTGGTGTCATGAATACCAACACGCGTACATTCACTCAGGTCAAGAAATAAGAAAGAAGGAAAGAAAGCGAAGGTAGCCTATGAACCGTGCGTGCGAGGGGTCACAGCTCCCAGAAAAGTGTTTTGTCTTGTTTGAAGTGACTGCACCTTTTGTGAGACCGTACGCGAAGGCGGTCGCACACCACCTCTTCGTTATACAGCCCCCATACTGTGACCTTCATTAACCTCCGAGTTACACGAACTGTATTCTGTTGCATTCTTTGCTCGGATTGTATAATGTGTATTTGCGGGCAAATTGTTTTTCTACAAAATTTACCCGCATATGAAAAAGAAAAATCTAACATTATTTAATTTTATATGACAAAGGTGAAGTAATAAACATCAACATAACAGACGAGCGACAATAATCGCTAATAAATGATGCCAAAATCCTCACATAACTTCATAAACATGCGATATATACAACATATAACCGTTTTTTTTCATATAACTTTCTCATCCACTTTAATTTCCATTAATTTATCGTTTCATTACTTCATTTATTAAGCGCAAGTAATTTCCCCTATGTTGTCCTTGGTGTCAATGTTTGTTGGCTTCTTATGATATATATAATCGTTAGGTAATTCAGAAAACAGACAGGAAAAATATCCATTGGTGCACCAAACATGTCTGCAATCTCGGAAATTTTTCTTTTCCTACACTCTAAAAACAGTTGCACCCTTTGGGGTGTATATCTGCCACACAATGATACTCGTCATCTGCCTTGCTTGGGTTTCCTTTCTTAAAAGCGTTGCGCTTGATACTTTCCTTTCGAGAATGCTGTGAAGTGCTAATAACGCGCAAGCCGTTCGTGACTTGGAAGTACCGGGCTCGCAGCGTTAAAGAAAGGAAATGCGGGCAAGACAGATTACTATTATCTTTGTGTGGCAGATATACACCGCCAAGTGTGCAACTGTGTTTAGAGTGTAGTTGGGCACACACGGCAGCCTACCTATGCTTTTGTTATTTCCCCTAGAAATATGCTCAACTTGGGGGGGGGGGGGGTGAGGGGGCGTATTAGACATGAAACGCAAGCTTCTATCTCGTAGCGAGTGGAGAATCCTGATTTTAATAGAGTAGACTTAAATTTTCCAAAAGCGTGGGCGAGTGTGTTCACATTTTTGGAGAGGAAGAGCTCAGGTATAGGTTATACATGTTATTTGTGATTACCAAAGCGTAGCCGAAAAGTGGTTTCCGGTAGTCCGATGTATTGTGCGTGGAAAATGGCGTATTCGAGGATACGTACAACGTTACAGGTGTCGAACTTGTAAACCCCTTGGATTTTGAATGGAAATGAAGACGCGGTGCATGCACTTGGCCACATGAGTAGTACTCGTCGTAGGGCACAGTTTGCATTGAAGTTAGCCGCATGGTGCGCAGCCTTTGAAGTTAGCTGAGTTAATTCTGGAGGACGTACCAACATCACTAAGGGTAGTGGCCCGTCCACGTACCACCCGTGGAGATTCGGGAACAATTTGGCGCATTGCCGCCCTACTGGCCGCTCGAGGCACTTTCCTTGTATTGGGAGTACTCAAGCGACGTCACCGCACCCCATTTTGTTGTACTTTTCACAGCTTCCACAGCGCTTCTGAAGATAAGCGGATTCAGATAACACGCAGGCTTTCACCATGCTCGCTGTACTGCAATATGGCGATCTTGATGACGTCAGTGCATACCCCGTATTCGCGGGCTTCTTGAACGCTCGGAAAAACACCTTCATGTAGCACCTATTGAGCAACAGACAGCTGTTTCGGGAGTTTTTCATGTCGCTCTACAATTTCCTCATTGACACTTTTTATGTAATTGTAATATTCGAGAAGTTGATTAATTAAGACTAATGAGCTAATTAGGCGGAATGAAAAAGTAGTTTAAGTATCTCCAAGCAACGGTAAACAACATTACCTTGGTCCTGTCCAGCTACGTGGCATTCGCATATTTTTCATCATCATCATCATCGTCATCAGCCTGGTTACGCCCACTGCAGGGCAAAGGCCTCTCCCATACTTCTCCAACAACCCCGGTCATGTACTAATTGTGGCCATGTCGTCCCTGCAAACTTCTTAATCTCATCCGGCCACCTAACTTTCTGCCGCCCCCTGCTACGCTTCCCTTCCCTTGGAATCCAGTCCGTAACCCTTAATGACCATCCGTTATCTTCCCTCCTCATTACATGTCCTGCCCATGCCCATTTCTTTTTCTTGATTTCAACTAAGATGTCATTAACTCGCGTTTGTTCCCTCACCCAATCTGCTCTTTTCTTATCCCTTAACGTTACACCTATCATTCTTCTTTCCATAGCTCGTTGCGCCGTCCTCAATTTGAGTAGAACCCTTTTCTTAAGCCTCCAGGTTTCTGCCCCGTAGGTGAGTACTGGTAAGACACAGCTATTATACACTTTTCTCTTGAGCGATAATGACAACCTACTGTTCATGATCTGAGAATGCCTGCCAAACGCACCCCAGCCCATTCTTATTCTTCTGATTATTTCCGTCTCATGATCCGGATCCGCCGTCACTACCTGCCCTAAGTAGATGTATTCCCTTACCACTTCCAGTGCCTCGCTGCCTATTGTAAATTGCTGTTCTCTTCCGAGACTGTTAAATATTACTTTAGTTTTCTGCAGATTAATATTTAGACCCACTCTTCTGCTTTGCCTTTCCAGGTCAATGAGCATGCATTGCAATTGGTCCCCTGAGTTACTAAGCAAGACAATATCATCAGCGAATCGCAAGTTACTAAGGTATTCTCCATTAACTTTTATCCCCAATTCTTCCCAATCCAGGTCTCTGAATACCTCCTGTAAACACGCCGTGAATAGCATATTTTTTAACTCTGGCTAATGTTAGCTGGGACAACTGTATACTGACGCCAATGCACACGTGGTTAGTCGAAGAATGAGTATGTATCTGTCATCCAAGGTATACACGCTCCTTAACTCCCATATCGGTTGATGGGATGCTGACGCAATTGTACCTTCAGTGGATTGCGTGGCCCTCAAATATTTCGCGCGTGAGGAGATTGTGGCACATCTTTAATATTGACACGTGTATTTATCTTTATCGGGCGACCACGTTTCGCCACCTCACAAATGTAATCGCACAGCGCGGGACGCGCCTGCATGTATCCGAAGTTTCTGGAAAGTTATCGATGCTTCTATCCGGCTGTCTATTGTCGCCGAACGTTGTGTTATGTAATTGCATCGCGTGACGCGAATGGTGTAGAACTTTGTGGAGGGCATGCGGGTCCGAACGATTAGTCTGGGACATTCGACGACTGTTGTATAAAAGCGGACGCGCTTGACCCGCTGATCAGATTTTTGACGATCGCCGACCGTGTTCGCCGCTATCGTTGTGCTATAAGTGTAGCCTGTTTTTGTGGGCACAGGTTCGCCCAATAAAAGTTAGTTGTGTCTTTCACAGTATTTCCTACTGTGTTCTTCAACGTCACCACCACGTGACACGTGGTGGAGGTGCTTTTCGTTCATGTACCGGACGCCCCCGACAAGCCGTGATCCAAGCCCGGACCGCAAAGAGAACACCAACGTAGTCCCGGAGCATCGAGCTAGCCACCGTCTTTAACAGCTGCCCCCGGAGCACAGACTTCTACCTGAGAAGACCAAGAAGATTGTGGCTAAGGCAACCCCAATGGCAGCCCCAGCGTCCCCCATCGTGCTGCAGCTGCCCAGGGAACCTCCGACGTTCCGCGGATCAACATTCGAGGACCCGGAAACCTGGCTCGAGACGTATGGGAGGGTCGCTGCATTTAACAGCTGGACCAGCGACGACAAACTGCGACATGTCTTCTTCGCATTGGAAGACGCTGCCAGGACTGTGGTTCGAGAATCGAGAAGCCACCTTAATGGCGTAGGACCTGTTCCCAAGCGGCTTCTTGCAAACATTCACAAGCGGGGTGCGAAAAGAGCAAGCCCAAGCTCTACTAGAAACCAGAGCGCAGCTGCCAAATGAGACGATCGCGATCTTCACGGAGGAGATGGCACGGAGGAGATGGCACGTCTTTTCCGGCACACCGACCCGGAAATGTCAGAGAAGAAAAAAGTCCGCTTCCTGATGCGGGGCGTCAAACAAGAACTTTTCGCCGGACTTATTCTTAGCCCCACCGAAGACTGTTTTCTGCGGAGGCATCGATGATCGAGAAAACTCTGGAGATGCGCAACCGGCAATATAACCGCCAGGGGTTCACGCCGCAGTACGCCATCCAAGGACTGGGTTCGGACGACCTTCAAGAGACCATCAGGGCCACCGCGCGCGAAGAACTGCGCAAGGTCCTGCCTTCGTGGTTCAGCGTTCGCTTGGGGTTCCTGAAGTGCAACCTCAATTACCGCAGCCCCAGCCAGAAGCGATGACCTACGCCGCCGTCGCACGCCGTCAAGGCCCCCTCCGCGACCGCGCCAGAGTCCTGTAACGCCGCAATTCCGTCGTCCGCCGCCGCCGCCGCCAGCACGCCCACCCGTCGCCCAGCGCACTTACGCGAGGAAGACGGACATTTGGCGAGCCCCCGACCACCGCCCGCTCCGCTATCACTGCGGAGAAGCCGGCCATGTGTACCGCCGATGCCCATACCGCGAGATGGGACTGAGAGGGTTCGCCGTCAACGCGCCGCGTCCACAGCTTGGAGAGCGCCCACGTGACATCGCCGACTACCTCGCCGCTAATAAATGGAGCCTTCGACGACCGTCCCGTTCGCCGTCACCAGCCCGCTACCTGTCGCCGCAGCGCCGACCATGCACCGGCCCAGCCCGGAGCCACTCTGCGAGCCCATATCCGGAAAACTAAAAGCAGCAACCGATGGAGGTGCGGTTGCTGTTCGTCGAACTGACGAAGATCCTCCGCCGCCGACGAAGACGACAAAGAGACCATCTCGACGACCTAATGACGACACGCCGCCGTTCCGACGAAGTGAGGAAGCCAAGACTACACCGACGAAAGATTACTTGACGAGGCGACGTTCCAGCTTCAGTTCAACACGACGCAGCCGTGATCCGACGCCAAGACCCAACTGCAACGCCAGACAAAGAACCACCGACCTCGACGTGCTTCTCGACGGCCACGCAGTCACCGCCTTAGTCGACACAGGGGCCGATTACTCCGTCATGAGTGGACACATCGCCGCCCGGCTGAAGAAGGTTAAGACTGCATGGGAAGGCCCTCAAATTCGGACCGCTGGAGGACACCTGATTACGCCGACTGGAATCTGCACGGCAAGAATTACCATTCATGACCGGACTTACCCTGTCACCTTCGTTATCGTCCAACAATGCTCACGCGACGTCATTCTCGGCATGGACTTCCTGAATCAACATGGCGCAGTCATCGACATGAAGTCGAAATCGATAACGCTCCCTGAAGATCAAGCGATACCGCCGCAGAGCTCTCGAAGTCAACATGCCTTAAGCGTGCTCGAAAGTCAAGTCAGCATCCCGCCTCGCTCCAGCATTGTCATTTCCGTCAGCACCAAAACACCTGCCGACGTAGAAGGCGTCATCGAGGGTGACCAACGCTTACTGCTAGACCGTGAAATTTGCGTCGCAAGAGCGATCGTTCGACTCCATGGAGAGAAAACGGAAGTGATGCTAACCAACTTCAGCAAAGAGTTCAAGCACATCAGCAAGGGCACGACAATCGCATACATCGAGGAAATTGTGGAAATGAGCAATGCCTTTGTCCTCTCAGATTCTGCAGCATCTACCCCGCCGACTATAGTACCCGAACCAGACTTCAACATAAATCCAAGTCTTCCCAAGAGCAAGCAGCAAAAGCTCAGAAGTCTTCTCCGACGATACAAGGACGGCTTTTCGACTTCATCGAAGATTCGACAAACACCAGTTGCAAAGCATCGCATAATAACCGAAGAGTGCGCTCAACCACTCCGCCAGAGCCCTTACCGAGTTACGACGCGAGAACGTGAAGCTATTAGGCAACAAGTCGACGAAATGCTCCGCTACGACATCATCCAGCCGTCGAAAAGCTCATCAGAATTTCCTGTTGTCCAGGTGAAGCAAAAGGACGGAACCCTACGTTTCTGCGTCGATTATCGTCGTCTGAACAAGATCACGAAGAAGGACGTATACCCCCTCCCACGAATAGACAACTCACTGGATCGGCTCTGCAACGCTAAATATTTCTCGTCGATGGACCTCAAGTCTGGCTACTGGCAAATAGACGTCGACGAAAGAGATCGTGAAAAGACGGCCTTCGTCACCCCAGACGGCCTCTACGAGTTCAAGGTTATGCCATTTGGACAGTGCTCGGCGCCTGCAACGTTCCAGCGCGTCATGGACACTGTTTTAGCAGGACTGAAGTGGCAGACCGGTCTCGTATACTTGGATGACGTCGTCGTCTTCGCCAGAAACTTCGACGATCTCCTTAGGCGGCTTGCAACAGTACTAGAGGCTATCAAATCACTCTGAAGCCAAAAAAGTGCTGCTTCGCTTACGACGAGCTTCTGTTCCCAGGCCACGTCATCAGCAAATCCGGAGTACGCCCCGACCCGCAGAAAACAGCTGCCATCGCAAAGTTCGCGCAGCCCATCGACAACAAGGCAGTGCGTAGATTCCTTGACATGCGTGCCTACTACAGGCGCTTTGTCAAGGACTTTTCACCCATCACTGAGCCGCTAACGCATTTAACCAAATTTGATGTCGAGTTCAAATGGCAAACACCGCAGGCCGACACATTTCAAGAACTAAAGCGACGCATGAAGTCACCGCCGGTACTGGCACATTTCGACGAAGACGCCGATACCGAAATCCACACGGACGCCAGTAGCCACGCCTCGGTGCGTCCTAGTCCAGAAGAAAGACGGACATGAGCGGGTGATAGCTAATGCTAGCCGGTCGCTGTCAAAAGCGGAAGGCAATTATTCTAACACTGAAAAGGAATGCCTCGCCATCATTTGGGCTACAGCAAAATTCCGCCCTTACTTATATGGCAGGCCATTCAACGTCGTCAGCGACCATCACGCGTTGTGTTGGCTAGCTAACTCAAAGGACCCTTCAGGACGGCTGGCGAGGTCGAGCCTCTGACTACAAGATTATGACGTCACGGTAATCTACAAGTGCGGACGAAAACACTCAGATGCCGACTGCCTATCACGCGCCCCCATCGATCCCCCGCCGGAAGACGACGAGGATGACGACGCCTTCCTCGGAATAATAAGCGCAGAAGACTTCACTAAACAGCAACGAGCAGACCCGGAGCTAAAAGGTCTCGTCGAGTATTTGGAAGGGAACACAGACGTAGTACCAGGGGCATTTAAGCGCGCATTGTCTTCGTTCACATTTCAAAACAACCTGCTCGTAAAGAAGAACTTCTCACTAGTCCGCGCCAGCTACCTTCTTGTTGTTCCGTCAGCGCTGCGTCCAGAAATACTGTACGCCCTACATGACGATCCAACCGCTGGGCACCTCGGATTCTCCCGAACGCTGTCGAGGATACAAGAAATGTATTACTTGCCGCGTCTGACCGCCGACGTCGCTCGTTACGTCAAGACATGCCGAGACGGTCAGCGACGCAAGACACCGCCGACAAGGCCAGCAGGATTACTACAGCCGATCAAACCTCCTTGCCTACCATTTCAGCAGATCGGGATGGATTTGGTGAGACCATTTCCGACGTCAACATCCGGAAATAAGTGGATCGTTGTGGCGACAGGCTATCTCACCCGCTTTGCTGAAACTAAAACTCTACCGAAAGGCAGCGCAGCCGAGTGGCGAAATTTTTCGTCGAGAACATTCTGCTGCGACATGGTGCCCCAGAAGTCCTCATCACCGACAGAGGAACGGCCTTTACAGCGGAGCTCACCCAAGCCATTCTGCAGTAGAGCCATACAAGCCACACGAGGAAAACTGCCTATCACCCGCAGACGAATGGTCTCACGGAGCGCCTGAACAATACCCTCGCCGATATGCTAGCAATGTACGTCGACGTCGAGCACAAGACGTAGGACGCGGTCCTGCCGTACGGAACTTTTGCTTACAACACGGCGGTGCAAGAAACAGCACAGATCACGCCGTTTAAGCTGGTTTACGGCAGGAACCCGACAACGACGCTCGACGCCATGCTGCCGCACGTCACTGAGGAGGAGAATCTTGACGTCGCTACCTACCTCCAGCGCGCCGAAGAAGCCCGACAGCTCGCCCGCCTGCGAATCAAAAACCAGTAGAGGACCGACAGCCGACACTACAACCTCCGACGACGCTTCGTCGAGTACCAGCCCGTTGACCGTGTTTGGGTTTGGACCCCTATACGCTGACGAGGACTGAGGGAGAAGCTTTTGCGTCTCTATTTTGGGCCGTACAAGATCATCCGACGTATTGGCGCACTGGACTATGAGGTCGTGCCAGACGGCATTTCGCTGTCACAGCGGCGCCGCTCACGACCTGAAATTGTCCACGTTGTGCGACTCAAGCCGTACTACCAGCGTTGATGAACTTTGGGACTTCGCGTAAGTGACCTTTGGACTTTGTTTCTTTTCTTTGTTTTGTTACTTATGTTTAATAAGTGTCCTTTTGTGTTTCGCTCTCTTATATTTGTAGCCTCGGGACGATGCTATTTAAGAGGGGGGTATTGACACGTGTACTTATCGGGCGACCACCTTTCGCCGCCTAACAAATGTAATCGCACAGCGCGGGACGCGCCTGCATGTACCCGAAGTTTCTGGAAAATTATCAATGCTTCTATCCGGCTGTCTGTTGTCGCCGAACGTTGTGTTATCTAATTTCATCACGTCACGCGAATGGCGTAGAACTTTGTGGAAGTCACGTGGGTACGAACGACTAGTCTGGAAAATTCGACTGCTGTATAAAAGAGGACGCGCTTGACCCGCTGATCAGATTTTCGACGATCGCCGACCGTGTTCGCCGCTATCGCTGTGCTATAAGTGTAGCCTGTTTTTGTGGGCACAGGTTCGCCCAATAAAAGTTAGTTTTGTCTTTCACAGCATTTGCTACTGTGTTCTTCAACGTCACCGCCACGTGACAATATAGTGCGACGCGCAAAATCTGGTTTGCAACCGCTGCATGTCGGGACGTGCAAAGCCAGATTGCTTCCTTGAGAGAGAGAGAGAGAATCAACTTTTATACTGAGTCCTTAGTAACGGTTGGTGCGCGCTGGCACCAGATGGGGTGGAACCTTCTTCTCAGGTCCCATATGTGTCCAGCAGTTCCTGGCCCCTAGCCGCCAGCGCGAGCTTGGTCGGTAGGTCGGGGCTGGACAACAAGGTCTCCCATCGCTCGGGGGGGTTGGGGCTGGGGAGGGTGGGGGGTAGGGATAGTGGGGGGTTCTTAAGTTTAGTGCACTCTGCAAGGATGTGTGCTAGAGTACCTTTTGATCGTCTGCAAAACGGGCATGAAGTGTCATGCTCTGTTGGGAACATCTTGTGCAAGAGCACGGGATGGTGTTGGGCTGCTGAGCACGAGGTCGCGGGATCGAATCCCGGCCACGGCGGTCGCATTTCGATGGGGGCGAAATGCGAAAACACCCGTGTACTTAGATTTAGGTGCACGTTAAAGAACCCCAGGTGGTCAAAATTTCCGGAGTCCTCCATTACGGCGTGCCTCCTAATCAGAAAGTGGTTTCGGCACGTAAAACCCCAAATATTATTATTAAGAGCACGGGATGCGCTAGCGACCCCGCTTGCGTGCGTCGCACGATCGTTTGCTGCGTTCTCTGAGTTGCGGATGCGGACGGGGAAGCCTACATCTGCCGCTTCTGTACATTTGTGTGATTTCTTTGTAACTTGTCACGGGGTGCAGTAGCTCTGGCTCGTCCTCAGCCCGGATTGACAGTTCTCGGGCATAGTGGTCGGCGAGTGCGTTGCCTTCCACTTGCAAGTGCGCCGGGACCCACACGAGCTCAACGGCCCGTCCCGGTGATTTGTATTTGGTGAGGATCGCTAGTGCCGCGGGAGAGATTTTCCCCTTGCGGTGGCTTGGATAGGCGGTCTGGGAGTCTTTGACCACGGTCCTCACTCCAGGTTGTGCGAGTGCGAGGGCCACGGCCACTTCTTTTGCTTCGGCTGTATTCGTAGTCCGTAGCGACGCGCCTGTGACTAGTTTATCGATGGTGGTGACGACCGCCGTTGCTCTGGTTCCGTGCTTGGGAAGTGAGGCGTCCGCGTAGTGGGTCCTCTTCCAGCTGTCGAGCCAGTGCCCTGGCCTGCGCAGAGCGTCTCTCGTCGTTCCTCCCCGGCTGCATGTTCCGGGAGAGGCAGGAGGGCCAGGTGGAAAAGCAGAGGCGACAGGACCGACCCCTGTGGGGTACTCCTGTCTCCGAGCTCCACAGGCTCTGACCGTTTCTTTCCTATCCAGATAGTTGCCGTTCTATTGGTTAGGAAATCCTTCAACATAGCCGTAGGTCTTGCGGCCACACCCCGTCTTGCGCAGGTTCTCGAGCACGCTGGCGTGGGATGCGTTGTCGAAGGCCCCGTTGAGGTCCAAAGCCAGTATCCCCCGGGCCGCGTGCCTCGTTGCTCTTTTAATCACTAGTTCGTGTAATTGGATCAGGACGTCTTTGGTGCTCATGTGTAGCTGCGATCCATACATGGTCGCCGGCATCTGATTCGTCTCGTCCAGGTGTGCTTGAAGTCTTCTGAGAACCATGCGTTCCATGACCTTGTCCACGCAGGACGTGAGCGAGATCGAGCGCATGTTCTCGATCATCAGAGGTTTGCCGGGTTTCGATATGAACCATACCTCGGCCTCTTTCCATTCTGCAGGCAACTTCGAGCTTTCCCAGGTTCTGTTGATGTGACCCAGGAGCGCGCGTGCCGCCGCTTCACTCATGCTATTGAGCAGCTTGTATGTGATGGCGTCCGTTCCGGGTGCGCTCGTCTTATTACTTTCGTCTATGGCTGTTAATAACTCCGTGATGGTGAACGGTTCATCCAATGGCGGATTTTCCGGTCCCCCGTACTCCTCCGGTATCGGAAATCGCCCTCTCTCCGTCTTGAGGTAGATCGCCTTGAGGTCTTCAATGAGCCTTTGGCCGTTGCCATCGTAAGCGTTCAGTACTTTGGTGAGGTGGCGGTTGGTTGCGGTCTTGCTGCTCAACGGGTCTGAGTAGGCACCAGGTCTTGCGCGCCGACAGCTTTCCCTGAAGCCCGTCGCACGTACTCATCCAGTTCTCTCGGCACAGCTTGGTTGCGTGTTCAGCGATCTGTTCGTTGAGGAGCGCGATGCGTTTGACGAGCTTCTTGTTTCGACGTTGAGACTTCCATCTTCGCGTGAGCGAGTGCCGCGCCGCCCACATGCGGGCTAGCTTGGCGTCGACGAAGGGCGTCTGTATCGTTGTCACAACTTCTTGAGCAAATCTGTCGAGCGCGATCTTTTGTTCTCGCGCCCATTCTGCGTACGTTTGATGTCTGCCCTCCTCCACGTTTTCTCCATGGTCTCGTTTTCTTCATCCGTGTGCTTGCGCATTCGGTCCCAGTCGGTGATCCGGGCTTTGCCGAGGGCCGCCAGGAACCTTGGTTCCTTGATCGTTACACTTATGATGCTCAGGTCAGATGCCAGGTCTACGTTTTCGTTCCGCCAAGCCACTTCTAAGGAGCCCGCCATCCACGACAGGTCAGGGGTGGCGTCCCTGTTGACGCTGTTACCCTTTCGGGTGACGACGCCTGGTTCATTAAGGAGCGCCATTTCTAGGTCCTCCATTGCCTTTGCTAGAGCCTTGCCTCGTTTAGATTGGTATTTGTAACCCCATGTATGGTGAGGGGTGTTAAGTCGCCTGGGACCAGGAGCGGCCTGTTCCCCGCCAACTTCTTCGCCTGGCTCACTGTTGTTTCACAGTCCTCCTGCCTTTGTGACGGCCTGCAGTATGCGCTCAACACAAACAGGTTTCCGGCACTGCCAATTGTCCTTGTGTGGACCACGACTAGCGTGTGTTCGCAGCCTTTTTGCGCCGTGAGGTGCTGGGTGGCTGCTACGTTGGTGCACACCAGTAACGCCGTCCCGCCTTCCGTCGGATCCGTGTAGGTCACGTATCCCGGGCGTCTGCCGTGTGTCTCTTGCAACGCGATCATATCCGGTTTCTTGTCGAGCCCATCTATGTGAAGTTATGACTCGGCTTCCTTGGTGCGGATGCCGCTGTAATTCCACTGGTAAATGATCGTTGTTTCTCCCCTGCGGATTTGCTTTTTACTGTTCGGCGTCTACGCCATCTTCCTTTGACGTTTTGATGCGACCGCGCCTGTACGCGATCGATTCCTTGATTTTATTGGCGCGTTCTTTCCTTAGCGCTGCGAACTTGTTCTTCACGGTTATCGTCGCTGTCTTCGCCGCCAGTCGTTCGTGCTTGACTGACAGGATCTTTATTTGACCCTCGAAGACCGCTAGCCTGGCATTCATATTGACGAGATTCTCGTTGATTTGATTGATGGCTGCGAGTAGCCAGTTTGCCCTCTTGCGGCGGTTGCTGTCGTTGATGTGACGTGTGCGGTGCCGCTGCTGCTGTCTCGCAGTCAGCGCTGGTTTCAGCGTCCATCGCTTCTTGAACATTCACTGCTTGTTGCATGGGCTGCGCCTCTCCTCTCCCTTTTTGGCGGGGCGAGGGGCGGGTCCCTCCGCGGCACCTCGCGTTTCTCGTTGGCGTCCTCGGGCACCGTGCTCGTTTTGGTTATTTTAGTCGCTGAGCTGCCGCTAGCTAGCGCATCTATTTTACTCATGAGTGCTCTGATCTGCACGTTCTGTTCCTGAATCTGGGCGTTTTGCCTTTCGATTAGTCTTTTAAGTTCTGTACATTCGCCGCACTCTTGGCGTGTTGCGGCGTTTTAGTTAGAGGGGGGAAGTTGGGTAGGGTTGAGGGGTGGGAACTCTCTGTCGTTCGCTAGAGCGACGGAAGACCTGTCGGGCCAGCCCACCTTTTTCTCGGCGAGTATCCCTCGTTGGTTGGACTCGACACGGGTTCTCGATCAGGTCCGGGACCTCGAACGGGATTCCAGCCGTCTTCCGCTCGAGCTATGACTGCCTCCTTTCCCCATCGTTTACCAGCGGCGGCCGTTCTTGGAGCCAGCCGATGGCGCCTGGTCGGCCCCGTTCGGGTCGCCCCGGGAACGGGATCTCGATCGTCGGCGGCTTTGATGGCTGCCCTTGCGGGGTGGCGTTCTCGAACGGCTCCGCGAAGAGGTGCTGCGTTGGGGTCGGCCTGCAGGACCTCTTTCCTCTTGAATGCTGTCGTCGATGGCCCGGCGCTGCTCCCAGCGCCGGCGCCGCACCACGTACGGCGTCTTAAATTTTGCCTTATAGGCCCGGTCGGCGGTGAGATGCTTGCCGCCGCACAGGCCGCACTTGGGCACGCACGCATGCTCTTTGTCCGGGTTGGCGATGCCGCACCCCCGGCAGATGCGATTTTGGGGATTGGGGCACACGTCCTTGATCCGTTCTGAGCTAGGATGAATGCTCTCTGAGTCGGTCATTAACACAGCTGTCCGATATACGAGAGACCCCATGACAATGGGACGCTCTACACAACATCGCTGCAGCAATCCACGATTCTTTTTATATTTTCTTTCGTATTTTTTTACGTGTTTCACGAAAGAAACGGGCAATAAAGGAAGGTTCTGTTTGAGCATTCTACAAATCAGTTTATCCCAGAAATAAATAGAATATCTCCCTCCCAGGTACACAAGCCTCGTATAGGAATAGATTTACATAGGCTGCCAATATTTTGATTTTCCTATTTCTTAAAGCGGTTTCTCGCTCGATTTGATAATGCGTGATGTTACAGCGTGTCGCAGAAAAAGAACCCCATAGCCAAGCACTCCATCTTTTATTCTGACAGACTGTGCCGTTCTTACTTCTTATATGCCCTGCCGGCTGGGTTGTCACCTGTATGCAATCTTCGACATCTTTGCAAAGAGCCAGGGCGATCACATCACGGTAGCTGGTTCGCGGTAGCTCACCTCGAGAATGTAGATCTTTTGAACGGGACATTTAATTGTCTATCCAAAGCCAGAAGAAGTGTAGACCCGCGCAGTAGCGTAATTTCTGGAATACGCGAACAGACTCTGCTCAACCAGCGATTATGAATAGCCGCTTTCAAATTTGCTTCATTGAGCCAAGTTCCTTTCGTTGCTCTTTTCGCTCCGTCAGTCAAATAAGATAAGAGATAATATTTTTTGCATATGAGCCAGAGCTTCTTGTTCAGGTGTATCTTAGCACCAAAGTGATCCAAGAAGCACGGCGAATTGCGAAGTGTACCTAAAAACGTCGGAACGCCTATGTTCGGCAGCGCCCACTTTGAAATGATATGGCGCCGTTTCCTGACTGGGAGTGATTGCTTCTTGTGGTGTGTTAGCTGAAGAGTTACTGACCTCGTGTGCTGCGGCGGAGTTGAAGCGGAGGGCTGTCAATGTGATGCCTCAATTGCTGCGTTGTCAATGCTTATAACCTCCCGTAGGAACTGCCACATCTTTCTTGAGCTCCGCAAAAGTTGTTACGCTCCCTTGGGAGGTTAATCGAGCGGGCGCAGATAAAGCAGTTTGCGGCAAATATAGCAAAGTGCTTGTCTCACTTGCAGAAGGTGTTGGCACTTTCATACTGGAATGCTTACGTGGGGAAAACTGATCCTGTTTTAGCGATTTATTAGGAAAACATAATTATAACACAAATCTAATATTGCTAGTGCATATCTTGGTGTTGCTGTGAGTCGACGTTTGCACAGTGTTCAGAATTCACTAGAGAAATTGCTGAAGTCACTAAAATTGCATGCGCTTGAAGCTAATGCGTCATCTCGATCTCAGTGTCGCTCTCGCAAAAACAAGCTGATTTTTCTCCGCATAAACTTAGCATGCATTTTTTATCCTACAATTTTTATACCTATGTTGCTGCTTGATCGAATATATTTGCACTTAAACGGCTGGCCTTAATTGAACTTTACATGTATTGTCGGCATCCTCCCCCCTCCCTCCCCCCCGTGTTGGTGGTGCTGATGCCGCTATGAAACTGCGGAAATGCAGAGGACGAAGTTAAACATTTGTTCCTCCAAATTTGTTAAACGACGCAAATCTACCACTAGCACTTGCAGAAACCGGGAAAGGCCCCGCTTTTTGAAGATATGAAGACACATCAGCCTTGGTAACATTGTATATGATTTAGGTGACAGCTGTGTACATAAAAAATTGTTATTCGCGCGTTAGAAGTTGCATGCAATTTTAACTATATATTTGGAACATAGATATCAACACAAATTGTAATTTGACATTACTTTTGCTACATTGCCAACCTCATGAGGGCGAGGAAAAAGGTAAGAAAAGAGAGGGAGGATCGACGTCATAATAGAAATCAATCAGTATATAACCGGAACTTGTACTCTGTGTGAAAGGTGTAAATATATTTTTCATGGCCCGAACTTCTCCATATCTCGAGCGCCTATAATACAATGTTATAAGTTGCTATAGATGTTGTGAGCAGAGCACAAAGGCGTCTTTATTTGAGATTAACTTAGTCAGAGATAGCTTTTGTTGTGTTGAATTTCGAATACTGCAGGCCATTTCCGTGACCACGCAGCGATGAGTTATACAAGCATATATGGGAACAGTAATGGAACACTACATTTCAGCAATTCTTTTTACATGTTAACACAAGCAAATACGAAAACCGCAAGATTAGAAATCCTCGATATTATAACGCGAAATACTGCGTCAAGTTGTGAAATATAAGACGCGTCTGCCTAGGTCTTCAACTTTCATTAACGCAACAATAACGACAAATAATAAATGCGCGGCTCGTACGATGTAGCTTTCCCATTGGTCGGTGACCGTGTGCGCTCACCTGCCGACGGTCGTGCCGCAGCTCCGCCGCAGCCGACGGACCTGCTGGCGTCGGACCTGACCCAGGACAGCGTCCGCGTGTCGTGGAACGCTCCGTACCCTCCACACGGCGTACTGCATCACTACCGGCTCCTATTCTGGCGCGGCAGCGACAAGTCCAGAGCGACGGAAATAACCATCGTGCACGAGGAATGTCGCCGCAGGCGCCTTTTCGTTGCGAGGCACTGCTATACTGTCAAAGGCCTGGAACCCCGCAGCGTCTACCGATTCTCGGTAAGGCCCGATGATCCACGTGTCGTCGCTGCTTCTAGTATTTTCTCACGACTAATCTTAGCCTACACCTTCAAGCTATAACACAAGTGATAATCCACATACCGCCATTGCTTCTGGTATGTTCTCTTGACCGATGTAAACCTAATTTCGAGACAAACACTTAGCGATGAGCCTCAAACCATGGCTGCAACTGGTATGTTCTCATGACGGACTTAAGTCTAATTTAAAGGCAAACACTAAATAATGGTCTTCATATATCTTCATTGCTTCTAGCATATTCTGACGATAGATTTAGGTCTACTTTCGAGACACACACTAGGTAAACAACTGCTATCGCCACTTTTTCTGGTATGTTATAATGACGGATTTATTCCGGCTTTCAAGGGTAAGAAAAAGTGACGATATACATATGACAACGGCTTCTGGCATGGACTCATGAGGAACTTAATTCTACTTTCAAGCCCTAACAGATTAAATGTGAGCCGCCAGCGTGGTATCTTTTAGTTGTCGAATAGGCTGTTTTGTTGTGAACCGCACACTTTGACAAGAACCTGATACCTGATCTATGGCATTTCACCTTTTCGCAATAGTTCTTGAAAATTGCCATTAGATATGCAAACTGTTTTTGTGGTCACATCACTCAATTGTGCATGCACACATTAAATGCATGCGACTGTGACAAATCTGCTTTGCACAAATATTGTACACAGGCTTTTTACGCTTTAAAAATTATGGCGTCTAACGTGCCAAAACCACTTTCTGATTATGAGGCACGCCGTAGTGGAGGACTCCGGAAATTTTGACTGCCTGGGGTTTTTTAACGTGCACCTAAATCTAAGTACACGAGTGTTTTCGCATTTCGCCCCCACCGAAATGCGGCCGCTGTGGCCGGGATTCGATCCCGCGACATCATGCTCAGCAGCCCAACACCATAGCCACTGAGCAACCGCGGCGCGTCTTTTTACGCTTTGGCACTTTAACTGTGACTATAAAGCGCTTGATGAACTTGCAGGTTTTCATACCCTCAATGATCCCAATATGCTGTGAACCAATCAAAGCATGTTGATATGATCAAGTTATTTGTGTTTTGTCAGAACGTAAAGAATTGAGTTGACATCGAACGTGAAAGAACTGTCAAAGAAAACATGGCTCCGTACAAGCCAGTTAGAGCAAGCACTGGAAACACAGCTGATAATTCCAACTGAACAGTCCAAGTGCTGAAGCACCTTACACGTACTTTATAGGGACGCATTGTAGTGACTTCGGAGAGAGAAGACGCTTCCAAAACTGTGAGTTAAGCGTCTTATAGGACTAGCAAATGATCAAAAAATGTCTCGGCTGATTCCGATACTCTCTAATGCGAAATTTAAGCGCAGCGCAATGCATGTTCTCATTTCGCGATATACGGAGGCAAATAATTTGAGACCGCTTCCACCGCGTGGATCAGGCTGAGCACTTACCTCCCCTCCCATTCTAGCTCACTTTGATGTGTAAGCTCTAACGCAAGTACGTATGGATGTCAGTGGCCACGGTGTTGGGGCTATTCTGACCCAGATACAAGGGCAAGAATGTGTTATTGCCTACGCCAGCCGCCCTCTTTCCCCTTCTGAGGGCAAGTATTATATCACTGAACGCGTATACTTGGCTCTCATTTGAGCAGTGGGTAAATTCCGCCCCTATTTGTGCGGCCGGCACTTCACAGTCACCACTGATCCTCACGCTCTGTCAGTATTGGCTCTCGTCCTTGAGGAGGAGGAGGAGAAACTTTATTATTGCAGAAACCGTTGCGCGGTTTATTCCTGGGTGGTTCCCTCTGACAGGGCTCCACTGGCGATCGCGGCTCGCCGGGCCTGGTCGAGGGTCGCCAGTTGGCTTCCCAGGTCCAGTTCGGAGAGTCTCGCCTCCCAAGACCACGTAGTGAGTGTGTGTGTTGTGACTCGTGGCGAAATTGCGTCGCCCGGACGGTCGGTGCATTCGTGTGTTATGTGCGCGAGTGTCGCTGTGTGGTTGCTACACCAGGGACGTGTTCGGGACGTATAACTGTCTGGGTAGATTGCGTGTAGACGAGACAAGTGTGGGTATGTGTTAGTTTGCAGGCGGCGCCAGTCCCTTGCCTGGAGTTTATTGAGAGCTTTGTGTGGGGGAGCGTATTGCGTTCTTCCGAGCCGTTGGTCCTGTAGTATTTGTTCACCTGTCGTTAATAACTCGTGGAAGATCCTTCTCGGCGCCTTGGCCGCTGGGCTCTGCGCCTTCAAGAATACAACCACTCAGTTGAATACAAGAACAGCCTGACACATGCGGACTGCTTGCTGCGCCATCCTGTCGACCCACCTGTCGTTTCTGCAGCCGGCATACCTGTCCGACTGCTTTTCTCGGGCTACACTGACTGCTTTTCCCGATATCGGAGCGGAGCAAGGCCGGGACGCCTCCTTACAAAACCTCATTCAACCAACCCTTCACTTCGCATGTTTGAACTTCAAGACGCCATATCGCATCACTTTAACATGCGCCATGACCAGCCTGAGCGACTCTTCGGAGTGCCTGCGCATCTGCGTCAGACCATTTTTGCCCAGCTTCATGATGTGCCATGATGATCCGCCGGTAACCTTGGCCTGTCACGGACTTGTGACCAATTTCGTCGGCGTTTTCTTTTGGCCTGGTCTTTACCCTGACGTTTGCCGTTATATCGCTGCGTGTGAGCTTTGCCAACGACGAAAAAAGCCGAGCACACTCCCTGCTCGCCACCTTCAACCACTTGACGTACCATCAGAACCATTCTTCCGTGTAGATGTCCATCTTTTAAGCCATTTTCTTACGCCTGTTTCGGAAAATAAATGGATTGCTGAAGCAAGAGTCTACGCCACGAGGTGCGCAATCACACGGGTTCTTGCGACAAGCTGTGCAACCGATGTTGCCGACATCTTCTAGAGAACGTCTTCCTTCACCATGGTGCCCCTCCACAGCTCTTCACCAACCGAGGCCGCTTTCTTTCTAAACCTGTTAATGCCATCCTACACTCGTGCGCGACTAAACCCGAGCTTGCTACTGCTTACCACCCACAAACGAACGGTGTAACCGAGCGCCTCAACCTAATCCTACCTGACATGCTTTGCATGTCTGTCTCCACTGACCATCGCTACGGGGACTTTGCATTGCCATTTGTTGCCTTTGCCTATAATTCTTCTCGCCACGATACCACAGATTCTCTCCATTCTTCCTCTTATTTGGCCGCGATCCTACTCCACCTTTCAACACCGCTCGGCCTGCCAGTCTGAATTTCACATCGGATTACGCCCTCGAAGCCATACTGAAGGCGCGGAAGGTGCGCCATATTGCCCGACGTCGACTTGTGGACTTGCAGGAAATTTCACGGCGCTTTCTTCTGGTGACGATAGTTCTTCGTGAAGTCGTCGTAGGTCCAAGAATTCGGTATCCTCGGAAACCTTGTGACTTTACGAACACGATGATATAATATATTGGTAGTGTTCGGCAAGATTTCCGCACGATAACATTTTAAAAACGGAGCGTGATGCGATCTGATACTCACTGCTCTCAGACGCTTCAACTTTTGGTATCTGCCAGTAGGAGGGAAGCATACCAGACATTAAGGACTGCCTGAATATATGAAACAAGATGACGCTTGAAACAGAGGTGGTATTTATTAATATCTTAGAATTTATTCCATCAATCCCATGAAAAGACGGCACTTTAATGTTGTTTATTAGCGAAGCAATGCCCCCGACCATGATGTTCATCGGTAACATGTAATCGTAGTCGAAATAAGGTACAAAGGGTACATTTGAGCTATCCTCACTTGTAAACACGGACGCGAAAAGGATTTGAAAATCGTTGAACACTCACTCTAAGAAAGAGCGATTGCGTTATCATCGTGTAACCGAATGCGGTTACTCTCTTGACTAGGGTTTATCGTTTTCAAAAGTTATGTTGCATTGTTTATGAGTAATTGTGGAAGGTTGTTATAAAAGTACTTATCCTTTGCTGTGCGTAGGGCAATGCAACAAGATTTAAGGCAGGCTTTGTATTCAATCCACGACGAAGGCGTTGTCCCGCACCTGGCGCACTTGTAAAGCCGCTTTTTTTTGTTCTTCATGCACTTAAAAATTTTGTGAACCAAGGATTCGATACATTATTACTGATTTTAATGTGAAGAATGTATGTGTCAGTTAACGAGGACATCCTTTCCTTAAACATCAACCAATTCTTTTCAACTGATCGGTCGTAAAATGACGGCACCTGATGCTCCCAAAATGTTTTTATTTCAGTGTTGATGACAATGTAATTACCTTTATTATAATCGCGAATTAGTTTCGGCGACATGTTAATTAGAAACAGGAGAAGGTATATTTATTGTGAGTTGAAGCAAATTGTGATTACTAAAATTAAATTATGGGTTTTTGCGTGCCAAAACCACTTTCTGATTATGAGGCACGCCGTAGTGGAGGACTCCACAAATTTCAACCACCTGGGGATCTTTAACGTGCACCTAAATCTAAGTACACGGGTGTTTTCGCATTTCGCACCCATCGAACTGCGGCCGCCATGGCCGGGATTCGATCCCGTGACCTCGTGCTCAGCAGCCCAACACCATAGCCACTGAGCAACCACGTCGGGTGATTACTAAAACTGGATAAACGTTCATGTGAACTACTGTTTCAGGATAGTTTGTAAGCTGTTTGTAATTGCGATGCAGTTTGGGAGAGGTTGTAGTCAAGGGTCAAGTTAACGAATTCAGTCGACATGTTGCATGGTCATGAAAGTTTGTACCAGTAAATTATAGGAGAGTTGAATTCACCAAACAGATAGGTAATGTCAGTGGTGACGATCTCAGACGCCTTTTTCTATTCTAATGCTCAACTGATCTTTAAAATAGCTCCTTGAATCTGGCGGGCAGTAACGGCAATCCAACAGTATTCTAATAGAAAATACCGTGCAGGCTACCCAGACAACTTCAAAAAGACAGCGACTCCTGTTTTGCAAGTGCGAGCAGACCTATATGTATTGTAGATACTTATTAAGGCAACAATTTCATTTTCAGATATTGCGGGGTACAGCCAAGTCTCGGTGAAAGCAATAACATAGGAGTAAGCATAATCTAGATAACTTGAAATGAGATCGCGCATCGACATCAGGTTAGTTGTGTTAACAAATGACACTGATAAAGAAGGAACGTTACGAACTAGCTATACTGTTAGATGAGGACTAGGACACGTGCCTTTAAATCGACGACAGCGTCAGCGATTAGTCCGAAGAAGACGACACTCTAAATCTTCACAACATAACAACCATCTTATAAGCCGCTACAGTTTTTGTAAATTGTAAACATCCTGTAAATATATTTCGTACTTTTTTGTCCCCGTAACAATAGCGTGTTCGCACTCTGACACAGTTAGCAGCAAATTAAACTTTATCTCGAAACACAATTCTGTACGGCGGCAAGCACCATTCTCAGTTGTTGAATTTCAGCTCCCGGGTCTGCCTGCTATATGTGCATGCATCAACGTAATATACAACGTAATCGCTAAAAGGGAAGTATTGACATCCACCCGAATCGTAATACAAAGCTACAAAGAAAACCCATACGGGTTTCTCAGAAAGAAAGCCTCGCAGTTAAAGCAAAATTCGTCCTCATCCGGGATGACGGGATGCCCGGGAGGAGGAATTTTTGTTCAACTGTGAGTCATTCGTTTTGGGAAACCCATGTGGGTTGGCTTTGTAGCTTCGTGCTACAGTTCACGTGGATGACAGCATTTCCCCTTCCGTCTTGCGAGCTTCCGCAGAACTGATTTGCCAGAATAATCTCTCGTATTTAATGTTCATTCAAGAATGTACGACACCATTAGAGGTAGTGGCACTGTTTTGCAAGAGGCTGATTTAGCGTAGTATGCTTGGCAAGACATTGCTCCACTTGAGCTTCTCATCCATTTGCGCTTTACCAAATGCTGATCAACTCCGTGTGAAAGGCCACAGACGGACGTGGAACGTCCTGCCTACGGCGGACTTTTCAAGGAGCGTCTAGTCATCAGAGCTGCGCGTGAAAGACCTATATGTTCGGCAGGTTAGGATGCGACGCGTTTCTTTCACTACAGAACTTGCGACAAATTTTGTGAAATTTTGGATGCAGCATAGGAGCGCGTCGTTTCGAGCGACAACTTCACAACATTGACAATCTGGTCGAAAGGGACACTGGCAAAAAAGTCAAATAACATGTGGTAACATGCATAGTCAGTGTTTGTGCGGTTATGCTAACATATGAAAGAAATTTTTGTCTTTATTACGTCGTCGTCGTCGTCCCGAACTGCATGATTTGCGAGGAGGTTGCACTACGAGTGCAGCATCTAAGAACGCATCACAAAATGTGTGTGCTGAACATTCAATTCCATGAATGTTCAACATCCGCGCTCTTCGCGGCTGCGAGCTAGAACGTAGCGTGGTATCTATAGAGGAACATCGGCTTTGCGAAGTAAAAATAAACACAGAGGCAATGCCCAGCTAATGTACCGAGGAAACAGATTCTGACGAGAAGCACTACTGGCATGGCTCAGCGGCACCTCATGTGCCAGCCTCCTCCCATTCATCTGGGAGGCCGCTTTGCACTGCCTGCTGTGAATGAGGAGCATACGGATACTTTCACTCCATCCTCTCGCAGGAATTGAGGCAATGCCCACGGTAAAGACGTTTTTGTACCACTACTATCTTGCTGGCACGTTGCAGATGAGCGTTACTGTTTGTTGTGCCTGACATGTCTGAAGTTATGTGCACAGCTTGAACTTCGAAATCTTGAAAATATGGCAAGTTATTTTTTTACGCGCGCTGAAAATTTATTGCTGAGAAAATAGTAGTGTTGAACAAAATTTTCGAGACGTTTTCCAGACTTCAATTACAACGCTCCCAGCTGGTCGTAACAGTGAGCTTCAAGCAGCCAACTAGGTGTTACAAAATTGCCGTTTTCGTAACAGCCCCGAAGCAGAGCGCCGGAATTATGCGAGTAGATAAAGCTCCTCATGCGTCCAAGTGCTGGTTTGAGCATTCTTAGTGTAGATGATTTGAACGACCGGAGATGGAACTATCACAATAAGGTGACCGTGAATTTGGTTGCTCTATTCCGGCGTGCGTCAATTGTAGCCTTTTTTGTGTTTGTGTGTGTATGTGCTTGCAGCTTAGACATACATGTGTGAAAGCCGGCATGAAGCGGAGGTTGAGCACATAAAGTTGAACACGAATTCCTCCGAGAGCCTTTCAAAGCCTTAACGAAGCAGTAGATGAGCATTGCGATGTCTGTAGCCTTCCAGCAGTGCTAAAATACACTTTGCTAGTAGCCCTGGCGAAGTATAGCAAAAGAAACGTAATGCTGCACCAACATTATTTTCATGTTGCACCGCTGCGTTATATACAAGATACCCGCATTTTTTTAGGCTTATGTAATGTTCAACTTGACGAAGTCAATAATTTGCCTCGATATATTTGCTTGGTGAAGCATCACCGAGTCCTTTAGTCACCGATTCAAAGTACTGGTTACTGATTACTGAGTACTGAGGGGGCAGAGACCTCGTCAGGCAATCATGCCTTTAGTCTCTGCCACTCGCAGGATGATGTGATTTTCCTGCAAATGAAAACCGACCGACCGACCAACCGACCAACCGACCAACCGACCGACCGACCGACCGACTGACTGACTGACTGAGTGACTCAAAGAAAGAAGAAAGAAAGAAAGACCTTCCGGGGGCATATTTTCACGTAGTAGTGACGGTGAATAATGCAACGGCAGATCTGTAAACGACGAAACTAACTTTTACTGGACGAACTTGGGCGCACAAAAGTAAGTTACACGCAAAGCACAGCGATAGCGCTGAACACGGTCGGTGATCGTCGAAAATAAGATCTGCTGGTCAAGTGCGCCGATCTTTATACATGAGTCCTCGAAGGTTCCAGAGTAATCGCTGGTGCCCGCGTGCCTTCCAGAAAGCACTACACAATTCGCGTCGCGCATACAATCACAAGCTTCAGTGACAGCAGACAGCAGATACAACCATTGATAACATTCGAGAAACTTGCGATACATGTGGGTGCGTCCTGCACTGAGCGGTAACATCTGGTAGACGGTGAAAAGCTGTCACCCAAAAAAGACAAACAAGTACATCTGTCTATATAATAGCAAGTGCGCGGCAAGTGTTCGGACGAATTTGTTCGTTTATTCTTATTTGCTTCACTTATCCTTGAAAAAAAACAACCTATCCCTTATTTCAGGTAAGGGCCACCAACAAGGGAACCTCCTATTCGCCCTACTCCGTGGAGCTCCAGATAAAAACTAAGGATGCAGGTAACTAAAAGAACACAAATCGCGTGTAGAAATTTCTTGGTTTATTTTAGGTTCATTTGCAAAGTCATCGACCAAGTTAACTTGAGGCAATGATGTACTTCTTTTTAAATTTAGGAAGGAAGGAAGGAAAAAGTGGAGAAGGAAAGGCAGGGAGGTTAACCAGTTTAGCTTAGCCGGTTTGCTACCGGTTTTTAAATTTAAGTGCCTGTGAAACCATACACCGCTACACGAATTACGATTTAGGACTGGTGAGCTCGCACGGCATCTAGAATCAAGAGGTATTTTCAGGCTTGCGCAAGATTGAGATAAGCACTGCGAAAAACGACCCGCCGTGGTATTCTTGTGGCCAAGTCCTTGCGCTACTGAGTTGAGGGACGCAGGTTCGATTCCAACAACGACGGCCGTGTTTCGATTGGTTAGAAAGGCAAGAGCGCCAGTGTACTTCCATTTAGGCTCCCAGAAAAGAACCGAAGCTGGTAAAAATTAATCCTGAGGTTCCCGCTACGGCATCCCTCATAATCAGATCTTTGTCCTGGCAAATAAATCTCCAGAAATGTATTTAACTAAGTATTTTTCCATATGTTCAACGAAATGCACTGTAATTCCGGTATCCTTTCCCTTGTGCTGCTTAAGAAAGCTAATTGTAATCATTAGTATTGCAATTTGCCACAACATTGGCAATGCCTATCTGAAAACAGCTTTAAAAGTACGTTCCATGAGGACTTAAGAACTTATCAGATTAAATTTGTAAATTCCAATATGTACGCTACAATAATTAACTTCAAAGTAAATCAACAATTGTTGCCCAGTAAATTTTCGCAAGAAATGTTCGCCTCTTCGAATAATCTATCTCAAGTTGTGAAAAGTCATTTTTAAAGGCACTGCTCAGATCAAAAACAAAATGACTCAACACTTGTTACGACGTCCACCTAGCTTAAGAAAGTTTTTTGCACTATTGCGAGCTGTTTTCTTTATTTTCTTCTCTACTTCATAGCCTGTGTAAAAAAAACCCAGCAGAAATCAGTTCAGCAGTTCAGTTCTTGCTGGCTATAATCCAGCGCTGAGTGTTAGTTCTACAATGCACCATTTGCAAAGCGACAAAAGAATGAAATTCATAATTCATGGCGTCGTGACGGTTTTGAAACACCACACGCAGCACAGCGCACAGAAAATCTTAAACACCATATCTAGCAGAAGGACTTCTTGTTCCTACCCTCAAAGAAGTATTGAACGAGCCCCATATCGCATCTGCTGAGTTCCGAAGGGTTCAGTGTATTTTTGGCTACGCTTAATCCTCAAAATAAAATAAATGGCTCATCACTCGTTACTGGTCTGCACTCAAACTTGATCGGCGGATTTTGATTCACAAAGCAGCAGATTTCGCAGATCTAGCACAAAAAGTAAAAAAGGAAAACGGAAGGAGTAAAAAATTTTCTGATTGATTTCCTGAAAGACACCAAATTTCAGAAGATCCCGAACCTTTATCAGTGAATCGCTCATATTTTTTTTTAATTCGGTGGAGCCCATTTCACTATGGCTGTCGCCAGTAACACGTTTGGCATTGAATCAGTATAGTGACACAACGTCTGCTACCGTGAAAGCGAGTTATTTAAGAGTTGTGTACTGCAGCAAGATTCCTCTTTCGCAATTCCCTAAGAACACCCGTGTGAATACAGCACTGAAAAATGAACTAAACGCCGATGAACACTCGTACCCCCATTACTAGGTGTGCGTCATGCGAGGCAGCAATTCTCAGCGTTCGCGAGCACCCAAGTGCCACGCTTCTTGTCTACGGAGGCACCGCCCGGACTTCTCCGCTGCGCCACCAGATGGAGCAGCGTGTCCGGGGAGAAGCCTGAGAGAGGAGCCTGGTCGCCGCATGAAGTGCTTCTCGGCGTCCGCATGCACCGGCACGCCATGAATTTCTGAGGCCGCGCACAGGTTTTGAGGCAGCTACGCTAGATGGCGCCGATAGTTCTTAGGCATTGTGTAGGAAGGCAGAAAGTGTAAAGATGCGGTGGAAATTCACCAAGGACGGAAGCAAGGATGTCTGCTGCCTCCATTGTTCTCCACGCTGTATGTTAAGGGCATAGAAAAGCGGCTGGAAAATAGTGAATTAGGGTTTGATTTATCCTGCATGCGTAATGTACGAATGGCGCATCAGAAAGTTCCCGGACTGGTGTGTGCGGACGACATACTGCTACTGGCGGACAACTGAAGAAATTTACATACACTTGCGAATGTGTGTGGCAACTAAGCGACCAATCTAAGCCTCAAATTTAGCACACATAAATCAGGAATGATTATATTTAATGAAGACACGAATAATTACGTGGTGTCAATATAACGGCAAGCCTTACCCATAGTCAAGCAATATAAATACCTCGGCAAAGGAAAGATTTACTCAAGCACCCATCAAGATAATCTGACAGTAAAGAGGTAGCCTAATGCAGCAATAACGGAACATAGAACGTTTCGGGCCCGCAATAAATATGAGGTGGTGCGTTGAATCTGAAAACGAGTAAGGGTACCAGCGCTAATGCTCGGAAATGCAATTCTGTGCTTAAAATCGCATATCTTGTCGTGGTGTGAAGTTAAACAATGATCGCTAGGCCGGTTGGCTCTGAGAGCCCTCGGAAGAAAAACAAAACAAATGTGGCAGTGCAGGGTGACATGGGTTGGGCCTCGTTTGAAGTCAGAGAAGCGCAGAGTAATTTAGTTTTGAAGAAAGAAAGGAACATGGATGAAAATAAACGGGCAGCTAAAGCGCACAAGTATGGACACAGGATGGAGGAAGAAGTTAAGACAGTTGGCAACGAACTACGGGGTAACTGAAAGTGTAAACAGACAACCAGGAGTCATCAAAAAGAAAGTGAGCGAAGTAGAGACAGTGAATTCAAGGCGCAAAAGACCAGGACTCAAGAAGAAGAGCACAAACGACAGGAACGGCGCCATTCGAGACTGGCAAGCTGAGATGGCGATCAGGTTGACGCACAAAATGGCAGGATCGGTGCGAAAGCTTTGTTGAAAGAAAGGGCCCAATGTAGGAGAGATATGCTCAAGTAAAACTCTTGCTTGGGCTAGTTGGTTCATGCTTGAAGTAGTAAAGGCAAGGCGCAGAAGAGCAGGACTCAAGAAGAAGAACACAAACGACACAATTACTGTCGTTTGTGTTCTTACAATTACTTACAAACGAAAGAAATTACTGGTTTGTGTTCTTCTTCTTGAGTCCTGGTCTTCTGCGCCTTGCCTTTGCTACTTCAAGCATGAACCAACTAGCCCAAGCAAGAGTTTTACTTGAGCATATCACTTCTACATTGGGCCCTTTCTTTCAACAGAGACAGTGACTTGCAAGGAAGAATCTCTATGATAGCACGAAAGGACGTGCCTTGCTACTGAATATCGAGCTGGTTGCTTAAGTACCAAAGCATACCGGAGCACATGTTCGCAACTATATATACGAGGGGTGTGTATGCTGCAAAAATTGGGAGACCACTCAGCACATCCCAGTGGGATGCGAAGGGACTTACCCAGTGAGACCCGTATGGAACGTACACCTTCCAGAAGCGCTTGGACTTAAAGTGGAGAGGTGCATCAGCCGGTCAGCAGTCGAGATAAGCAAGAGGCGTTTAGGGTATTGGTTAAAAAAGCATGAAATAGATTGATATGACCGGATCCGTTACAGGTATAAGTAGCTGTACAAGGTAGATAGAGACGTTTTGAGGAAGTGAAATAAGATTGAAGCGATTTATACAAAAATGCTCGAATGAAAAAGATGTAGAGCATACCTAATTGACTCAAGCAGTCTGGATCGCTATTTGTCCGCGCCCCGTTTCAAAGTGGATGCAAATAAATCATCGTCATCGTCAAAGCGCGAAAGAGGACTCCCGCTGCAGTGCAAGCCTTATACAATGCTCGTTTCGACGGTGACAATATATTATGTCGCTATATTCATTCAATGCGCAATGCATTACCGGCGACAGTCATCGTGAGACAGGTTCCACCGAATTTTTTTTAGACTGCGCTATGTACGGGATCGGCCCACGAAAGACGTTAGAGGCTAGAAACTGACATACCCGATACAGAAATGTGGCGGCAAAACGTGAAGGCAAACAATGCCTTCAAAAATCAGTAGCTGTGGCAACACGTCCTCAAGGATGACAATTTTTTATGAAATTTGAGACTAAGGAATGGAGGGTACTTTGGATAACGCTGCATCCCTTTCTTTGTTTGCGGAGCACAGGGCCTCCCCGGGACCTTCACTTTTCAGAGCGGACGGAACACAGCCTGAGGATACTGTGGTATGGGGCCGACGGCAGGAACGAAGAATACAGGACGTACATGGTAGCCGGTGTTTCTCAATCTCTCTCGCTTACTTTTACCATGCTGTCGAGGAGTATACTAGCGTAAATATACTGCAAGAGGCATCGGCACAAAATAGGTAACGCGATTCTAGAGCTGCAACTAGGGCCAGTTGGGGACACATTGTTTTCGATAACGCGCTGCTAAGCACGGGGATCGTTTAGTGTGTTGTGGCACCATGGGCCTGAGCACATGGGGGCTGGCCCCTCCCGCGTTTAGCCGCGCGTGGCTCAGCCATCTCCAGTGAAAAGAGGATCCTGAGGGTTGAACTGATGCTGAGTGTTTGGACCTTTAATGCCCCTCGGAGGAGGCAACACACCACTTTGGCATCGGCTTCACGTAGGCGGAACCCCCGAACTGCCCCACCTGGGTGAAATTGGTATTTGCCTTTTCCTGTCCTCCTCTCCAATCCTTGCCTTTCTCTCGTGCTTTCACTCTTTACTGTCTTCTCTTCACTTCTTTTTACTCCCGATATTCCAGCTTTTGTGACCTAACCAACCTAGATTATTCATACTGGGTTATAGTGGGCATGTACCGCTGGCGTGATCATAACTGAATATTTCAAGTCTTATCGCGTCCTCTAGTTGGAACGTCTGCCGCATACTATGGCATCATTAGGGTTGCAATTTTTCTGCACTCCCTGATCGCTCCCTCAAAAGGGGGCGCATCGATGCAACTTTCAAGTTCTTTATTCATCAGAAAGAAGCACTTCTCGGGTATCACGAGGTACACATTGAGCACGGAACAAAGACTGTCTGAATTATAGCCCCTTTTCTAGCATCGAAATGTTTGACAGACACCATAGGCCCGGGCTATAAGGTAACGAAGATGGTAAGCGGCGACCCCTTGCTGTAGGTTCGTGAAACACTGCAACACGCCAAACTGACAAACCTCTCTGCATTCGGGGACATTCCCATTCCCATATTTCCATGAATACTTTACGTGTCATTTCGGAAAACAGCCTGCTCGAACTTACTGAAAGTGAACTGCTTGAAGTGTGGAAATCTCAGAACATTGTGAATGCACGAAAAATTAAACTAAGGAGCGAAGACAAGGAAATCCCAACTAAGCACTTGATTATCACATTTGGAACCATCAATTTGCCCGAATACATTGAAACTGGATAGTGTAACATGCGCGTACGACCGTACATCCCAAATCCGCGCCGACGCATCAAGTGTCAGTGGTTTGGGCATGTGTCTTACAGCTGCCGAGGGCGCCCTACTTGTGCGAAATGTGCCTCAAATGACACCTCCTTTGACATCCGCACTTCTGCTACCCATTGTGTCATGTGTAGCGGAGATCATCCGCTTATTCGCCATTGTGTCTGTCATGGAAAACATAGAATGAAGCAATAGAACTCAGGGTGAAATTGAACATCTCTTTCCAAGGAGCACACAGACGTTTTTCCATGACTTAATTCATCCAACCCATCCTACGTTGACGTGACGCAGCGGGGGGCGGCGTCACATTTTTCGGCGGCCGTCCGAGTCACACCTAGGGTGATTCGGACACCAGCGTCCCAGACGCCGAGGAATTGGCGCATCTCTGAGGAGCGCACCAAAAAAGACGAACTCCGCATCACGGGGCCTGGAAAGGCCCCGGTGAGCTAACACAGTTCTCGTTTCTTCAACACACAGCACAAAAAAATATTTCATTATGGATAAAAAAATATTATATTGGAATGTACGGGGACTTCACAATCTCGGCGACGTTAAAGAACACCTACATAAACGTAATTCAAAGATGCCCTGTGTTCAATAGATACACCTGGAATACACACAAACTTTCTTTGTAAGCACGCCAACTTCCGCAAAGACCGTGACGAGGCTAACTCCTCGTGCGGCGGTGTAGCAATCATTGCAGACAAGTCTGTAGTTGTCGTCAAGTAGCACTACAGACACTCCTTGGGACAATGTCAGTTCCCGGAGTTCTTTTTAATAAATTGGTAACTGTTAGTTCCCTATATATACCCCCCAAACTACCATCTCATAAACTTAGATTTCTATAATATCATAAGCCAGCTTGCGGGACGCTTTACAAACTCGTGGATGTTTTTAAGGCTCACAACACCATGTGGTGAGATTCCCGTTGTGACGCGAGAGGTCGGCTGATAGAACATTTCCTTCTGACATATAGTGCATTTATGAAGTCGAGGTTTTGACGGAAGCCCGTCTGGTCGGGAGGCATCATGAAGAAGGGTTCATATATATTCACATATATATGTTCACATATTCATTCAGTGGTCGGTGTCCTTCTTTTTACCCTTCTTCATAGTGCATTTATATTCAATAGGAAGGAGCCGACCTATTACAATGTACCACTCATATTCATCGCTAGACTTAGCAATTCGCTCTCCTTCTTTTCTGCCTGACCTGGAATAGAGTGTTATCAACAGTACTTTTGGAAATGACCATTTCCCTGTAATTTTAAATTTAAAAGCGTAGCATAATAACCCTCACCATATTCCTCAATGGAAATTACAATTGGCTGAGTGGGGGCTTATTAAAAAATCAACTTATTTAACAAGCGGTTTTATAAACAGTTTAAGTACAGATGGCGCTGTCGCATATTTTACCGCTTTCATTATTGATGCGGCAGAAAAGTACATCCCACAAACGAATGGTGATCCCCTTAAAATACGTGTTCCCTGGTGGAACGAAGACAGCACAGATGCGCGAAAGAAGCAGAATAAAGCATGGGACATATTGCGCATATATTCGAATGCTGACAATCTCATTCAGTTTAAAAACATTAAATCGCAGGAAGGCGGCACGGCATCAGACAAAGAGAAAAACCTGAGTTAGGTTCGTCTCAGGTATAAATTCATGCACACAGGAGTCGAAAGTGTGGAATGGCGTAAGGAAGCTAAAGGGGCAAGACACACATCCGTTGCCTCTGGTGAACGACGAAGGGAATACCTTAGGAGAGCAGGCAGACTCTCCTGGGGAGCACTTTGAGCGTGCGGCAAGCTCAATATACTACTAACAATCTTTCCTGAAGCACAAACAAATAGAACAATTTAAGGGATTTGTTCGTAAATTTCAACAAAACGAGCCATGTAACAGTCATTTTGGTATTGCCGAGTTGAGGGCTGCATGCCTTGATTGCATACGAAAGCTCTGCACCGAGACCTGACAGAGTCATGTATGGCGTGATTAAAAACTTAAAACACTGACACACAACTGGCATTACTCTCACTTTTCTACACTATTTGGTCTGCCGGATACCGACCATCCGCATGGAAAGAAGCGATTGTAGTCCCTGTTTTGAAGCAGGGTAATGACCCTTCCTCGGTGGCAAGTTAGCGCCCGATAGCTTTAACAAGTTGCATTTATTTATTTATTTATTTATTTATTTATTTATTTATTTATTTATTTATTTATTTATTTATTTATTTATTTATTTATTTATGAAGAGACCCACAGCGCGATGGCAAAACAGGGGTGGCGGGGAGGGGTACAAGAAGAAGTACATATGACATTTCTGCTCCTTGGCAGAGTTATAAGTTCAAAACCCCCCAAAAATCAATGAAAGGTAAATCCCTTAGCAGTGCACATCTACAACATCAAAAAGAAAGCATTATTTGATACAACACTCACAACATCACTTGGCAGTCTATTCCATTCCCTAATGGTTTTAGGAAAGACAGACATTCTACACAATTCAGTCTTTAAAATCATGGTGAACGCGGCTGGATCTATAAAAAGGCTCTTGCACATGCTTTTCGCGATCAACCCGAACAGCTGAATAAGAAATAGCGTGAAAAAGCTTCAGACGCAACATCTTTCGGCCCGTGTAGAGCAATTCCCATGTTTGAGTGCTTCCTTCGTACGCGATGCACTGCACCAAGCACCGCGTGTGCCAGATACTGCAAGCGGGTCCCAAACCGTGCACGCGTGTTCCAGAATCGACTTGACATAAGTCTTGTGGGAAATGTCCCGACATGACTGTTGAAAAGTGTTTGCATTTCGGCGAAGAAATCCCGAGGTTTCGCATAGTTTAGCAGCTACATAATCGGGGTGACGGTGCCATTTCATTTCAGTAGTAAAACATGTGCCTAATATTTAAATTCGAATACCTGTTCCAACATTACATTCCTAATAACATATGGTTGCATATCGGGTTTTTCTTTCTTGTAAATTTTGCACGAACAGTTTTAGACAAATTCAAATTCATATTCCATTTGACGCACCACTTTGAGATGCTGTTCAAGTCTTCCTGAAACATCTCAGCATCACGGTCACAAGTGACTACGCTATAGAGGACGCAGTCATCCGCAAATAACCGCATTTGAGACACTATTCCGTCGCTAATGTCATTCACGTACAGCAAGAACAATACCGGCGCCAACGCGGAGCCTTGTGAAACACTGGACACAACTTGCACACTCTGAGACTCAGAGACTCAATGCCATTCGCAACCACAAACTGCTGACGTAAACATAGGTAATCATTTACCCATGATATCACTTGAGGGCTAATATTGTAAAATGCCATTTTTGAATGAGTAAACAATGCGTCACGGTATCAAATGCCTTTTTGAAATCTAAAAACACACAGTCCACGCTGAGACGCCTGTCCAGTGCACCTGCCAGGTCATGCACAAATTCAGCCAATTGCGTGGTACTAGATCGGCCCTGTCGAAAACCGCGCTGACAAGGATTAAACAATGAATGCCCGCCGATATGTGCTACTATACTAGGGTACAAAATATGTTCAAGTGTCTTGCACGCAAATGAAGTTAGTGATACGGGGCTATAATTTGACACGGTGCCACGAGGACCAGATATGTGGATTGGCACAATGCTTGCAATTTCCCAGTCATCTGGAAGGCATGATTCGTAAAGCGATTTTTCAAAAATAATCTTCAAGCCCGGTGCAACCGACTCAGCGCAAAGTCTATAAAATTTGTTTGGCAAGTCATCAGGGCGCCCAGTCTTAGCAATCCAGATTCTGCAACAGAGACTCCATACCATTGATGCTAATAACAATATCATCCATAACACTCATCACTGACTGGAAATTCAAGGTATTTCTATCATCATGTCCAATTGCACGGCTGAAAACAACTAAAATACGTATTAATGAAGTCAGCTTTTCTTACATCATTATCAACAAAGCTGTTGCCATACACAAGAGATGGTGTAGTTACAGTGCCTTGTCCATTTCTCTTTACACGCTTCCATAATTCCTTTGGATTCTCCTTTAATTTCGACTCCATTGCAATACCAAATGAATGCTTTGCAGCTGCCACTGCAACTTTCATTTTTTCGGTAATTTCATGTAGCTTCCACCAATTCTCATGTGTCGGCTTTCCTTTAAATTTGCTGTAAACTAGTTCTCTTTTGCGGGTAAGACTGCGTGACTGCCGAGTAAACCAAGGTTTACTTTTACTTCTTTTCGTTAACCTCCATGCCGGAACAAAGCGCTGTCTCAGCTCAAACATCTTTTCCTTAAATATAGACCATATTTCAATTATTCCAGTGTTGTCGGCATACGTTTCAAATACCGTCCCGTACTCATTCAACACTTTATCTCGCTTTCATTTGCTTTTTCGTAGTTATATACGCGTATGTTGGCTGTTCCCATGCTTCTATATGTTCAACATTCATTTCACAAAGCACAGCATTATGATCGCTTATCGCAGGTAGCACTTGAGTGGAGCGGGCGAATTCAGGTTGATTTACGAATAACAAACCCAAGTTATGATGCCCACGTGTCGGCTCCAAAACAGTTTGACGCAAAGCAAGAAATTCACCCAAGTTAATCAGTTCTTGACTGGACCAATCCGAAAAAGAGTGGAAGTGAGGTTGATGACTCAAATCAGTCTTAGACATATTGAAAATGTTTGCGCCGAGACACGAGGACAATGCCAAGAAAAGACAGTCTTTTCTCGGCATTGTCCTCGTGTCTCCGCGAAAACATTTTCCGTGTGCACTTCAACCAACTAGTCCAACCAACGTACAATATTAGGCAAGTTGAAATCACCTCCAATTACCATGAAGTCTGTTTGAATTGCGTAAGCTCTGCAGGGTGATATGGGCTGGACAAGTTTTGAAGTGAGGGAAGCTCACAGTAAAATTAATTATGAAGAACGGCTGAGCAATATGCAAGAAAGTGAATGGGCTGGGCGAGTGTTGAGGTATTTGTACAGCAAGAACATTGATTCACAGGGGAGGAAAAGAACTAGGAAGTTTACCAACAGGTATGCGGCCTGTAGGGTGAGCAACACAGCAACAAATAACGTCAAGCAGAAAGTCAGAGAGGTGAAATAATCTCATGGGTGGCGGCAATGAAAAAGAAGCCTGCCATGAGTAACTACTTCAGAGGAAAAAACGACATCAAGAAAGAAACAATATATGATAACTCAAAAGGAAGTTAATTACTTTTTGAAGCGAGGTCAGGATGCCTTAGAAGTCGCACCTATAAAGCAGGATAAAATAAGGAAGAAGAAGCATGTGCTTGCTGCGGTAAAGCTAGGGAAACAATGCAGCCGGTTTTATTTGAATGTGAAGATATCTGCCCAGTGGTCGATTTAGGCACCACTGGCCCCCTTGAAGCCCTTGGCTTCAGCGAGGGCAGGGGAATGTAAACATGTCCGCAATAGAGATTAGTAGGATTGGTGGAAGAAAAGTAGGGAAACGACAAAAAACGGAGACGTATAAAAACAAAATTCGCAATAGGTGGTCAGAAAATTTGGTTATGGGAATTCATCGTGGATTTTTTTTTTCTTTTTTACTTAGGTAGGACATTACACAGTACAATAGCAAGAGCTTGGTGGCGCAACCCACCGCCCCGTTCCAAAGAGGACGCTCATAACATCCATCCATCCATCCAACCATCCTGTTCACCACCCAGGTATCCGCTTGGCCACCAGCGCTTTCAGAGCAAGGCCTACTGAAAGCTCATAAGTAGAATCGAATCAGTGGTCGTTCCGTCTGTAGAGATCATGAATCAGCTTCCAATGCTTCTTCAAAGCACACTCTAATCATGAACATCCATGTTCTCAAACCATTAACGATTTGACGTGTACTACAGTTTGTCATAGTCGAGCCACTGTGAGACAGCCCTTTTCACTGCGTGTGAGGGAGCTTAGCGTTGAAATGGATGTACCACTCCTCGAACATCGCTTAATGCCTCCAGCTAAGCAGCTACCACTTTGGGAGTGGCAAATGACAGAATGTGACATACATTTTATAACAGTTACAGAGTACGCACTCGGGCTCGTAATTGTAATATAATTACATGAACTCCAATCGAAGTACTCTTGCTCTGAATTGTACACCAGTGCACCAAATTCACATGCTGGCGTATCTTACGCTGCGGTTGTTCCCTCTTTCCCTAAATCAGACATATTGAACCCTCATACAAGTATATTTACTGCAGATGCCTATGCAGCACTGTCTAAAGTTAAACACATAAAGCAATTAAAACTAGAAAATACAATAATATTTACGGATTCCTTATATGTCGTAAAAGCACTGATTTTCGTAAGAAAACTGAAAGAATCTCGTTTTTACTAAGCTTTACTGATACTTCTGAAATATTTATCCATTTCGTAGACAGGTGACAATATGCTGGGTTCCTGGCCATAGATGCATCGACGGTTATGTGCTAGCAGACAAAATGATACCGTCAATTTCGTCGTAAGCTATTAATCCTACCGTTGCTATTCCTACCACAGATCTCTAGCTTTTATTTTTTCGCGAAATAAACTACGAAGCCACTGGCAACGCTTGTGCGACTCCGAAACAAATAATAAGCTCCACTTGAACAAGCCGCAGTTAGGTTTCTGGCCCTCCGCTAAGAAAACCCGACGAACTGATGTCCTATTCTGTCGTCTCAGAATAGAATACACATATGGCACCCACAGTTTTGACTGGTGATGAGCCACCAACCTGTGGTAGATATGGTGGGTAGCTGACCGTCCTCCACGTCTTCCTGAAGTGCCGGAAAGCAGAAGATGAGAGAGAGAAACGTTTGCCTCTATCATACCGCTACTGTGTTCCTTTCCATCACGCTATGTTTCTTGATGAAGAAGCGCCTTTTAACAGCCAAGCTGTCCTAGGTATCTTGAACGATGTGGTCTATCTTATTAGCCCAACAATTTAGTAGCGCATTATCTCTCCATAGGATGCCGCTGCGATAGTAGTTTCGTATAGCATATGCTTCTAGGCGCTTGTGTTCAAAGGGCTCTGTTTAGGCAATAGGGCTTCTTGCGAATTCTTACATCTGGCATACTTTGTATATCGTATCATTCTTTCGCAGTGCATTTTTTATGTTCATAGCACCACCTCATCAGTCATTGCCATAATATTATTGCATGCAGAACTTACGCACATTACAGCGTCTATTTCTAGGCCCCTTTACAGCCACGTCTCAGATTTCAATACTCCACCGCGAACTCACTAAATCTGGCATGGCGCTCTTTGGCCATGCCTGGCCCTTGCAACCCTAAGCAACACGCATTCATTCATTCATTATGCACAGACATCAAATTGAAATTGGAGTGAAACACACACTGCATAAAGCGCTCTGTGTGGTTTGTGTTTCTATCCAAACTTATTCCTGTGCGTACCAGCGCGCTATTGAAAGCAGTGTTTCTTGCGTCTGTTGCAGCATATTTCACTAACCAAGTTTAATGCCATACTGACCATCCGAACAGTCGGTCATTTTTGAGTTTAAGAATCACTCAATAAGAGCGAATGCGATAATTAAAATGACGTCGTCCTTTTATGACGGCGCTGTTTGGGGAAGATTTAAGTACTTTTCGAGCCTACATACCATGCATTATTGAAAAAAGGGGGCGCGCTAACTTAAAACTATTCCAAACTTTTCTATTCCAATTCTGCAATCAGGCCTCCATGATTGGTCAAACATTTTTTTTTTTTGACCAGGCCCCCTTCACGTCTCTGTCACGCAACGTCACGAAAACCGCGATAGCTCCCCATTTGATATGACGTACACACACTTATTATGCATGGCTTAACCGAACTAAAGAAAAACACTTATTTCTGATTTGACGCCTTTTCGCCATTAGCCCTCGGCTATTGGTCAAAAGTTTCCGGGCTCCACCCACTTCACCTGCCTGTCACGCGACGTCACAAAACCGCAAAAACTCACCGCGTCAAAGGGAGGTGTGCGCGTTAAAAATGCATTAATATGTCAAAGAAAACGGAATTTTCTTCTGAATAGCCGCAGACTGCCCCAATCTGAAAGGAATAAAAGATGGCTGCCGCCGATCCCTCATGCACTGGCTACTCGCGCCTGCCTGAGAGCATGGGTTTATCTGCGCATAATCAAACTTCTTCCGTGGCCGTGTAACGTTTTCGAGCACTTTCGGCACGTTTACGACTTCGTTTTGCCAACTCTTTTTTGCTGAGGATCTGATTTAGCGTAATTCTTAAGCTTCCGTTGCATGCCGCCGCGATTTTCGACCAGCCAGCGCAAGCAAAGTAAAGGAAAGCTGACGAATCGCAGGCGCCGGCACCACCCTTCTCATACGGTTATCGATTTTCAGTGCAGTGGCTCGGCCCCATTGAATCGCTCACAACTTGAGTGTGCTCCGCGCCTCTTGTCAGCCAGTTTTATAAAACAAGCCGCTCAATGTAGGTAATGTTATTCGTTTTTCAAGCAAACAAAAGTAGCCTCCTATGAACGAGGAGAGCGTTTGATTGGTCTGTTTAGACATCCCTGCGGGTGACCGCCCGATGATTGCGTCGGCAGTTACGCAAATTTAACGTCAGGAGATTGCAATAAAAACATATTGGAATACTTTTACGTCATAAGGCCCAAGCAATTGAGGATAAATTAACAAGTGCGCCCGTCATACGTGTTATCGTAACTCAGGGTTTGATGCAGAGAATAGCGGAGATTCAAAATATCAAGCAAGATTATCAAATCGCAGCAAAAGCCATCCGCCGTCTTGCCGAAGGCACAGCAAAACGAAATTGCTCGCTCGACAGCATAGCTACACGCATAGCTGCTGCTTGCGCCCATGCTCTGTGGTGCCCTCCTACTGCTGCTCGCTGCTATGTTCGTAGCAGGGGTTTCGTGGCAACATCAGCGACAAGCTAGGAATGCTTTTTCGAGTAATAGGCACAACAACATCAGCGGATAAAGTAAAGAATTGCGCGGGAACCAATGACCGTAGTTATCAACGTGAGCGAACAGCTCCGAACGAACGAACGAGTGAGCGCGCGAGTAAAACGAAAGAACTTACGCGCGCCGAGTCCGGCTAGCGACCAGTCGCCAAAACGCGCAAAAGGGGCAAAGAAATTACTATCGAAAAGTTGAATTAAAAAGTAACATGTGCTAGGCAGTGGCCGACGCAAACGACGTTTTCCCAGTCATTGTCTCGTGACTGTTTGTTTGCTGCGCCGTCTAGAAACCTGCTTGCATGAGCTATACATAAATTATTTATGTATAATTATTTAGACCATAAGCGTTCTTACTTCAACGTCTATATTAGATTTTAAAAATTTATCACGTCAGCTTCGTTTAAAGGAGTGTTCGTGGGGCAACGATTGTTATATACTAGGCAAAAAAATTGTTCATGAATGGGAACGCCATTTTTATCTAAATGAGTGCAACGATTTTTTGTTTGACCTTTATGTGAAGGCCTGGCTATTCTGTATACAACGCACTGAAATCTTTCTAAGCGTTTTCAGCACTATAGCTGCTCAAAAAATTAATTTGGCAAGCGTAATAAAAGAACTGTGGAAAGAACATCGACGACGATTGTCAATGCAAGCGAATAGTCCCAACTTACGAGCGAATAGACGGACGAACGCACGAACAAGCAATCGAGGGCGAACAAGCAAGCGAGCGTTTCTCTACCATCGCACGAGGGGGATGGCGATGGGTGGAGAGGAGGGCTGCGCCTGGCGAGCGAAAACATTCAGGCGTCACAAAGCTCGCGCACGAAAATTACCCCATCCCACCCTCCTTCCCCACCGCCGTTAGCTTTCGCGAGAACAGGCTCGCTTTCCCTCGGCGCGTTTGTATGGCACGGCCAAGCACGGGCTAAGACGAACCGCTACCAGCGACCGCCGCCAACCTCGAAAACGGGCAAGAGAGGCAAATAAAGTTATTCGCTTTAAAATGGCTTTTTGACGTTAGCGCAAATGTGCAGATGGAATACTTATCTTTAAAGTCCAGCCATCTCAGCAAAATACATCAGCGCTGGTGTTCCCGAGAAAACAAATAGGTTCACCCCTCTTTCAAAGGAATTGGCCGCAACGCGAAAGTGATACGTGTATGCTAAGAGGCGGTGGCAGCTTCGTTGCACATCGAGAAATGCAACTACACACATGTGCAGCCTTATAAATTACAGTTGCGCGTTTAGAAATACAAATGTCTAAAATGGCGCACTCTTTTATTAATTACAGTTTCGCTCGAAGGGCGAAGAAATTAAAGCGATCGCAAGCACGCGAAGCCCGTAATGGTGCCCGGCATAAAGGTGGACCGGAGGCGTCATATCCGACGGGGCGATTAGTGCGCTTCGGGTTACGATTAGAGCTTCGGAGGCGTCGCGCCTTCCCCCACACACACACTTGAGCCGCCATGCGCGCCACCGAACGGTGACGGTTGTCGCAGCACCGACTGAATTTTAGCAGCAAGACCGAGCAGTTCACAGTTCAATGGGATGTTTGTTTAAAAGGGCGCCGAACCAGTTTGTATCCAAATGGGAAAACACATTATGAAGTTAAAATAGGCTATTTCAGAACTAATTTTCTTGCAGAAAGCTGCTGCGGCCACCAAGGCCGGCAGGCGAGCGCAGCAGACGAGCCTATGTTTATTATTATTATTATTATAGTCTGGGTGAGAGAGAGAGACGGCGCACCCCCCCCCCCCCCCCCCCCCCGCGTTGCGCCCGCTCCGTCGAGGCACGCTCGTGACGCTGCGTCGCAGCCAATGGGCATTCAGGTTCCGCCTCGCTGCTGCAGACTCTGGCTTTTTCGCTCAGTGGGCCATTCGGTGCTTTCGCACGCAATAAATGCCGTTACATTCACAGCCGCTCAGTGGGAGCGTGCTGCCTGTCAGGCAAAATCTGCGAGCGTTGCGGGTGTCCCGTTTCGCCTCCTGACGCCATACGAAGCAACAAAAGAAGAAAAAAAGGAAGTGTATTACGCTGCGTCCTTAAAAGACAGGTCGAGGACGTTTTCCAATGGTGCGTCATTTGCGCAGGTTGCCACTTTCTGTCGCCTGTGACAAAACAAAAGGCAATATTGCACGCATGCCCCTGCTGTTTATCCATGTACGCACGATGCTTGAAATTGAGTGGACCCACGAATATTCATCGCAGGTCAATTCCTCGTTAATTCACACCTTCGACGAGGGTTTGGAACAAGTCTCGCCACCGCAGTCATCTGTACTCAACGGATCCAAAGAGAGAGAATTCCATCTTTCCGGGCTTCTCCCCGGATCGACGTATCTAGTTTGCGTTCAAGAAAACACAATCGACGGCTTCGGTGAAGCGGCCTGCGCGAACTTCAGCACTAGGCCTTCCAGTAAGTGCCCGAGTCAAGTGCACTGATCTGAAGTCGGTCGCAATGAAGGTGTGCCCAGTAAAGGTTGCAAGAGCGACAAATAACTTCCAATGTTTAATGAAAGTGGTATAGTTATAATAAAATATAGACAGATATAATTTAAACCTTACTGTTAAATGACCCTTCCACGATACCACGCGAGCGAGACTTAAAAAGCCAAGAATATTCTAAAACTAAAGACTGATGCAGGTGCTGACTGGAAAGCCCCGCACTAGCTGGCCTTGACGGCGGGAATTTTCACGGCGTTCTCTAAGGTCTGGTTAACTTTGCTATCGGTAAAGGCCCAACTGCTCTTTGTCTTAAGGAATAATGGGCTCCTAAGCACGGGCTCACGGGATAAAAGCGCAGCCCTGCATTCCGATGAAGCGAAGCGCGAGAACAATCGTGCACTTCGACTTTGGGGCACGTCAGAGAACGCCAGGAGGTCCCAGTTCTTCCAGGCACTGTGGCGTGCCGCATAGTGAGATCGTGGTGTTGCACGTAAAACCCCATATTTTTTTTATTTGAAGGAAGCCGAAGACCGAAGATAGAAAATTAAAAGAAAAAAAAGAATTTTACTTGGCCACGGTGGACAGAATGCGAAATATAATTTATGATGTCACACAGACGTACCAGCGCTGTGATGAGGCGCTCAATTGAAAAAACAAAAGGAAAACTCGACATTTGTACTTTCTTTAATAATAAACCTATCACGGCTAAGTAAACTGTACCTCCATACCTGTAAAAGAGTATTTTATTAGTGTAAATATATTCAGTGTTTCGCTCTTGTGTTCGTCCAAAACAAAGGCAGTAAAATATAACCAAGTTCGGATCTTGTGGAACAAATACTGAGTGGGCGAAATTCATAAAACAACGCGCTGGGCGGGGCGTGGAATGGAGTGGAGGGCTCCAGAATAATTTTGACCTTGCGGTGACTTTCATCGGGATACCCAGCGCCCCGATACGTGAGAAATACGGTAAGTTATATTTTCGTTCATTCTCATTTTCGTTTACCTTATTATTTTTGCATTTCAATAAACATAGTAATTAAGTTTGCTGGCGTCATTGCCCGGTTTTCTTACGATTGTGACTAATACAAAATGAGTTGTTCAGTTTTTTTCTACCCGTCTCGCTTATTATCCAGTTAGGTAATGAAAAGAACTTCATTTGTTTTGCATTTAAATAATACATGTGTCATAAGTCAGCTTTTAAAATCTGGTTGTAATAAGTTTAGAATGCAGTAGCTACCTCGCACTCTCTCTTGCGTTTATACTGCTGCATACCATGGCTGACCCTCGGCGTCACAGTTGAACGGGTACATATAGATCATATAGATAGATAGATAGATAGATAGATAGATAGATAGATAGATAGATAGATAGATAGATAGATAGATAGATAGATAGATAGATAGATAGATAGATAGATAGATAGATAGATAGATAGATAGATAGATAGATAGATAGATAGATAGATAGATAGATAGATAGATAGATAGATAGATAGATCATCGTCACCATCATAAGCTTGTTTCATGTCCACTGCAGGACGAAGGCCTCTCCCTGCGATCTCCAGTTACCCCTATCTTGCGCCAACCGATCCCACCTAGCACCCCCAGACTTCCTAATTTCATCGCACCACCCAGTCTTCTGCCGTCCTCGACTGCGTTTCCCTTCTCGTGGTACCCATTTTGTAACCAAAATGGTCCAGCGGTTGTCTAACCGGCCCATTACATGACCTGCCTAGCGCCATTTTTTCCCCTCTTGATTCAATTAGAATATCGTCAATACCCGTTTGCTCTCTGACCAAACCTCTCTTTTTCTGTCCCTTAACGTTATTCCTAGCAATCTTCGCTCCATCTACGCCTTGCGCGGTCCTTAACTTGTTCTCAAGCTTCTTTGTCAGTCCAGAGTCTCTGCCCCATATATCAGCACTGGTAAAATGCACTGATTCTACAGCAGTCAACGCATTTTTTTCCTTCTATGAATTTCCTTCTCGTGATCAGGGTTCCCTGTGATTAATCAACCTAGGTAAAGCTACTCCTTCACAGATTATATAGGCTGACTGGCCATCCTGAACTCTTGTTCTTTGCCCGGCTATTCATCATTATCTTTGTCTTCTGCATAGTAATCTTCAAACCCACTTTTACACTCTCTCTGTTAAGGTCCTCAATCACTTGTTGTAATTCGTTTGCATTGTTACTGACTAGAACAATATCGTCGGCAAACCGAAGGTTGCTGAGATATTCGCCGTCGATCCTTACTCCTAAGCTTTCCCTCAGTTTAATAGCTTGAATACTTCTTCCAAGCACGCAGTGAATAGCATTGGAGAGATTGTGTCTCCCTGTCTGACCACTTTCTTTATAGCTATCTTCCTGATTTTCTTGTGTAGAATTAAGGTAGCTGTAGAACCTCTGCAGACATTTTCCAAGGTATTTATGTAAGCGTTCTTTACTCCTTGATTACATAATGCCTCTATGACAGCTGATATCTCTACTGAGTCAAATGCCTTTTCGTAATCTATGACAGCCATATACAGAGGCTAATTGTACTCTGCGGATTTCTCGATAACCTGATTAATGACATGGGTGTGATTCAATGTAGAGTATCCCTTCCTGAAGCCAGCCTGTTCGCTTGGTTCACTAAAGTTCAGTGTTGCCCTTATTCTATTCGAGATTATTTTGGTAAATATCTTATATATTACTGGGAATAAGCTAATGGGCCTATAATTTTTCAGTTCTTTAACGTCACCCTTTTTGTAGATTAGTATAATGTTTGAGATCTTCCAGTTTTTTGGGGCCCTTGCGATCGAATGACACTTCGCATAAAGAGTTGCCAGTTTTCCACGCATTATGTCTCCTCCATCTTTTATTAAATCTACTATTATTCCATCTTCTCCTGCCGTTCTCCATCGTTTCATGTCTTCCAAGGCGCTTCTGACCTCATCGCTAGTTATTATACGAGGAGTTTCTGTCTCCTGTTCATTACTGTTCCTAATGGAGGTATCCTGACTCCTCTGGGTATTGTACAGCTCAGTATAGAATTCTTCCGCTTCTTTTACTATATGTTCGAGATTGTTGATGATATTACCCTGCTTATTTTTCAGTGCATACACCTTGGTTGGTCCTATGTCAAGTTTCTGTCTCACTGATTTCAGGCTGCGTCCATTTTTTATGGCTTCTTCAGTGTTTCTGGCGTTATAGTTTCGAATATCGCTTATTTTCGCCTTGTTGATAAATTTTGACAGTTCCACGAATTCTATCTTATCTCTTGACGTGGACACTTTTATTCTTGGTCGTTTCTTTATTAGGTCCTTTGTTACCTGGGAGAGCTTGCCCACTGGTTGACTTGGTGCCTTGCCTCCTACTTCAATTACTGCCTCTGAAGCCAGCCTAGTTACGGTTTCATTCATTAGCTGTATGCCATCATCATCTCTGTGTTCTAAGGCTGCATATTTGTTTGCAAGTACCAGCATGAATTTGTCTGCTTATACCCTTACTGCCTTTAGGTTGGCCTGTTTCTTCTGGACCAATTTTACTCTCTTCAAATTGAGGTGAATCCTAGACCTCACTAACCTATGATCACTTCACTTTACCTTACCTATCACTTCTACATCCTGCACTATGCTGGGATCTGCAGAATGTATGAAATCAATTTCATTCCTTGTTTCACCCTTAGGACTTTTCCAGGTTCACTTTCTGTTGCTACGCCTCCTGAAAACGGTGTTCATTGTTCGAAGCTTATTCCTTTTTGCGAGTTGTACCAGTATCTCTCCTTAGCGTTCCTAGAATCGACGCCGTAGTTGGCAATAGCTTCTTCAACAGCCTGCTTTTCTCCCACTTTTGCATTGAAGTCGCGCATTAATACAGTATACTGAGTGTGCACGTTTCTCATCGCTCATTCAACTTCTTCATAAAACTGATGTACTTCCTCATCATCGTGACTGGATGTGCGAGCGTATATATATATATATATATATATATATATATATATATATATATATATATATATATATACATATATATATATATATATATATATATATATATATATATATATATATATATATATGTGTGTGTGTGTGTGTGTGTGTGTGTGTGTGTGTGTGTGTGTGTGTGTGTGTGTGTGTGTGTGTGTGTGTGTGTGTGTGTGTGTGTGTGTGTGTGTATAGGCTTGTACTGCCTTTACTCTTTACCTCTTAATACATTTATTTACGACTACTGCTACCCGTTCACTAAAGCTATAGAATTCGTCGATGTTGCCCGCTGTGTCCTTATGGATTAGGAATCTTACCCCGTATTGCGTCTTATCTAGGAGACCTCTAAAGCAGGGGGCATGGCCGTTATTCAGCAATGCATAAGCCTCACCACTTCTAATCTCACTAAGGCCGATGATTCACTAGTTTCTCCAGATATCTGCGCATGCCCTAATACATAATTTATTGCCGCTACAGCATTCGCGCAACTCGAGTAACGCAGCCTCAGTCTCCCTTTCTCTCAGTTCCTGTGATAAACCGAGCACCAAGAGTGGACGCGGTGGACGGCAACACAGTCACCCTCAGTTTGGCTCCTGTCGACTTCCGCAACGGGCCATTGACGTAAGTTTTCACACGCTGAGCTCATTCCCAAAAGGGCCCCCCCTTCCGCTCTCCTATCTCGTCTATTTTCTCCTCCACAGCTATTTAAGCCTCGCCATTAATGGCAGGGGGATGACGTATCCACGCATGCTCGTCGACGTTAACACATATTTTCGTTACAGTGCTAGGCCGCGGTTATCACAATCTTTTCAATGACAACTGGGCTTGACTTTGTGAAATTCCAGATTCTGCTGCCGCGCCAAATACGAACCAGCCGTAGCAAATCAGCACTGGCCAGGAGTTGCTACGGCAGTTTCAGTGTACTGCTAAAATACGCTGACGCCATCCGATAATGATGCCACGAAAATAGCTCGCTATCTGGAACGATGATTGACGCACGCCTGTATCGTGGCTAGCTAACGATCTGTCCGTAGCATTGCGCGTTCTAAAAAGCGCATGTGCTCTTACGTTCTAGCACGCCGGTGTCAGGTCGGACGCAAGGAAGGTGCACGCCTTGAAGATGAACGGTGGATTTTCTAACGTGAAATCGTACAGTTTTACTTCTAAGAATTGATGTTGTTGGCCTGCGAAGGTCTTGCGCTGATTTCAGTAGTGCGCGCTGAAAATCACCGGGTATTCAGAATTAATCCGGTTTAGCTCACTATACAACGTGCCTTATAATGAAACCGTGGTTTTTCAACACAACACAGGTGAAGGCGCAAGGTAAAAGAACACGCTACTATGACAGTCAGACGCGCCGTTTTTCTTGTGCATTCACCTGTGTCCATGTATTTAGCGCTGCTCACCCCTACAACAATAAACAAACATGAGTATGCAAGGAAAAAAACTGTAATAACTACGAGGAAAAGTGCAGAGGGAAGCCGAACACTCCTGCACGTCGGAACATTTTGTTCCAAAAAAAAAAAAAGATTATTTCGATTTAAATTGTACGTTATTTTCCTCAGCTACTAAGAACGTTGCCTTGCTAAACGATGTGCTGCGGCATCTACGTTTTGATGCTTTGCATGAATGAATGACGCATTCACATACACAGTCGCCGTCGTCACTGCGCGTAATGTATAAAATGCGGAGCGATGTGCGTATTTCAAGTATACCTAATTATTACCGTACGCACGGCAGTGCTCTGAAAATTTATCAACGTCGAGATAACCACGCCTGTCATGTAGTAACAAGGCTGTAGTTGTTTTAAAAAGTCATAATAAAGTGTGTAACTGTATTGTACTTTCAGTGCCTACTACTTGCTCGTCGTGAAGAAAGTGCACGAAGTTGTGGCACCCATAAAGCTTCTCAACTTCAGTTCAGCGGAAGACTTGCACCTCGGTTACTACGTTGGAGCCAGTTTCACACCGGAGGAAGTCGGCGACGGGATACGGTTCGTCGTAGGTGCTGGAGACACCGTCGGCGGCTTCACAAATCCTCCACTCGAAGCCGGTGCTCCGTACAGCTTCGGGTGGGCAGCCGAGACAAATTTCTCGGGTGTAAGTAACAAGCACTCCTAGGTAAAACGTCGTAGATTCAGTGGGAATGCTCGGTTGTTCCGGAGTCTACAAAGCTCATATATATGTAAAATCACGGCACTCATTTCGTTTCCGCTGGCCATAGCAGACATGTACTGCGAAATTCTGCAAAGCAGGTTCTCGGCGTCGCCTTTTATTGCGGTAGCAGTTCATGCAAAACCCCGAGCGCATTTCTGCCGTCGGCGTCGGTGTAGCCGTGAGGTCCCACACCGCCGATTTTATCGCAAGGGCGATAAAATCGTAGCCGCACGCCGTATGGTGTATGTGCAAGTGAAAGTGCGCGAGAGTGAGCCGGCGATGGCGGCTCAATCTCGCGCACGAAAGGGACGAAAGCTGTTCTCCCCGCCCCCTTATGTAATGTCCCGAAAGAAGCCTTTAACGATTAATAAATTATGACGACGACGAGGTGGAGGAAGCGCGCCGTCTTCTGTCGCGCGCAAGGCTCCGTGGTGAGGGTAGGTAGGGGGGAGGACGCCTTCTGCTCCGCGCCGTTGTATCCAGAAAGCCATCTACGACGGAGACGCAGTGCGCCGCGCGGTGTCCTTTCGCGGCTTAGTTCGCTGCTGCTGCCGCACTTCCTCATTACAGCATTCTGACGGCGAGTTTCCGCTGTCATTGAGTGAGATGTGATCGTGCTTGATTGTGCACGCGTGACACCGTGCTTGTTCATTTACGTTAATTGTTTTTGAGCGCAAAGAAGCGCACGATGCAAGAAAAGGAACACATGAAGCTGCGGCTTTTATTTTATTTTTATTTTGAGGGCTGCGATCTGTTAGTATTTATTTATTTATTTATTTATAGATACTGCAGAGCACATAACGTGGTCCAAGCAGGACGGGCATTTTTTTAACAAACCACATTCCATTGTAGAATTCCATTGAGACACTGTGTGCGGGAAAAAGGAAAATTGATAAGCATCTGTTTTTGCGAAATATGGCGTAAAAGATCTTGGTTGTTGATGTCGTGTATGTCTTGTTGATAGGGGGGATAAATACAATGAAGGGTCAATAGCGAATTGCTGGTTAAGGAGAGAATTCAGGAAACCCAAGTGAAATTGCCTTCTTCTGTACTGAAGGGGGGGTATGTTATTGGCTGTCATTAGTTCTGACGGAGAGTCCACACGACGAAATTTAGAAAAGATAAATCGAAGAGCCTTTCTTTGAATTCTTTCGAGTTTATCAAATGTTATGTTTTGTGTAGGGGTGGCATACTATGCTGGCATATTCTAGTTTTGGTCTTATGTATGATTGATAGCATAGAAGTTTTACATTTGGTGGTGAATTACGAAGCTTGTGTCTTGGAAACACAACTTTCTGAAAGCAGAAGAACAAATGTTATCAACGTGTGAATTCCAGGAGAGGTTAGCAGTGAACGTTACACCTAAATATTTGTAGCTATCGACATGATTAACTGTAGATGAACCTAGGGAGTAAGCATACTGAAAAGGGGATCTTTTTTAAGTTATAGAAATGGAAACTGTTTTTTGTGCATTTACGACCATGCCCCACTGGTTGCACCATTGGTATATGTAATCTAGATTTTTGTTTATTTCTTGTTGATCATGTAGGCTGCAAACTTCACGGAATAATACACAGTCATGTGCGAACAATCGAACTTGAACAGTTGGATCAATTGTATCTACCATATCATTTATATAGCACAAAAATAGCAGGGGCCCTAGCACACTGCCTTGGGGCAGACCCGACGTGACTGGTAAAAGGCGCGAATTTAGATCCTCGACTGTGACAAACTGCACCCGATTTCTCAAATATTCAGCCACCCAAGCGACCAACACCATCGGAAGACCAATGTTGTTTAGTTTATAGATTAGTTTGTCATGAGGAACTTTATCAAAGGCTTACAGAAATCTAAAGAAATTGTGTCTATCTGAATATTATTATCAAGACCTTTGGCAAACTCATGCGTAACAGTGACGAGTTTCGTCACTGTCGAATACTTCTTTCTAAAGCCGTGCTGAAAACTTCTTAATATGGAGTGTTTGTCAAGGAATTCTGTAATTTGAGTGGCTATAATATGTTCTATAATTTTACAACTTGAGGAAGTTAAAGATATCGGTCTGTAATTAGATAGTAATACTCTGTCGCCTTTTTTGAAGATAGGGATTACTCGGGCCGTCTTCCAGTCCCGCGGCAAGGTTGCTGTTAACAAGGAACTATTAAAAATAATAAAAAGGAACTTGGCAACGCATTCGGCATTTCGCCGAAGAAACACATTTGGAAGGTCGTCAGGACCACAACATTTTTTCGTGTTTAAGTTTAAAAGCATAGAAACCAAACCAGGATATGAAATAAAATTGACTTCGTATGGTTGAAATGAGATTGCGGTAGGCGTACATGGTCCGGATACTGAAAACAAAATAGGCGTTAAAATGATTTGCTATATCTTCATAATTTGTAACCATGCTACCGCCAACTGATATCTTCGAAACTGCTTTCTTGGTTTCATTAAGATAATTCCAGAACTTGGAAGGATCATTCTTCATAAAATTGGGCATTACAGTTTTAAAGTAGTAATCCTTTGCGTGATACATCGCTTGTGCACGGATTCTTTGGTGATCGCTGATAACTTTGCAGTGCGCATGCTGCTTTCTTAGCCGTTTAACTTTTCTTTTCAATTTAATGCTTTCGCGAGTCATCCAGGGTGTACGCCTGTGTGTTTGTTTGCGTTTGCTGGGTATAAAGTTGTTCATACAACAATGACACGTCTCAACAAATTTGTCCCAAAGAGCGCCCGTGTTTGGGGTGCCGTCATCAAAGTCTGCAAGTACGGTTTCCATGTATTCAAGCACACGAGCATCGTCAGCTCGGGAATAGTCCTTAAAATACCGAATGGGAGATTTTTGGTAGCTACTGCATTTGGGAAGAGGAATTGACACGCTTACAAGTTCATGATCGGACAGCCCTTGTTCCACTAGAATGGTATGTTCCGAAAAAGCCCTATTTACAAATACCAAATCTAGAACCGAGCTTGCATGTCCTTGTACGCGTGTGGGTTGTTTGATTATTTGAGTTAGGTCGTGAGCGAGCATGATATCAAAAATAATGTTAGCGTTTTTACTGGCCTGGGAACAGGACAGTCCCTCCCAGTCCACACTTGGCAAATTAAGGTCACCGACCACGAAAATTTTCTTATTATGATACAGTGACATATGTTCTTTGAGCACAGGTAAATACTCCGGGCACGCGTCCGGAGGCCTGTAACATGCATATAAGATGAAGCTATGTCCCCAACAGGACAACTGTAGGCACAAGCATTCAGGAATGCCAACATCAGTTGTAATCGTAGCTTCTACTTCGGGCTACTCCCCCAGCTCTAGTAGTTCTATCTTTTCGATATACGTTGTAACATGAGGGAAAGATTTCATCGTCACTAATTTGCTTTCTCAGCCACGTCTCTGTTATCACCGCGATGTGAGGATCATGCTGCACAAGTATGGTTTCTAACTTATCTATTTTATTAGTGACACTGCGCGCGTTTATGTTAAGTAGCCTCAGTTCTTTCCATTTGCTTAAATCTCCAGTTTTTTTTTTTTTTTTTTTTGAGGACCTAGCGATTTTTACTTTGGATGTGCTTTCTAGACGAGGGATCTGGTCGCATTGCTCAGTTATGTCTGTGGCAATGGCGCTTGGCTTCGAGTATTTGGCCGTCTGGTTTCCCGCCGTGCGTCGCTTTTTGGTTCCGTTTTTTGAACAGGTACTTAATCATTTTTGTTTTCGTCCCGAACGTGTGCCTTTTTATTGATATATAGCTTATCGTATACTAGCGAGGCTTTCTCGCCGTTCTCTCTATTCATTTTGCAGCTTTGCCATAGCTTTCTTCTGATTTCCCACACTCTTACCGAAAAATCCTCGCCAATAGAGTAATTCGTGCCTTTCAGTTTGCTTCCCTGCTTTAGAATTCTAATTTTGTCTCTTGAATCTAGGAGCTTGAGAACAACAGGCCTGACCTTGCCAGGCGATGGCCGTCCCAACCTATGAATACGTTCTATAGCCAGTGGTTCTAGCTCAAGAATACCTTTTATTATCTCATTGTTCACAGCACCCTCTAGAGATCCGGTTTTCTCTTCTTCAGCTTCAGGTAGTCCGTGAATAATGATATTAGACCTTCTGCTTTGGTTCTCCAGGTTATCAATTCTTGCTTCAAGGTAAGCAATTTGCTCCTGGCACGACGTAACCTTAATTTCTAGACTGGCCAAGGAATCTAGTTTTTTGTCAATATCAGTGAGGCGTCTTTCTTTAATTTCCCTAATGTCGATTGCAATCTCACTAAGTTGTTTTGCTATTTGTGCGAGGTCAGGGCCGGGGTTAGTTTCGATGTCGCCACAAAGCAGTAGTAACCATCGAACACATGAAGCAGCGTCGAACAATGCGCAACATATTCCGGAGCCGAACAACCGTGGGCACGGCAACACCACCAAAAATGGATCGTCAGAACGAAAGCACTTTCCGTATCGTTTGCTTACCTGTACAAAATACAGGAAAGGATTAGATGCGACCCACATGGTGGTGATGTCGCCGTGCCCAGTTCCAGGCAAGTCCGCTGGAAAGCCTTTTATAGCGGAATCCGTCCATGTCGTCATACACTCCTTGGTCACGTGGTAGCGCTGTAACGTCTCCGTTGGGTGAAAGGGTAGCGTTGCCCATGATGATGCTTGTAGACTATCCGGTGCTTCGAGGTCATGGAAATTCCGCTCATGCGCCGCTACGACGTTCGCCGGTTCCCCGCGCGTGTTATGACAGTGATCAGCAGGCCAAAGATCTGTGCAAAATACAGGAAGGGATTAGATGCGACCCACATCGTGGTGATGTCGCCGTGCCCAGTCATTTGATGCAGTGCCAACGCGGATCCTCGACTAAATCCGGATTGCCCTCTCTGAGTGAGGCATTGCGCTGACAACGTGGCGTTACGCAAATAGTGAGCTGGCCTGCATTGCGAAGTGCGCTAATAGAGCACCGATTATACCATTCCCTGTGGTGCACCGCTGAGTGACGTAAACGCGATAATCAGACCACCTGGTGGCCGTCGCTTTTCGCGCCACCACCGAGCGCTGGCAAGATGCGTGTCGGCGCGATCGTGTGGGCCGTAATCAATGCGACTTCTCACTCGACTTCCTCGTGTCGGGTTGACGTAAACGAAGCCACATCTTATTTCTTTGTTTCTTCGTTTGTTTGTTTACAAGATAGTGTGGACGTTGCACTAAGGTGCAATCAGGAAGATATATTCGGGTAGAAACAGAAAATAAATATTTTAAGAAATAAACACGTGATAAGCTATACAATCTTACAAGATGGTACAAGCAACGAATAATTTAAACGAGCCTAACGTTCGCAATCATTATTCCTGTTTTAATATGAACGGGAAACAAGAACGGCGACATCACTAATTCAAGAAGTGAATACGCCATTTTTCACAATGTACAACTCAAGGAAGGATGGCGCCAACGAACAGGGTCGTGATTCGTCCTTAACTATGGATTATTAACATGCGCTACAGTCAGTCATACTTATACAACTAGCTAAACTATCACGAAGGAGCACCGAAAAGGGCGGTTAGAGCATGATCAAAGTTTTCACTAATAGCAGCAGCTTTTGACAAGTAATTCCGCCCATGGAATGCTCGCGGACCGTAACTAAAGCTATGCACATCAGTTTTCGCGACGTGTGAGGCAAGCTTACAGCCGTATTGGTGACGGTCTTTTATTGTTAGCCCAGGGCTGAGAAATCCTGTGGACGAACATCCCAATACTCCATGGATTAATGCGCGTAGAAAGGCTAATCTAGCTCTTTGGCGCTTAAGTTGCAGTAGCATATTGCTTATACTCGCCATTAATGCGGATAGATCTCATCCTGGAAAGTGAAAGCATTCCGAACAGCGTGGATCGCAGACATATTACAAGTATGCTACGTTTAGATGCGCAGAGTGCACTTTTCCAAAGCTTGCTGCGTTAAGACTTTTTTGAGAATCGAAATCCGGCAATGATGGAAGAGTCGGCCTAGCTTGTGTTCAGAAAAGTCTCAACTCGTTATGATGTGCGCACCCATGAATGGCGGTAGCTCGTACAGCTTCCAAAAAGGCATTTGGAAATAGGATAAGCGTTCATGCAGCATTCGCTTTAGTGAAATATGTCTGGTGACGAATTGTCTGTGTTTTCAGGAAACCTTGTACGGCTACCGGCTCACCGCGCCAATAATCGGCAAGTATAATCTCCCGCCTGCTTCTCTCTCTCTCTCTCTCTCTCTCTCTCTCTCTCGAGCAAAACCAACCAAACAGAAGGCTTGCCATCCAGTTTCACGGCAAATGTTAAAAAATATGAGACGAAAATGAAACAGCGAGTATTAAACCAATGCCAACCTTTCGGCTACACAGCTCTTATTTGTCTGCAGTGGGAATGTTCACCTAGGCGAGAGGATTATTACCTTCAACATACTTTTTCCCGCTCTCTAGTTTCTTCAAATGGACTTAAGTCGCTTCTCCTCCATGAAGGTTCACGGTTAAAACAATATGAAGACAAAAGTTGGGCGTGATCAAGTTAATAATAAGGACTCAATTTCCATGCCGTAAACAGATAGCGGTGGTGCACCGTTACGTTGGCCTTACTTGCACTAATGCAGAACGCTCCACGAATTTTCCGCGCTCTCTGGTCCCAATAGCGCTTTCGAATAGAGAAGCACAGACAAAAACTCGCCGAGTAGAGTCTCAGATCGTGCAAGTGTACTCAAAACTGGGCCTCACTAAGGTTTCGCTAAATAGAAGTTTCAGGGTTACAATGAAAGGACCGAAATTGCGGCATAGAATTAATAATAGTTTCCCGAAGTTTCCATTTCCTCACGGAAACGCCGACCAAAGTGGTGTGCTCAAACGTGTTGAACGTTCTGACTTCTACAGATTTGCCTTGTTCACTCTTGACTCAACAAGGTCTCACTGTGATAGCCGCCACAACTACCCAATTGAGCGTTCCCTTTCAGGACATGGAATGTCTACCATCATCGACATTCTGTATTTTCTTTTCCTAAGAGGAAGCTTCAGTTTGGGGGCTCCTTATAAATACAGGGGAAATCAGAAATCGTTTTCCTGGCAACGACAGCTCCGAATTTGGTCAGGTTTGTTGCATTTCAAAGAGAAGTTAAAATGTAGTGACTGTTGGTGCCGATCTTTTTTTATTTAGGCCGTCCATATAGAAAAATAAAGATTCCTAAAAATTGCAAATTATCAGAAAACGAAACTATGAAGTTTACGACTCTGTAACTCAAACTTTGCAATGAAAAACGATATAAGAATAGCGATGTGGGCGAGTTGCTTTAGATGCATGTTGTAAAACTTTTGTTTTTGTTTTTGTTCTTTTTCCCGCACTTCAGTGCTTCGCGCTGCAGAAATTTTACATTGGTAAAAACGATCTCAGAGTTCTGTAAATCGCATATAATAGTACATCTAAAGTGGAGAGAAATTATGTATTCTATATGGCTCTTAAATATACCACTATTCTCTGACGCTGCTTTATGTTGGACATGTTGGTACTCCTACTTGGGTAACATCTTTAGCGCCAGCGGACGCGGACTGAAGGGAGACGTTGAAAACACAGTGCGCTTTGTTGTGTTGTCAACGTCTTTGTTAATTCTCGTCCGCTGGCGCTAAAAATTTTATCCAATATTATGTGAGTAAGACTTCTGCAGAAGCCATTTAAACAATGGGAAAAATTCACATAAAATCTAATTTGATAGATCAAATTTGTCTGCTTTGAATGCTCTAACAGAGGCAGTTTACAGAACTGCGACATCTGTTTTATTACAGAGCTACAAATTTGTAAATTTTGGACTTATGCATTTTTTCAAGCCTACTCATTTCTGAAAATTCCTGTTAAAAATTCAGGGCTTAAATCAATGTTCCGCAAAAGTCACTAGAATTTAACTTTCTCAAAGATGCAACAAATTTCATTAAACTCAGCCTGGTGGTTATGTCCGAACAGTCTTTCCGCGTTTTGCATGAATTTCATTAAACTCAGTCTGGTGGTTATGTCCGAAAAGTCTTTCCACGTTTTGCATGTATTTGAATAGGCGGCATCGAAGTTAGGCCCGAGCTAGAACTTCTTCCTAATATTATTTTACTTCAGGACCAGACCAATTGACCTATTATTAATTTTGACGTGCATGTCGCAGGAGCATTCATTAGTGATGTGGCCGCCTGGATGGTTATAGTCGGGCACGTAATGAAGCGGTGTATTGTGATATTTATTTATTTTTTAATTGTACCCTCAACGCCGAAGCATTACAGAGGGCAATAGCAAAAGAAGAACATTTCTATACCGATACATGAAGGTATATAATGCACCAATACAATATAAATCCAACACTGTAATCATCAAATCATCAATAGAGATCATCAAGCTATAAAACAATGTGCACTCATAAGAAGATGACACAGGTAAGCGCAAGCAAACAAGAACAACTAACATGAGCTAAAAAAGTATTTAGTTAATGTTAGTTAAAGCATTCTTGAAACGTTGATGGTCTTTCATGTCTGCCGTGATGGTAGGAAGATGGTTCCACTCCTCACAAGTCCTGGGGGAAAATTTATGCTGGAAAGTAGAAGTCCCACAACATGGAACGGCAACCTTATGTCAGTGACGAATGCGCGATGATACATAATGGGGAAAAAAGATGAAATCGTCGTGTAGTGAACGATGGTGAAATATCCGGTGAAAAGATGCTAGAGATGGCAGTTCAAGGCTCGATTTCATATTAGTCACACTTGCAGTTCGAGCGTAATTAAATATAATAAGACGTGCAGAGTTATTTTGAACCATTTCAGGTTAGTAGATTAGATTGTCATGGAAAGAGAGCCAAACAGAGGTGGCGTATTCCTCCTTCGAACGAAAAGTGTCTTATAAAGTAAATGTTTAGGAGCCTGAGGAGCACATGAGACATCCTGGTGAAGATATGCAAGTGTTTTGCTGGCCCTGGAGATTCTGGATTCAATGTGATCATTCCAGGTAACTTTTAAAGATGTAGTGACGCCAAGATATCTATATGACGGCACTACTTCCAAAGGAAGGTTATGAAGATGATAGGAAACCGATGTATTAGTAGACCGAGTTTCATGCATAACTTGGCATTCGTAGTAGTTATTTCCATGAACCAAGCCCTGCACCAAGCGCACGCAGCATCAAGATAAGGCTGTGGAATAGCACTGTCGTCAAGACTACTTATTTCGCAAAGTTTTACACACTCATCTGCAAACAAGTTGATATGGGAAGAAACGTTCGCTTATAATTCCCCACATACGCGGACACCAGATGAAGGTGAAGTGTTTTGGTAGGTACGTTGCGCTATGTTAGTATATATTATAGCCTTTCAGAACGCTTACATTTTTCAGAATTCACTCGACAGAGCCAGGGAGCATTTTAGCTACACTTCAGCAAAATTTGCCAAAAAAGAAATGACTTCTTTGTCTAATTTTAGCCACTTGCTAAAAAATGTATGGGCGACACGGCGCATGACTCAATGCACGAGGCAGAAATGCTAGACAACAAGCGCGAGAACATGACCAAATGATGATAGATTCAGATGCTTGATTAGATGGTGGTTACACTGGGATTTAATGCGGTTACAATGGGTGCTTTCCAGAGTGTTCAAACGTCATGTAACCAATGTCAAATTCGTGTCGGAATGCATTCTGTCTCGACGATAGACGACATAACAAGCACTATAATGCAACTTTCGAGTGTGACATGTAAACGCTTTGACAAGTTTGCTGTTGCGTTTTTTTTTTTACTTTCGGTAGGTCGTGCGTGAGACTCACGTAGGAATTTTCCCTAATAGTTCGTTAAAACTGCAACTAACTGCCAGCCTTTTATTTGAATGCTTACGTGCAGTGCGTTAATTCAGGTCAGTGTTGAATAAGGTCGTCAGGTTTAAATGAGCTGACAGTACGGAGTTGATATTTACGCTAAGAAATGTCAGCCCGACTTCTTTTGCAGTCGGAAGGAACGTCCTCACTAGCGAACCACGTGGTTCGGTGCCCATAACTGGACTGGGCAACACTTACTGGCCCTTCATCGCCGGGAGTTTGCTCTGCCTCGCTGCTATCGCTCTGGCTGCCACTGGAATCCTGTGCTACTGTCGAAAGTAAGCATTGTACTTTTTTAGCATTATGATGAATAACAAGGCTTCATAGAGGAGAGATTCAGCTTCTTTTTATAACTTTGCGGTTTTAGGCTCCGCGAAAAGTATGTGATTGCGGGCGAGCAGTCTCGTTAATACTTCAGGTCTACACGTGCTCTGCAATATGTAGTACATCAGTATGTGGCTGAATGCTCGGTGATCACTTCTAAGATTTCAGCTGTGTGTTCAAATAATAAAATTCCCGTGAAGATGCAACAAAAGCTCGTCGATAGCAGAAAGTGCGGCCCAGAATTGTTTACCTCCTACAACGTTCTTCTTGAACGGTATCAGAACGATCTCGTTAAAGTTCACAGAAAGTAATAATTTTTTGGCGAGAGTTTGTTGAAGAAATGTTGCAAGCGAAGTGTTTCTTGAAGATTTCTGAGTTTGTCTATTTTCCCTGGCCTATGGAATCACTTGTTATTAAGGCGAATTAAAGTTTTAAGTGGCTCGTTCCAATGGCTGCATACCTTTGAAATTTATGCGGATCCCACACACTGTGGGAATCAATGTAAGCGAAGGTTTCTGTGCTGTTTGACTGACGATATTAGCGGTGATGTTGACGGCGAATGTTTAATTTCTTCATCACGTTTAGTACAACACGAGAGTGATGAGTTCATGTTAAGTTTTGCTTGCGTCCGCCCCTGCTGTTTGTCTGCGAAGTGCACAGAACACAGAGGGAGAGGTGTTTGCTTGAACCGGCGTTATGCGCTATACTTCATAACCTCTGAGAGGGTTGAGCATATTCACAGCCTCACATGAGACATCGCATTGTGGCAGAAGTATTAACCTTTAACTGAACTCTGTGGCTGTACGTGCCAAAACCGCAGTCGTTTTATGAGGCGTGCCCCAGTGGCCGACTCCGGATTAGTTTTGACACCATGGTATTCTTTAACGTGTCCCTAAATATCAGTACACGAGCGTTTTTTATTTCGCCCCCGTCGAAAGGCAGCTGCCACGGTCGAGATCAAACTCACGACCTCGAGCAATGCCATAGACACAAAGCTACCCCGTGGCGGGCACAAAAGTGTTGATTCGACATGTGACTGCTCCGGTAGTGTCGTCTGTACACAGCAGTGTGTGCGGCTCTGCTTCTGCCAACCCTGCTTAAGTTATCCGCTTAATAAATTTGTACGGTGGTTATTTCTTCAGAAACAGCAGAGATGTACCGTACCGTGCCTTTAACTTAAGTTTATCCCGTTTGTCCACAACCACTGTCTGGTCTATTGGAAGTAAGTAAAGTAAGTAAGTAAGTAAGTAAGTAAGTAAGTAAGTAATAAAGTAAAGTAAAGTAAAGTAAAGTAAAGTAAGTAAGTAAGGTAAAGTAAAGTAAGTAAGTAAGGTAAAGTAAAGTAAGTAAGGTAAAGTAAAGTAAGTAAGGTAAAGTAAAGTAAGTAAGGTAAAGTAAAGTAAGTAAGGTAAAGTAAAGTAAGTAAGGTAAAGTAAAGTAAGTAAAGTAAAGTAAGTAAAGTAAAGTAAGTAAAGTAAAGTAAGTAAAGTAAAGTAAAGTAAGTAAAGTAAAGTAAGTAAAGTAAGTAAAGTAAAGTGAGTAAAGTAAGTGAGTAAAGTAAGTGAGTGAGTGAGTGAGTGAGTGAGTGAGTGAGTGAGTGAGTGAGTAGGTAAGTAGGTAAGTAGGTAAGTAGGTAAGTAGGTAAGTAAGTGAGTAGGTAAGTAGGTAAGTAGGTAAGTAGGTAAGTAGGTAAGTGAGTAAGTAAGTAAGTATGTAAAGTAAGTAAGTAAAGTAAGTAAAGTAAAGTAAGTGGTCCTGATCCTTTTTGACTCAGGGCAGGCGTTTGTCAACGCCACAGGAGTTGTCGACAGTACAAAAAAGAAAGAAAATAAGGAGAAAGACAACATAAAACACAGTTTTGTCACAGTCGCAGTCTGTGAGTCCGTCTGGTTGGTCCTGTTCGTTTATTCTAGGCTCCAGTCGCCTCGGATTTCACCAAATCCACAACAATCCAATCCGCCAGCCATGCCAGTTCAAGTCAGTGCGTCCCAGCTGCGTCGCAGCCTGCTCGGCCGTCTCTGTCGTAGGAGCTCGTGTAGCTGAGATGGTCGGCATCAGCGGCCACTCGCTGTGATTGGGCGGCTCTAGCTTGACGATGTCTGTCTGGGGGTTTCCTTCACATATTCGGCTCGCCTGCCCAGTCGTTCCCACTGTTCTAGCCGGATCTTCGTAGTCTCGGCGCGTGCAGTTCGTTCCTCCTCGGTGAGACCAGTCAGCGCCAGACTCTCAGCCAGGGAGCACGATCGGGGATCTGCGGGAAGTCTCGGACATTGTTGTAGCACGTGGAGAACGGTTTCTTCTGGTGCACCGCACAAGCGGCACGTCGGATCCACGCCGAATAGTTCGTGGCGGCGTTGGTTTGTGAGGAGAGCGCCAGTGCGGGCTTGAAACAGCAGGGCGCTCTCCCCGGTTGTCTGGTGATGGGCACGGTTCTGGCTTGTGGTGGTAATATAGTGCCAGGCTTTGCTTTTTTACTACTTTCGTGCGCCAAATCGTTTTTTCAGCATCATTCATTTCCTTGATGACAGCCTTGTGCCAATCTGCCTCCGTCTTAGTGTCGTGTTGTATTGAATTTTCGCTGTATTTCGTGTCTAGGGACGTGTATTTCCGAATCCAAGCCGTCTTGGTGTTTTTCTATCTTAGGTGTAGGTACATTCTGCGACTGTAATTTGTGTTTGCCATGAATTTGAGTCTGCCGGCGTACTGTAATGTGGACCTCGCCTCCCTTGCCTCGTACGAGGACCGACTCATTTCCCCGCTTACTGTTGCATTTACAGTGGCTATGCTGCCCCCTAGCAGCTAGCAGCCTAGTTCTGTTTGGTGAGGCTCCAGGTATTTTATGGTTTCCCTGGAGTAGGCCAGCACATCGTCTGCGTATGTTGTCGCTGGTACTGCTACTCCCTCCCACAGTGTGCGTCCGACAGTGTATAGGTTGTATGAAAGTCTGACCAAGTGCCAGATGCGGCCTTTGAGGCGATTAGATTTTTTTACTAATGCATTTTGATGCGGATCCAGAAAGTTTGGTTGGTCACTGAGAGTTATGCCGAGGTATTTGTATTCCGATGTTTTTGACGAGGTACCCTTAGAGGGTGAATTCGTTGTTAGTGTTGCTTGTATTTATCTCCATCCACTGTGTTTTCTCAGTGTTAAACCTTAGCTGGTCCGTTCCTGTGACTTGGGAGCAGATGTCGAGCTGGTGTTGGAGGTCAGCTGCTGATTCTGCTAGCAGCACAATATCGTCTGCGAATGCCTGACATGAGATTTTGGTGCATTCTTCTTGTTTGTCGGTTGTCATTGTGGACAGGCGGAGGCCTGGTCCTTCATTGTCTAATGTTTGGAGTAGTTGTTTGATGTATATGTTGAATAATGTTGGGGACAACGGGCATCCTTGTTTTAGTCCTATCTTTTGCTCGACTTTCTTCGACCTTAGTTCTTGTAGTGTGTACACTGCTGTGCAATCCGTGTATAGGTTCTTGAGCAGGTCTATGCTTTTACAATCTAGTCCCATGCTCAGTAGTTTTTGCCAAAGCCTCGAGTGGGGAACACCGTCATAGGCTCATAGGCCGTAAGATCGGTCTATAGATGGCAGCACCGTCGCCGCGCTAGTGTGGATGGGTGGTCGGCGGCGCGCATTGAAGTACATGGCGGGGGCTCGCTCTGAGCAATGAAATTCGTTACTGCTGTGCACTGATGATATGTTGCCCTGCAATGGTACATATTTTTGCACGAAACACACGGAACTTTCCTACAATACAAACAAGGAGCGCAATACGCAGTTTCATTCCCTTTACATGCATTGTGCTCTTTTTTGTTGTTCGGCTTGCGCTCAGCCCATTCTGTTGCCGCTGCTGTTGCAAAATTCTAGCTCAACTTTCTTCTATTCTTCGACATGTGACTGCTCCGGTAGTGTCGTCTGTACTCAGCAGTGTGTGCGGCTCTGCTTCTGCCAACCCTGCGTAAGTTATCCGCTTAATAAATTTGTACGGTGGTTATTTCTTCAGAAACAGCAGAGATGTACCATACCGTGCCTTTAACTTAAGTTTATCCCGTTTGTCCACAACCACTGTCTGGTCTATTGGAAGTTAGTAAAGTAAGTAAGTAAGTAACTAAGTAAGTAAAGTAAAGTAAAGTAAAGTAAAGTAAAGTAAGTAAGTAAGTAAGTAAGTAAGTAAGTAAGTAAGTGAGTAAGTGAGTAAGTGAGTAAGTGAGTAAGTAAGTAAGTAAGTAAGTGAGTGAGTAAGTGAGTGAGTAAGTGAGTGAGTGAGTGAGTGAGTGAGTGAGTGAGTGAGTGAGTAAGTGAGTAAGTAAGTAAGTAAGTAAGTAAGTAAGTAAGTAAGTGAGTGAGTAAGTGAGTGAGTAAGTGAGTGAGTGAGTGAGTGAGTGAGTGAGTGAGTGAGTGAGTGAGTAAGTGAGTAAGTAAGTAAGTAAGTAAGTAAGTAAGTAAGTAAGTAAGTGAGTGAGTGAGTGAGTGAGTGAGTGAGTGAGTGAGTAGGTAAGTAGGTAAGTAAGGTAAAGTAAAGTAAAGTAAGTAAAGTAAAGTAAGTACAGTAAAGTAAGTAAAGTAAGTAAGTAAAGTAAGTAAGTAAAGTAAGTAAGTAAAGTAAGTAAGTAAGTAAGTAAAGTAAGTAAATTAAGTAAGTAAAGTAAGTAAGTAAAGTAGGTAAAGTAAGTAAAGTAAGTAAGTAGGTAAAGTAAGTAAGTAAAGTAAGTAAGTAAAGTAAGTAAGTAAAGTAAGTAAAGTAAAGTAAGTAAAGTAAAGTAAAGTAAAGTAAGTAAAGTAAAGTAAAGTAAGTAAAGTGAGTAAAGTAAGTAAAGTAAAGTAAGTAAAGTAAGTAAAGTGAGTAAAGTAAGTAAAGTAAAGTAAGTAAAGTAAGTAAAGTTAAGTAAGTAAAGTTAAGTAAGTAAAGTTAAGTAAAGTGAGTAAGTAAGTAAGTAAGTAAGTAAAGTAAGTAAGTTTGTAAAGTAAGTCAGTAAAGTAAGTAAGTGAGTAAGTGAGTATGTAAGTAAGTAAGTAAGTAAAGTAAGTCAGTAAAGTAAGTAAGTAAAGTAAGTGAGTGAGTGAGTGAGTAAGTGAGTGAGTGAGTGAGTGGGTAAGTGAGTGAGTGAGTGAGTGAGTGAGTAAGTAAGTAAGTAAGTAAGTAAGTAAGTAATTAAGTAAGTAAGTAAGTTAGTAAAAGTAAGTAAGTAAAGTAAGTAAGTAAGTAAGTGAGTAAGTGAGTGAGTGAGTGAGTGAGTGAGTGAGTGAGTGAGTGAGTGAGTGAGTGAGTGAGTAAGTAAGTAAGTGAGTAGGTAAGTAGGTAAGTAAGTGAGTAGGTAAGTAGGTAAGTAAGTGAGTTAGTAAGTAAAGTAAAGTAAAGTAAAGTAAGTAAAGTAAAGTAAGTAAAGTAAAGTAAGTAAAGTAAGTAAAGTAAAGTAAGTTAGTAAAGTAAGTAAAGTAAGTAAAGTAAAGTAAGTAAAGTAAAGTAAGTAAAGTAATGTAAGTAAAGTAAAGTAGGTAAAGTAAAGTAAGTGGTCCTGATCCTTTTTGACTCAGGGCAGGCGTTTGTCAACGCCACAGGAGATGTCGAAAGTACAAAAAAGAAAGAAAATAAGGAGAAAGACAACATAAAACACAGTTTTGTCACAGTCGCAGTCTGTGAGTCCGTCTGGTTGGTCCTGTTCGTTTATTCTAGGCTCCAGTCGCCTCGGATTTCACCAAATCCACAACAATCGAATCCGCCAGCCATGCCAGTTCAAGTCAGTGCGTCCCAGCTGCGTCGCAGCCTGCTCGGCCGTCTCTGTCGTAGGAGCTCGTGTAGCTGAGATGGTCGGCATCAGCGGCCAGTCGCTGTGATTGGGCGGCTCTAGCTTGACGATGTCTGTCTGGGGGTTTCCTTCACATATTCGGCTCGCCTGCCCAGTCGTTCCCACTGTTCTAGCCGGATCTTCGTAGTCTCGGCGCGTGCAGTTCGGTCCTCCTCGGTGAGACCAGTCAGCGCCAGACTCTCAGCCAGGGAGCACGATCGGGGATCTGCGGGAAGTCTCGGACATTGTTGTAGCACGTGGAGAACGGTTTCTTCTGGTGCACCGCACAAGCGGCACGTCGGATCCACGCCGAATAGTTCGTGGCGGCGTTGGTTTGTGAGGAGAGCGCCAGTGCGGGCTTGAAACAGCAGGGCGCTCTCCCCGGTTGTCTGGTGATGGGCACGGTTCTGGCTTGTGGTGGTAATATAGTGCCAGGCTTTGCTTTTTTACTACTTTCGTGCGCCAAATCGTTTTTTCAGCATCATTCATTTCCTTGATGACAGCCTTGCGCCAATCTGCCTCCGTCTTAGTGTCGTGTTGTATTGAATTTTCGCTGTATTTCGTGTCTAGGGACGTGTATTTCCGAATCCAAGCCGTCTTGGTGTTTTTCTATCTTAGGTGTAGGTACATTCTGCGACTGTAATTTGTGTTTGCCATGAATTTGAGTCTGCCGGCGTACTGTAATGTGGACCTCGCCTCCCTTGCCTCGTACGAGGACCGACTCATTTCCCCGCTTACTGTTGCATTTACAGTGGCTATGCTGCCCCCTAGCAGCTAGCAGCCTAGTTCTGTTTGGTGAGGCTCCAGGTATTTTATGGTTTCCCTGGAGTAGGCCAGCACATCGTCTGCGTATGTTGTCGCTGGTACTGCTACTCCCTCCCACAGTGTGCGTCCGACAGTGTATAGGTTGTATGAAAGTCTGACCAAGTGCCAGATGCGGCCTTTGAGGCGATTAGATTTTTTTACTAATGCATTTTGATGCGGATCCAGAAAGTTTGGTTGGTCACTGAGAGTTATGCCGAGGTATTTGTATTCCGATGTTTTTGACGAGGTACCCTTAGAGGGTGAATTCGTTGTTAGTGTTGCTTGTATTTATCTCCATCCACTGTGTTTTCTCAGTGTTAAACCTTAGCTGGTCCGTTCCTGTGACTTGGGAGCAGATGTCGAGCTGGTGTTGGAGGTCAGCTGCTGATTCTGCTAGCAGCGCAATATCGTCCGCGAATGCCTGACATGAGATTTTGGTGCATTCTTCTTGTTTTTCGGCTGTCATCGTGGACAGGCGGAGGCCTGGTCCTTCATTGTCTAATGTTTGGAGTAGTTGTTTGATGTATATGTTGAATAATGTTGGGGACAACGGGCATCCTTGTTTTAGTCCTATCTTTTGCTCGACTTTCTTCGACCTTAGTTCTTGTAGTGTGTACACTGCTGTGCAATCCGTGTATAGGTTCTTGAGCAGGTCTATGCTTTTACAATCTAGTCCCATGCTCAGTAGTTTTTGCCAAAGCCTCGAGTGGGGAACACCGTCATAGGCTCATAGGCCGTAAGATCGGTCTATAGATGGCAGCACCGTCGCCGCGCTAGTGTGGATGGGTGGTCGGCGGCGCGCATTGAAGTACATGGCGGGGGCTCGCTCTGAGCAATGAAATGCGTTACTGCTGTGCACTGATGATATGTTGCCCTGCAATGGTACATATTTTTGCACGAAACACACGGAACTTTCCTACAATACACACAAGGAGCGCAATACGCAGTTTCATTCCCTTTACATGCATGGTGCTCTTTTTTGTTGTTCGGCTTGCGCTCAGCCCATTCTGTTGCCGCTGCTGTTGCAAAATTCTAGCTCAACTTTCTTCTATTCTTGCACTGGTTATACAAATGCGTGCGTTCCCGTTCAGTGAAATTAAAGCAGCTAGTTATTGTGACTTTACTTCATCGCTTGAACGCGTGCATAAGTACCTTTTACATACTTTTTCGATTGTCTGTCAAATACAATATAGTTACTAATTTTAGTAAAACAAAGTACGGCGCTGTGAGTGACAGTGCAGTGGCAGGATCACCGTGTGGCTTCGCGCGCGCGTTTTTTTGTTTTTCGTTGCAATAACAGCAAGAATGAAATTTTATCACGAGGGTGTCTTCAATGGTTACATCGAAACATGAGAATGATGCGAGGGCACCATTCACGTGCCATCACATTCACGAGCATGGTGCGAATAATTTCATATTATTTAAGGAGCCTACCATGTTGTCTTGTTTTCTTTTTTGCGAAAATGATGGCTGCTAACTCCCGTCAAGCAAACAACACCACGCTAAAGAGCGCATTATATTAGCCGCCAGCAGCGTAGCTTTACTACGCCACGTGTCTAACGACTGCACTCTTACACCTAATCCTCTTGCAATACTTTCTTTCCGCTGCTTTTTTGCAGCAGATACTAAAAGTATCAACGCACGAAAATTGACTTGCGTAGGGGCATATTCACATAATAAAAGGACACCTCAGAAACAACTAAGAATGATTGCGTAACGGCTAACCGCAACCACAATCACAGCCATGCAATTATACATCTAAGATCAACCGTATCTTGCGACATCATATGAGCCCTTGAGATCCGCTTTCCTACTGCTGAGTGATCCCACGCAACCTCGTTGATATTTCGTGGCATCACAAACATTGCGGAATGTCCAACACATCGCTACACGGAATCCCTAAAACGCTGCGTTCAGGTATCGCAGCGACCACTTCATTTGTTTCAAGCGACGCGAGCTGCTCTTTGTGAAGTGCTTGAATCACAGTGCAAGCATAGAATTTTAACGAGTGTGGCAAACGGACGGCGCAACGATCACGCATCTCAAGCTCGACGCATGCCGTCAGCGATGTTATTGCAGCGCGAAGACTGCATGCAGCGCAAAGCCACATGAGCTCTACATTGTCAAAAAAATGGATAACGCCATTTATGACTGCAGTATACAACCACGGAAGAAACCCAATTTAAAGGATATGTGCGCCGCATGCGCACATGTAAACAGGTGGCGGCTAGCAGACCATGCGGCGCGCCATCCACACTATAAGACTTCAGCCAGTGTACGCCAGGCGGCGAATCTGCTCGACCGCATGGCCATTATCAGTGGCGTTTCGTTGCCTTCTCACGTCACCTTTTTCCATCGCTCGGCCCCTTATATGCGAAATGCTAGCAAAGAGTGGCAAGGCTGTTATTCACTCGTTTAGCGACTGCGTCGGTTCTACCCATTCTCTGCCTCCTCTCCCACCTCCTCTCTACCTTTCAATCTAGCGTGTCTCTGCACTTGCACGTTACTATAAGGTAAGCGCTGCAATTTCTGCAATTCTTGTGGGTGGAGTCACGGATAATTACAGCTGTCAAGAGGCTAATGTGGCAACGCCCAGGGAGCTCCAAATTGTATTGCGCCCGCTCGAGCGGCGCAAAGGTCCCAACTAGTTTCTCGCGTCGCCTTTCCTCTCTGCCGCGCTCCTGTCATGTATACACTCGCTCTGAGCCACCGCCCGATTTGGTGTGCCAGACAGCAGAAGCAGCATCAGCAGTGGGAAAGTCGGAGGAGGAGGCAAAGAAGGCTTCGCTTTGAAACGCGGCGTCCAGTCGAGTTGTACAAAAAATAGCATGATCAGCAATGGCTCAAACCCCTGCAAGCAAGCAAAAAAAGCCACAGACTTGCGCGTCACAGTCACAGCGTAACTGTGAGTTGTAAGTATATTGAAAGTCGTGTTTTTATTTCCGTACATTTATTGAAACTCGCTCAGGTGTGCTTTATGGTCAGAAAAATAGGTCGAGAAGGCCTTGCAGCTGGGCAATATAAGGGTGCATTCATGTTTGTGGATACAAAGTCCAAACGATATGCCTTGCGCGAAATCTTGCATTGTGCATTTGACACGAAGTCCACACCGAGGTCTTCTTTCACACAGTATACACACCAGGCGTTGTGGGGTTCCTTCGTGTTTGCGTTGAAATCACCCGTAAAAATTAGCGGCGCATCTTGTTGAGGAAAGAAGGTAGGTGCCGAGAAGTCCGCAATCTTCTCATGTCGAGCACATGGTGACACACGCACTGAAGCAACCACTATGCGCTCGGATTCACGCACTGCCCACACGTTGGCAAAGTGTACATCCGGTGCTCCTACGAGTTTGAATGGTACACACTAATTTCCTCGTTCGTATATCCCCAAACCTGAGGCCCGGTGCGCAGTTCTGTTTGCTGTAGTCACCTGTAGTCGGTAACGCCATGTAGACGACCCCAGGTCTCGGGACTATTCGCGTTGAGATGCAATCGTGCATGTAGTCAAGACTGTTGGCAGGCAGAGAACGTAGGTTGATAGAGCAGATGGCAAATCGGTGGAGCTGCTCGATCCGTGCAAAGCAACGTTGCATGGTTGTGTAAAGGCATTGTTGTTTGAATGCATTAAAACTCACTGCCACGGACACAAGTTCCTGTGGGCGACGGTTGTTACATTCATAAACAACGGTAGTATATGTGCCATCCCGAGATTTAGGAATCGTTATTTCACTAGCCTGCACGACGGCAAACCGTGTGCGGCGACATGTGATATCAACCTTACGGTCGAACGTTGTGGTGACGGCGCGTTGTTCAGTTGGTACCCACTCGGGGCGGACCACGCTCCCGAGTGCATTGCGCAACGATGCGAGCCTTGGCCGTGCCAGTCGTTCCGTGGCACCACAGTCGAACCTGAGCCGCAGTCTTTTTACAATTCACGAGTCGTCCACCTCAGCGTGGGCAAGGTACCCAACTGCGCTATTGACCAGCCCGTCCATCTCGCCTATGTCGACCGTTATTGTATACGGCGAAGCTCGCGGGCCTCCTTTTCTGCTGCACGCACACGACGGTTTTCGCGGCGAAGCTGTCGGGCCGTATTTTCGGCTGAGCACACGCAAGGTTGCGCTCGCAGAAGCTGTAGTGCCCGACTTTCGTCAACACGCATTCGAGGGTCTTGGCGGCGGAGCTGCCGGGCCACATTTTCGGCTACATGCACTTTAGGGTCTCAGCGGCGAAGTCTTATTTCCTCATTTTCTCAAGAACGAACTAAACTGACCGCCCGCCGTCGTTGGCGACATGCGGCTTGTACTGCTCTCAGCATAGTGGTCTGCTGAGTCAGACGTTGCCTGGTTGCAGCCGCACGCTCAGCTCTACGAGTCGCTTCTTCAGCAGCGGTTCGTATTTTGAGAGGAGCCGAACGCGTTGCGAAGAGGTAACACAGGCCGCGAGACTACGCGCCGCACATGTCATCCCTTGATGGCGGTCACGATACGATGCAAGTGAAAACTGGAGATTCCAAAGCACTTAGTTCGCAGGAACAAAAACGGGAAGGACTGTGCTTGCTTGCCTGTTCCTCACTTGTGGTGCTTCCTCACTACGGGGGATTGGCCGAGAAGCCGAAGGTTAAAGGTTACCGAAAAAGACGAGCGAGGCAAGACTAAAAAAAATCATGTGCTTTACGGGCCAAAACCACGATCTGATCAAGAGGCACGTCGTAGTGGGGGACTCCGGAGATTTGGACAACCTGAGGTTCTTTAACGTGCACGTAAACCTAAGTACACGGGTGTTTTCGCCTTTCGTCCCCATAGAAATGTGGCCGCCATGGCCGTGACTCGATCCCGCGATCTCGTGCTTTGCAACCCAACGCCATAGCCACTAAGCAACCACGGCGGGTAGAGAAAAGATTAAGAAAAAATTAATCAAGGTGAGGTATAACGTTTATGATAATTAGGAGATAGATTTACCTGACAGATACAGAAATAAAAATAATTTGAATTACACATCAACAGCACATGCTTTTTGGGGTATTAGAATAATTTTTAACACACAACCAGCGATTTGATTAGCTATCCAATTACTGATTTCAAGAGTCAGCATGGCCGTCTTCTTGTATCACAGAGATAGTTGCGTATGGCCACGCAGATTTTCTTGTGGCTAAGGCCCAATGAAAAGTACTGTTTAATAGCGCGTGCTAGTCGCTTCTTCCTGTTCGCTGTTTCTTGCATATGGTGGTGTGTAGGCACGTGCCTCGGGGAACCCCCCCCCTCCCCGAAACTAAGCGGCATACCCCCCCCCCCTTCTCGCACCACCACTCTTCACACACATTCTTAAAGCGCCGCCAAATCAATCTTGAGACTTGACCTCTACTGAGGGGTAATAATTCTGCTGCCTTTTTCACTGCTTTTGGATGGCGGCAGTTATCGGAATCTCCTCGGGTGTGAAGGCCAGTTTTCTCATCGATTCGGTGCCCGCGCGATCAACTCGAGATGCGTTAAGTTGTCACGATCTATTGCAACGGTCACGCGCATCGCTGTTGCTTCGTTAGCTCAACCTTCTTTGTTTAGACAGATCCAGGGACAAGGAAAAGGATTCAGTTCGTAGTCGGCTGGTCTGTATATGCTCGCGGAACGAGTTGCGGCCGGAGACAACACCTGGGGCGCTATAACGTAAAACTATTCCAAACTTTTCTATTTCAATTCTGCTATCAGCCCTCCACGATTGGCCAAAAACTTTTTCAGCCGCCCCCACTTCACCTGTCTGTCACGCGACGTCACGAAAACAGTGATACCTCCCCATCTGATATGATGTGTACACACTGATTATGCATGATTTGAAAGAAAAAAAGAAAAGCAGTTATTTCTGATTCGACCCCTTTTCGCCATTAGCCCTCGGCTATTGGTAAAAAGTTTTCGGGCTGTACCCACTTCACCTGCCTGTCACGCGACGTCACAAAACCGCAAGAACTCTCCGCGTCAAAGTGACGTGTACGCGATAAAGATGCATTATTATGCCGAACAAAACTGAATTTTCTTCGGAATAGCCGCAGGATGCCCCGTTCCGAAAGGAATAGAAGTTGGCTACCGCCGATCGCTCATACCCTGGCTACTCGCACCTGCCGTAGAGCATGGGTGTATTTGCGAATAATAAAACTTCTTGCGTGGCCGTGTAACGTTTTCGAGCACTTTCGGCACGTTTACCCCCTCATTCTGCCAACTCTTCTTTGCTGAGGGTCAGTTTTAGCGTCATTCTTGAGGTTTCGTTGCATGCCGCGGCGATTTTCGACCAGCCACCGCAAGCTAAGTAAGGGAAAGACGACCAATCGTAGACGCCGGCACCACCCTCTTCATCCAGTTGTCGACTTTCAGTGCAGTGGCTCGGCCCCATCGAATCCCTCTTCACTTGAGCGTTCTCCTCGCCTCTTGTCAGCCAATTAGATACGACAAGCCGCTCAGTGTAGGGCATGTTATTCGTTTTTCAAGCAAACAAAAGTGACCTCCTATGAACGAGGAGAGCGTTTGATAGGTCTTTTCGACAACCCTGCGGGTGACCGCCCGGTGCTTGCGTTGGTGGTTACGCAAATTTGACGTCAGGAGATTGGAATAGAAACATATTGGAATAGCTTTGCGTTATAGGGCCCCTGTTGCGTTTAACTTTTCGTTTTGCTTCATTATTCCCTCGAGTGACCGCTCGCCGCGACGCTGCAGCATATCCTCGGAACCATGCACCCGTGATGTAGGTTAGATAAAGTGTAAAATAAAATCATGCGAAACAGCTTCCATGATCAAAGTCGGCAGTAATCATTAAGCCCCTGAGGAATATGAATGTGACCCGTTACCTCTTCTGGTTTTTCTCTAATAGTACAGAAATATTCATGGAAAGTTGGCAACTGGAAACAAGAGCCGCAACGAGTTGAGAAACTATGCGATCTACTAAGGGAGATAGCCAAGGCAACAGCCAAACAGGAAGGAAAAACGAAAATTACCACATTTAACCGTTGCTTGTGAAACTGTTTATTGATCAACAAATTCTTATTTACAAAGGAAGTAGAGAAAACGCCGCCAAAAGTGGAGAAGGATTCCGTGTGCTTTGAATGACCCTTCTACCGCTATCAGTCTAACCGCCTGACGTAGCCATTTCTCTCCTATGCTTATGCGGGTGCTTTTCTAACTTTCCGCGGTGGGCGCAATACGTCTAGAACTGCAGCGTCTTGCGTGCTACGCGGTAGTACGGGACTGGCAGCCACGTATCGTTACGCAACTTCCCAAATAACAATACGAGTCAGTTTTGGCACTCAACTTGGTGGAGCAGTTAACGGGGGATCCTAAAGAACTTTTATTGCACCGAAAATATATATTTCTCTGTATTTCTTCCGGAGCTAATTTTAAGAAAAGCTACTAGAAATATTTATTTTACACTTTCGCTTGTCTACTTGTTTTTAGCAGTGTTCTTCCTGCGCTTCTTTCCTGCGCGAGTCCATTTGATGTGGTTCCTTGTTTGTCAAACAAAGGATAAGTCTATCTCACAGGCGTATACCTGTGAGATACACCTTAATTATTTCTCTTTTGGGGGTTTACGTGTTCTTATGGTGAACGGCGTGCATTATTCGCATTTACACTAATAAAGCTACCCCCTCCCTTATTTGCATGGAAAAGTTATCTTGGGTTCGCCCCCCTTCGAAAAAAAAATCCTGGGTACGTGCCTGGTGGTGTCTTCTTTTCGCCATTGCCGTTGCCGCACTACACACGCGTCATTTTACGCCCGTTCAAAGCATACATCATCTCATTGTGAAAGTTAAGCGTGTGCTTGCTCGAAATATTAAAACGCGAATCTTGATAAGTATGCTGTTATGCGCACCACAAAATGTAACTGCAATGCAAAGTGAGTACGTATCGATGCTAGGCGGCGTGCCTGTGGCGTCGCCTGACTTCTCGTGCGCTAGGCGATAGCTGCGGCAGAGACACAGAGAGAGAGACAAACAACTTTATTTGCCACTGCAGGGTTGGAAGTTAGGGCACGTCGGCCTAGTGTGGCTCCCAGGTGCGGGCGACGTCTTGGGCCCACGAGACGAGGGCCAGTTCTGTTTTCTTGTATGCTCTTGTCAGCAGCTGGTTCCAAGTCTCCTCGGAGTGAGCTGGCAGTAATGATAGTGGGGGAGGGTTACCTTCGCATCCCCAGAGAATGTATGTACGAGTGGCGAACACTCCGTGGTCGCACTTAGTACATACAGGGTTGTAATCCCCGCCAGTGATTAAATAAAGCTCAATATTACTGAGAACGGAATCGGTCTGCAGTCATGCGAAGCGTGGTGGCTTGCGCTCGGTCGAGGTCGGGGTGCAGAGGCGGGTACACACGCCTCGTCTCCTTGTAGAAGTTAGTAATTTCAGCATAGGATTTGGGGGCCTCTTTGAGAGCATCTGGGTTGGAGAGGCCGGCCACCCGGTTTGTTAGGACTCGGGCTAAGCGGTCGTCCTCTTCAATCCCAGAGTTCCCCGCGTGAGCAGGTGCCCACACTAATCATACAGTTCTGCCGTGAGCGCAACCGCGGAGGATGTGTGCGGCGGGGAGACAAAGTGAGTTTTTCGAAAAATTTTGAATGGCTTGCTTAGATTCACTGAGAACCGTGCGTGTGCAGGGATCCGCGATGGCTAGCGCGATCGCGACCTCTTCGGCAGCGGTGGAGGATTGTGTGCGCACTGTAGCGGTGCTGATGAGAGTGGTGGTTGGCGTGGCAACGCAGGCCAAATATGTGCTAGAGTCGCACTTCGCCGCATTCACGTACATGGCGTGTTCGTCGGTGCAGTAGGTGACGTCTAAGGCTTGTGCCTTCAGTTGGCGGCGCCTATCGTGGCGGCCGGGTAGCATATTCTTGGCCATGGCTTTGATGACCAGCCGACTGCAGACTCCAGTCAAGAGGGGAGCAGTGGGGTGGATGTCACCTGTAGGGCTGATGTTAAGAAGGTTAAGAATGTAACGACCGTGTTCGGTGCGAGAAAGATGGTGCATCCGTGCAGTCTTGCGTGCCTCTATCAGCTCTATGAGGGTGTTGTATACTCCAAGCTGGAGGAAACGCTGTGTGCTGGCGGACTGGGGCAGTCCCATTGCTTCCTTGTACACCAAGCGGATGATGCTATTTATCGCCTCTTCGTCTTTGCGGAGGAGGTGGTAATAAGGGTATGCGTAGACAATCCTACTGATGAGGTAGGTTTGTGTGAGGCGGCAGCGGTCGGTCTCCCGTATTCCCCTGCGGCGAGTGGCTATACGGCGGATTAGGCCGTTGATTTGGTGGGCTGTGGTTCGGAGTCGTTGGATGGCTTCCGAGTTCTGCGTGTTGCTCTGCACCAGCATGCCTAACACGTGGATGGTCTGTACGCGGACTATGGGGTGGGTGGCAACGTGGAGCGTGATCGGCTCTTGAGGGTCGTTGACGAGTCGGCGAACACGTCTGTCTAGCATAACTTACAGTTCACATTTGATGGGCGATCAAACGAGACCGCTTGCCTGCACATAAGTGTGGACGATGTCGATTGCCTGAAGTGAATCTTGTATGTCCCCGTCCGAGCCAGAATTTGTCCAGAGGGTGATGTCGTCAGCATAAGCTTGATGTGGGGTATGGTGTGCAGAAGTGTGGGAGGGCCTCCACACTCACGCAGACAAGGAAGATCTCCTCCCCCCCCACCATGTTTGGGTTCCGGGCTGGACTCTCTACCCAGGACATCATGTGGCAGATACAACACGACATACTCGACCCGGGTCCCATCCAGGCAACACGCACCATTCTCGGCCTCGATGACAGTAAAGCGTTCGACAACATGTCGCACGCATCTATACTAACCAACCTCTCGCAGACGAATGCAGGCACTCGCACCTACAACTATATTGCCAACTTTTTCCGCAACCGCACTGCTGAATTCCACATTGGAGACCTCTGCAGCGACAAAGTCACCATGGGCAGCGGGGAAACACCACAGGGAGCTGCTTTGTCCCCGTTCCTATTCAACATTACGCTGCGACGGCCACCATCGCCAACCGAAACGGCTTTTGGAGTGAGCCCATAACAGCTTACGCTGTAAAATGCAATGGCTCATACCCCTAAAGGCAGAGGCTACAAGTTCTCAGCAAAGTGAAACGAACAGTGCATACATTCATTATAATCACCCATACGACACATAGACCAGCATACGTTTCTATAAAGAACCAGCTCGAAACAAGCATCCGAACCACTAATAAAGTATTGCATACCCACCTCGGAAGTACGCTACGGTCGAGAAACGAGGTGCGACGTGCGAAACGGTAAGAGCAAGGCGTTCCATCTCGAGTGCTGCTTTCCGCTCCTGAGAGGATGCAAGTCGAAGAGAAACGTCTTTGGCGCGAGTCTGGCCACTATACGAGCGCGCGAAGCCTCAGCTAAGCGTCGGAAATGAGCCGAGGAAGCTGAACTGCGAAAGCAGCAAGGCGACGATGCGAAGCTGCAACGTAGAGAGGAGGCTGAAGCTCGCTTCCACGGCTTGCCACACATTTATTTCACACTGCGGCTCGTTATGTCTGGCAAGAAGTCTGACCCCTCCGATCGTATAACATAATGCATTGCCAAGTGTGCAGCAGGCTTTCGCCTTCACGTGTTGCAGGAGTGTGACATGCTGCCGAACTTTACATTGTAACAATCAGAAAGCACGTCTTCAGCTTAGCGCTTAGTTCTCCACATGCCGGTGCTGAACCTGTAACGTTGTCTGCTGAAGAACAATAACCCGACGTTCATGGCAGCCATTGATGTGTTTTTCAAAACTTCGTCACGTCATCATGTTACCTCAGACACCTTTCAATGCAAAGCTACGACATGACGAACTTGCCGCCTTTAGTCTTCAAAAAAAAGTGGTTCTAAGTGTAACAGAGATATAAGGGCGCAGTAAAAAACAGAATTTTGAAGAAAAACTCTTAAGAGGGAAAGAAATAAAGGGTCCAAATTTGCATAATAAAAATTCAGGCTGCATATTATTTCATCATGTTTGTGTAAATTTTTTGACGATGGCGGTGCGCGGCATTTCCATATTTTGTTACAACATACGTCATTTAGCATGACACACACCACCCGACCTTTTATGATCGAACAGCAACAAGGACAGCCCTGCTAACGCCATCATTCACATTGATCTGTCTCAAACGTACTATAAAATTCTCCCGACTTCCTCAGGACATACACTTCTGTGCGTTAGGACGTCCTCGGAACATCCTCGCATGAGCCACAAGACATCGTTTTTAAGTGTATTTGTTCAACATCAGCACTTGCTCAAGGCATTAGGAGAATCTTTTCATTGGGAAAATTCTGTAAAAACGTCTTTGCCTACTGATGAACACTTTGGTGGACATGCAGAGGAGATAGAGAGAAAACATTTATTTCAACCATTGAGGTCATTGCTATTGAGGTCGAGTGCGTGATGTCCTCATTCCAGGACTCCACTGGCCATGGCTGCTCCACGAGCTTGCTGGACGAGCGCTTCTTGGCCCGCCTGTACTTCCCACAGCTCAAATGACGCGCTGGCTTCTTTAAGTGTTGCGATGGGTTCACGCATCCCAACGAGGTCTGCAAGAGTGTAGGGCATGTGTCGCCGCACCAAGGGCAGATGCGGCGTCATTGTTAGTGGGCACATTTTGCTGTATCTGTGTAGGTTTAGTAAGATGTTTCGATAAAACTGAGAGCTACTGCCTCTTCAGTGCTGAGCATTTTGTCACGTAGAGAATAAATCATGCGGTTGAGCCGCTGGATTCCTAGGCGCTCACCGCAATTGGATGACAGGGGCACGAAGGTAAAGGATAGAGATTGACGGGACAATTGCTTCTGTCCAGCTCGGTTGGTTAGAGCTAAGGCGTTCGCCCTTTTGTTCCCCTCCACTCCCGCGTGGCTCGGCGTCCATGTGATTCGATGGGATTCTTCCGGCCTCGGGCCAAGAATCTCAGCCGCCAGCAGGGGTGTTCGTCCGTTGGTAATGTTAAGGCAGGCCTGTTGCGAGTCGGTAACGACGTGAATTTTCCTGCCCACCTTGTCTTGTTGGTTTATTGCTAGCGCCGCGGCTATGCTCTCAGCCGCAGCCAGGGTCTCTGCCTTGACGGAGGCTGCCAGGGTCAAAGAGTTGTCTCTCCCGTTCACGGCGGCTGCCGCGAAAACGCCCCCTTCGGGGTACGTCGCCACGTCCACGTACGTTACTTATGAATCACCCTTGAATTGTCGGCGCTGTCTGCCGACGCGAGCCTTGCGTCGGCATTTCAAGACTCATGTGCTTCGGGATGGGGCTCGCCTTGATTCTGCTTCTGACATCGGTTGGGAGTGATGGTCGCCATTCCAGGGCGCGGAGATCCGTTGACGTTCCGGTCTGGTGGAGGAAGGCTCTGCCTGCCACCGTGTTCTGTAGTCTGGCTTTTTTCGAAGTGAGAACCACGTCTGACAGCTCGGCGAAGGTGTTGCGGATCCCAAGAGCCGCTAACTTCTCGTTTGAGGTGGTGACGGGGAGACCCACGACCGTTTTGTACGCGCCTCTGATGATGGCATTGACTTGTTCTTGATCTCGTTTGTTTAGCGAGTGGCCGTGATACGGCATGCTATACGTCACTTTGATGACCACCAGGGCCTGGACAAGGCTTAGCGTGTCCTATTCTCACATACCCTTGTGGCTTCTTGTTATTGTTTTGATAATCTGCGCGATCTGGTTCATGGCGCACCTCAAGGTTTGGATGCTGTGGGAGACTTTCAGGATGTTCTGTATCCCGGAACCAAAAATCCCTGTCTCCTTGCTCTCCGTGATCTCCTTGCCCTCTAGATCAAGACTGATGGGGTTGTGGATACCTCCTCCGTGCACCCGGGTCACCTAGGACTTCTCGAGCGCGCAACCCATCTCGCTCGCTGCCGGAAATCTCTCCGCAGCCGTCACGGCCTCCTGAACGGTCGCCTTTTCTTTCTTTTTTTGCGCGAGAGAGCTCTGGATAGGCCAGAGCATAATCTCGTCTGCGTACAAGGCGTAACCCAGATCCGGGACCTTACGGTGCTCTCTGGCCAGCGCTAGCATGCCGATGTTCAAGAGAAGTGGGGAAACTATCACCCCTCGATGGGTGGCGCTCCTTTGTTCGGCACATCAATCTCCTCCAATCGAGCCTGGCCTATTCCGGTGGTCATCGTTTGGCCCGTCAGGAATGATTTCACGTAATTAAAGATGGGCTCCCCGCAGCTGACGTCGCTCAGTGATTTGAGGATGGCCTCCTGAGAGGTGTTATCGAAGGCCCCTTTCAGGTCGAGTACCAGCAGGAGGTGTTCTCTTCCCTTCGGGACGCCCTTGAGGACTCCTTTCCCTACGATTATTAAAGCATATTGCGCAGAGAACCCCACCTGAAGCCGAGCATGGGGTGTGGGAAGAGGTCGCAGTCCTCTATGTAGTGTTGGAGACAGGCCTCGATGACCCTTTCATATAGCTTGCCCCCGTCATTGTATTTTAGCAATGGAAACAAATAAAGAAAAGAAAAAAAGAAAGGCACGATGTCAGCGAAATGGGACGGAGGGCATCGATCGCGGCCTTCTTGCTGGGCTTAGAAATGGTGACGACTTCCGCGTGTTTCCGCTCGTACGGTAAGTGGCCCTTACTCCAGAGTTCTTTGTTATGTATTCGGTAAAGTCCAGGATGTGCATTGGGCTCAGGTTTCGAATCATAACGTTGATAATTTTGCAGGCCCCGATAGTGGTGTTGCGCTGTGAGGCTCGCGCCGTGGCGCACATTTCTTCCTCCATGATCGGAGCGTCCACTTCTAGTCTGGGTTTCCCTTCGTACCTTAGCAGGCAGAGTCGCACGCGATCGCTGCCCAGGTATCTGTTTTTCAGAGCATCATTCAGGTCCTGGTCGTTACCGGGGAATTCGTGAGCGCTTTCTTGAAGTGATTTAGCTTTGTCGAGCTCGGTCTACAGCAGCGCAGGATGGTGCACGTCTCCGCCGTATTGAGGGTTCGCTTGAGCGAGGTGCAAAACTGCACCCTATTTTTTGTGTGGCTCGGCCACGTAATTTCTGGCTCCTGTTATCTGCTCGATTCGGAGACGCAGTTTTCGGTTTAAGCGCTATGTATTCCACCATTTGAGAAGGCTCTCACGCGCTTCCTAGAGGTATAAGAGCCGGCGGTCGACTTCGGCCGTCTCGACTGTGCACTGGATTGTTTTTGGTGGTTTCGATGTAGGCGTCCCAGTGGCGCTGCACCCATTCCGCTATATCCGTCATACGGTTCACTGGCAGGGGATGCTGGCTATACGTCTTGAAGTTCGTGAGCCTAATTTCGCCAATTGTTCTCTTGAAGCAAAACTCTTGCTTGAGCTATTTGGTTCATGTTTGAATGTGTAACGAGAAGGGCGCTAAGAAGAGGACAGAAGAAGAACACACGCCGGTCCTGTCGTTTGTGTTCTTCTGTCCTGTTCTTAGCGCCCTGCTCTTTACATGTTCTCTTGAGCTTCGGGCCGGATAACGAGATGCTGAGGATGTACTGATCGCTGCTCAGTGTTTCGTCCAGTTGCGTCCACGAGTCTTCCCTTACGTTTTTGACAAATGAGAGATCCGGAAATGTTTTTGGACTAACAGTGTTGCCTACTCGGGTTGGTTGGAGGAGGTTCGTTATCATTTCGAGGCCCCTTCGGTCAACCACATCGAGGAGCGGCCTCCCCTTCTCTGTGTCTTGCTGGTAGCCCACGATCAGCTGGTTGCTACCAGCGGCTCTCGCGTTGCCGTAAATGATGTTGCGGAAGTCGTCCTTCCGAGCCCTCAGCCGACTGCACAAATTCAGGATGAGTGTCATCTTGCGTCTAGCCATCTTCTGCTGGAGGACTTCCACTAGCACGGGATTAATGTCGTGATGTTAGTAATGTTTTCCCACCGCCATTACTGATTTGTCAACTAAAACCGCCACCGTCAGTGGTCTCACGTGTTTAATTACGTAGTAACCCCATACCTTGATCGACTGGTTCCAGTCCTTTTGCAGGCAGATGACGTCGTCGTGAAGGGGGGATGGGGTTATGGGTGATTTTAGATGTAGAGCTGCAGCGAACACGCCGTCTTGTTGAAGAACCAGCAATTCCACTGCCAGGTGTCCAGGTGCTCGTGCGTACTCTGTGGGGTGTTAGCCACTGCTGAGGTTCATGCTGTCGCCGTCGTAGTTGTCTGCGCCGCTGGTGTCGTCCATGTTGTCTATGCGGCCGTACCCCTTGATGCGTGGGGTCCTGCTCTCGTCGTCGACCCTCATGCGCGAGCCAAACTCAACCTTGCATATTCTTCTTTCAATGTCTTCACTGCTTAGTGTGTTCTTGAGTTTGTTGATCAAATGGCCTATCTCGCAAAGCATCTGCTGCATTGTAGAATAAATAATTTCGAGGCTGACTACAGTTGAGTGGCCTGCCGCTGTCGCTGCCGGGACCGCACCAGATAGTGAGGAGGGTGCAGGGTTCTTTGAGGGCGGAGTAATCTGCTATTCTGTCAACTTAGGCCTGAGCTGCACGTCAGCCAAAATATAGGCAATTCCCTGCATAAGTTTTGAGTAGATAGGCTGCATTTGTGCTTTTTGGAATAAGCGCAAGCGCATGATGATGCTATAGTAATTCCATACTATTAATAATAATCATCAACAACAACAACCTATTTTAAGTCCGCTGTAAGACGAAGGCCTCTCCCTCCAATCCCCTATTACCGCTGTGCTGCGCCGACGGTTTCAAACTAGCGCCCGTGAATTCCCTAACCTCATCGCCCTACGTAGTCGTCCGCTATCCTCGACTGCACATCACTTCTCTCGAAACCCATTGTTTAACCCTAAAGTCCCAACGGTTACTTAACCTGCGCTTTACATGACCTGCCCAGCTCCATTACATTGCCTCAACGTTGATTAGAATAATTGCTATGCCCGTTTTCTCTCTGATGCACACCGCTCTCTTCCTGTCTCCTTAACGTTATGCCTATCATTCTTCGTTCCATCGCTCTTTGGGGGGTCTTTAATCTATTTTTGAGCTTCTTTGTCAGTCTAGAAGTTTCTGTCCCATATGTTAGCACCGGTATAGTGCATTGATTGTACACCTTTTATTTTAGTGATAATGGTAAGCTTCCAGTAAGTATCTGGGTATGTCTGCCGTATGTGCTCCAACTCAATTTTCTTCTGTAAATTTGCTTCTCATGATTAGGATCCCCTGTGAGTAACTGTCCTAGGCAAGCGTATGCCTTTGCCTACACTGGAAGCTGACTGGAGATCCGGAACACTTGTTCCCTTGCCAGGCTATTAATCAGTATCTTCGTTTCCTGCATATTAATCTTCAACCCTACTCCTACACTCTTTCCCTTAAGGTCCTCAATCATTTGTTGTAGCTCGTCCCCAGTGTTACTGAATAGGACAATGTTATCTGAAAATCGGAGGCTGCTGAGATATTCACCGGTGATTCTTACCCGTAAACCATCCCAATTTATTAGCTTTGTAAGGAAGACGAAGTGCGCCGGTACAGAGCTCGGCAGCCGGATCGCCAGCGCTCGGGCTAGAGGCTCTTCCTGGTGTGACTGGCGAAGCCTAAGCTGTTGCGTCTTCTCGTCCGCGTCCATCGTGCCGTCCACAGCCGTGTCGGACTTCTTTGCCATAATTGGTAGAGGTTCGCTGGGTCTCCTGTCATCCTAGAATTGCTCAGCCGGACTCTCCCTGCTATCATGACCACCACAAGCGCCACGAGCTTACCACCACCTGCTCCCCAGTCCTCCGTAAGCCCCGGCACACTCCGTCAGCGGGACCCTCCCATCTTCAGCGGCACTGACGACCACGACGTTGATGACTGGCTCTCATCATACGAACACGTCAGTCTCAACAACAAATGGGATGACATCACGAAACTGACTACCGTCCCTTTTTACCTCACCGGAATTGCCCACTTGTGGTTTCGGAACCTCGAAAGCGAAGTCTCAAGCTGGACGGTGTTCAAGACAAAGTTCAGCGAAGTCTTCGGTCGCCCTGCTGTTCAAAAGCTTCGTGCCGAACAACGCCTGCAGTCGCGCTCTCAGCAGCCTGGTGAGACTTTTACCAGCTACATCGAAGATGTCATCGATCTCTGTAAACGCGTCGATGCATCCATGACTGAGGGCAATAATATCAAGCATATAATGAAGGGTATCGACGAGGACGCATTTCAGATGCTCATTTCAAAGAGCCCCTCTACTGTTGCACAAGTTATTGAACTGCGCCAAAGCTATGACGAGCTCCGCCGTCAACGCAGCCTCACTCGCCGTCCTTTTCCCCATCACGAATCGTTGTCCGGCTTGACCTCCCCTATTCAAGATTCCACCCTCCTCTCGCAGATCAAGGCTTTCGTCCGGGAAGAAGTAGCTCGCCAGCTCTCCCTCATCTCCAACCCGCCGGACTCAAGTTCCTCCCTTAGTCCGACCCTACGACGTGTTATAGAACAGCAAGTGTCCGAGGTCCTTCCTCTGGAACGGGCGCCTCAACTCACCGCACCATTGACTTACGCCGACGCCGTCGCACGACCACGACCGCCGACCTTCCGGGCTCCGCCTCCGATGCCTAGCCCTGTTTTTACCCCCAAGCCGCCACGACCTCCAGCCCATCGAATAAATAATCCCTGGCGCACATTGGACAATCGGCCCATCTGCTATTCGTGCGGTATTCCCGGACACGTTGCACGCCTGTGCCACCGCCGTCCACTTCATCCACGTGACGACCCACGCACAGCCGCGTACGACCATCCTCTGTCTTACGCTCCAGACCGCGATTTACCCCTTCCCCGCCCAAGCCTTCGCCCAGTTTCCGACCGCCGTTCTCCTTCTCCTCGTCGTCGCTCGCTCTCCCCGATGCGTCGACATCCCTCTACCGCTGACACGGAAAACTAATTGACGCAGTTCCCGAGGCAAGAACTGCGTCATAGTCACAACGCTCAAGGCCTCTTCTTTCGCCGCCCAACGTTATTGATGTCGCAGTTGAAGGTGTCTCTGTGCTTGCCCTCATTGACACGGGTGCCGCCATATCTGTAATTGCCGAAAAACTATGCCGCTCAATACGAAAAGTCACGACGCCTTTCTTCGGTCCTTTACTCCGCACGGCCACAGCACAGCACGTCTAGCCGGTGGCTGCGTGCACCGCCAGACTTGAAATTCAAGGAGTGGTCTACACAGTCGAGTTCGTCGTTCTTCCCCACTGTTCCCACGATGTTATTTTAGGTGGGGCTTTCTCTCCCGTCACCAATCTGTTGTTGACCGCTCCCGTGCAGAAGTCGCCTTCTCTTCGCTTGGCAATGCCATATCTGTTGACGTTTCGCTTTCCTGCACCAAGTTGTCCCTCACTGACGACATCCATATACCTCCGCACGCATCCGTTCTGGCACCTGTACCCTGTTCCATTGCCTCCGACTCTACCGTACTCTTCACGCCTTCGACTGCTTTCGTTCACCGCCACCTCTCACCACTCCCAACTGCGCCGCTTAGCCTTCAAGCTGGTGCTACTCACCTTCCTATACACAACCACTTCCCATTCTCGATTGCGTTGCTTCGCGGTGAATCTCTCGGCACAGTGGAGCCTTACGACACCATTACCACGTCGGAACGTCCTGTTGGATCGTCAGAGGTCAACACCCTCTACTGTAGTCCCGCACCTGCCGCATCGCCTGAAGACGTTTTCAGCCACGTCATTGACAACACCTTAAGCCCCACGCAACGCCATGATCTTCTCCGTCTCCTCGAGAAATTTCGCCCTGCTTTTGACAGTCATAGCACTTCTCTGGGCCGAACGACGACTGTATGTCACCGTATTGACACCGGTTCTCACTCACCGCTAAGGCAGCGACCCTACCGCGTCTCGTCGACAGAACGACGCGTCATTGATGAGCAAGTAGGTGACATGCTAAAGCGTGGTGTCATTGAACCGTCTGACAGCCCATGGGCATCGCCAGTTGTTTTAGTTAAAAAGAAGGATGGCTCGATCCGCTTTTGCGTGGATTACCGCCTTCTAAACAAAGTAACCCGAAAGGATGTTTATAAATTGCCGCGGATCGACGACGCCCTCGACAGCTTACAAGGTGCAGAGTTCTTTTCCTCCCTCGATCTACGCTCGGGTTATTGGCAGGTGCCTATGGCTGCAGAAGGTAAGCCTAAAACTGCTTTCATCACACCAGATGGCTTATACGAATTTCGTGTAATGCCATTCGGACTTTGCAACGCGCCCGCGACTTTTGAGCGGTTGATGGACACTATTCTTCGAGGCCTCAAATGGAACACGAGCTTGTGTTATTTGGATGATGTAGTAGTGTTCGCACCAGATTTTCCTACTCATCTTCATCGCTTGGAGCGGGTTTTACGCTGTCTCAGTGACGCTGGCCTACAACTAAATCTGAAAAAATGTCACTTTGGGGCACGCAAGCTGACAATTCGCGGACATGTCGTGTCGAAGGACGGCGTTCTCTCTGATGCCGCTAAGCTCCGTGCTGTTAAAGAATTCCAGAGGCCAACGTCTCTAAAAGGCTTGCGCAGTTTCATTGGCCTCTGCTCGTACTTCCGCCGCTTTATTCGAAATTTCGCTTCGATTATGGCACCTCTGACAGAGCTTCTTCGGGGAGACCCCAATCTTTCCGCGTGGTCCCCGACTTGCAATGATGCCTTCGCGAGGCTACGTCGCCTGCTCGCAACACCACCATACTGCGCCATTTCGATCTAACTGTTCCCACGGAAATCAATACGGATGCTAGCGGTGTCGGTCTTGGCGCTGTGCTCGCCCAGCGAAAGCCCGGCTGCCAAGAATATGTTGCTCACGCGATTCGCACTCTGACGAAAGCTGAAGCGAACTATTCCGTCGCGGAAAAAGAATGTCTCGCGATCATCTCGGCCATCACAAAATTTTGCCCATACCTGTACGGCCGGTCCTTCGATGTCGTTACCGATCACCACGCACTTTGCTGGTTGTCGTCTCTCAAGGATCCCTGCGGCCGCCTAGCCCGGTGAGCACTGAGGCTCCAAGAGTACGATATCCGGGTTGTCTACCGCTCAGGCAAGAAGCACGCCGATGCCGATGCTCTTTCGCGCTCGCCTGTCCACGCCTACATTGTCAGTGTGTCCGTCCTAGACGACCCACTTCCATTCACTTCTGTCGACATGGCTTTGGAGCAGCGCAAGGACTCCTGGATTTCATCTTTGATAGATTACATCTCTAATTCACCTACACGCCCACCATCCCGAGCGTTACGACGACAAGCTTCGCACTTCGCCATCCGCGACGGAATCGTCTATCGCCGTAACTACAGTTCCGACGGCCGCATATGGCTGCTTGTAATACCTCGGTAGCTCCGCACCGATGTATGCGCCGCTTTCCACGCCGACCCTCAGTGCGCACACGCTGGTCTCTTCAAGACCTACACCAGACTACGTCATAGGTTTTATTGGCGTGGTATGTACACATTTGTGCAAAAGTACATTCGCGCTTGCACAGAATGTCAACGCCCGAAGCCTGATCCTTGCCGCCCTTCTGGACCAATGCAACCTTTGCGGTGCCCTTCGCGACCCTTTGACCGGGTTGGGATAGACCTCTACGGGCCTCTGTCATACACAGCTGCTGGCAATCGCTGGGTCATTGTAGCTGTAGACCATCTCACGAGGTATGCAGAAACGGCCGCTCTGCCAGCCGCAACGGCTCGTGACGTTGCTTCCCTCCTGCTTCACCGCTTCGTTCTACGTCACGGCGCTCCCCACGAACTCCTGAGCGACCGTGGCCGCGTCATTCTCGCCGATGTCATTCAAGAACTTCTCGCTGAATTCCGCATTATTCATCGCTGTACCACCGCATATCACCCGCAAATAAAAGGATTGACAGAACGCTTTAACCGAACTCTTGGCGACATGCTTTCGATGTATGTCGCCTCCAACCACACCAACTGGAACCTCATCCTTCCCTATGTCACGTACGCCTACAATACGGCACCTCAGTCAACGACGGGCTTTTCTCCCTTATTTCTTCTATATGGCCGCCAACCATCATTTCCCATTGACACTATTCTTCCTTACCGTCCCGACTTATCAGAGGGTACAGCTGTTTCCGAAGCCGCCCGGTATGCAGAAGATTGTCGGCAACGAGCTCGCTCCCTTACAACGTAAGAACAAGCCCTACAGAAATTTCGCCATCATGATGGGCGCCCCCACTACCAGTTTTCGCCTGACGCTCTCGTTTGGTTGTGGGTGCCTCCTATACTTCGACACCAGGTGTCTCCTCGAAGTTTGTATCCCGATACCATGGGCCCTACCAGGTTCTACAGCAAACTTCTCCGGTGAACTACGTCATCGAACCTCTGACGCCCCCTACGGACCTGCGTCGCCGAGGCCGCGAAACTGTGCACGTAGACCGGCTCAAGCCGTATCACGAGCCCTTCGTCCTCACGACGCCTTAGGCCTCCTTTGCGGCTCCGTCTTCAGCGAGGGGGGAAGTTCTAAGGAAGAAGAAGTGCGCCGTTGCAGAGCTCCGCAGCCGGATCGCCAGTGCTCCTGAAGTGGGGCTTGGGCTAGACGCTGTTCCTGGTGTGACTGGCTAAGCCTACGCTGTTGCGTCTTCTCGTCCGCGTCCATCGTTGTCCGCGTCCACAGCCGTTTCGGACTTCTTTGCCATAGTTTGAATACTTCTTCCAAGCATGCAGTGAATACCATTGGAGCAATTATGCATCCTTGTCTGACCCCTTTCTTTATAGGTATCTTCCTACTTTTCTGATGGAGAATTAGGGTAGCTGTGGAATCTTTGTAGATGTTTCCCAAGATAGTTACGTAAGCCTCCTCTACTCCTTCATTACATAGTGCCTCTATGCCTGCTGATATGTCTACTGAATCAAGTGCATTTCCGTAATCTATGAAAGCCATGTAGAGAGGTTGACTGTACTCTGCAGATTTCTCGATTACCTGATCGATTACATGGATGTGATCCATTGTACACTATACCTTCCTGAAGCCAGCCTGTTCCCTTGCTTGACTGAAGTCAAGTGTTGCCCTTATTCTATCGGAAATTATCTTCGTGGATATTTTATACAATACTGGAAGTAATCTAATGGGCATAAAATTTTGTTTCACTTCTTTAACGTCTCCTATTTTGTGGATTAGTAAAATGTCGGCATTCTTCCATTTCTCTGGGACCCTTAAAGTCGTGAGACATTTCGCATAAAGGGCCGCAAGCTTTTCAAACATGATGTCTCCTCCATCCTTGACTCAAGCGGCTGTTATTCCATCATCTGCCGCCTTTCCTTGTTTCATGTCTTCAAAGGCCTTTCTAATTTCATCGAAAGTTATAGAAGAAGCCTCTGTCACCTGTTCATTACTACTTTCAAAGGAGGTATCTGGCTGCTCTGGGTATTGTACAGGTCAGTATAGAATTCTTCCGCTGTTTTTACTATATCTTCAAGATTGCTGATGATATTACCCTGTCTATCTTTCAGTGCATACATCTTGGTTTGTCCGATGCCTAGTTTCCTTCTCACTGTTTTCAGGCTGCGTCCACTTTTTACTGCTTCCTCAGTCTTTCTCATGTTATAATTTCGAATATCCTTTATTTCCTCGTTGTTGATTAGTTTTGATAGTTCCACGAATTCTATCTGATCCTTTCAGCTGGACGTAACAAAGTAACAAAGGACGTAACAAAGGAGTAACAAAGGACGTAATAAATTACGTCCTTTGTTACTTGGAAGAGCTTACTTACTGGTTGCCTTGGGGCTTTACCTCCCACTTCAACTGCTGCCTCTGAAGCCAGCCTAGTTACTGTGTCATTTATTACCTCTATGTTATCTTCATCTCATTGTTCTATGGCTGCAAATTTGTTTGCAAGTGCCAACCTGAATTGGTCTGCTTTTACCCTTGCTGCATCTAGGTTGGCCTGTTTCTTGATCAATTTCACCTTTTCTCTCTTAAAATTGATGTGAATCCTAGACCTCACTAACCTATGATCACTGCACTTTACAGAACCTAACACTTCTACATATTGCACTATGCTGGGATCGGCAGAAAGTATGAAATTAATTTCATTTCTTGTTTCACCATTAGGGCTTTTCCAGGTCCACTCTTTGTTCCAACGCTCCCTGAAGAAGGTGTTCACAATTCGCAGCTTATTCCTTCTTGCGAATTCTACCATCTGTCCTCGAGTGTTCCTAGACGCCGTATCTTTGTTCACCAGCCTGCCTTTTCTTCACTTTTACATTGAAGTCGCCCATAACTACAGTATACTGCGTTGGCAAGTTTCTCGTCACTAAGTCAACATCTTCATAAAACTGAGCTATTTCATCATCATCATGACTGGATGATGGAGCGTAGGCTTGTACTACTTTAATCTATACCTCCTATTAAGTTTGATTACTACTGCTACCCTCTCATTAATGATGTAGAATTCGTCAATGTTGCCAGCTATGTCCTTACGGATTAGGAGCTCTGCCCCGTATTGCTTCTTATCTGGGAGACCTCTACAGCAGATGACATTGCCGTTAATCAGCACTGTATAAGCCTCATCAGTTCTAAGCTCACTAAGGGTACTGATATCCCAAACAAAGTTCGTCAAAGAGTCCTGCTGAGCTAGCCTCACTAGACAGAGTTCGGCTGTTAAAAGTTGACAGGGCCAGTTTCCATTGGCGGCCTGTCCGGACCCAGAGATCCTTAGCACCCTCTGCTGCGTTACAGGTCTGACCACCTCCTTGGTCAGGTGCTCCGCAGCTGCTGGGGAGTGAGAGCCATGGGTAAATTGTAGGAGTCATGAGGGAGGTAGTGGCCGAATAATACACCAGGGAGGCCATTTCCTGTTCTGGTGAAGGAGTGACTTTGTTGAAGCTTAGTGGGCGTTCCTAATTCGATTCGTATAGTCCCACTGACTCTCGGTGTTTTAGTCGATGTCAGCGCCAGTCCAAGCCTAGAGATGTTTGAGTACTGGAGATGGTGAATTCCAAATTACCACATTCAGAATCTAAATTCTAAAGAAAACCTCGAAGACTCGAGCTTCTGACTACGACAACCGAGCATACCAGTTAGCTGAGTCAGATAACCCTGCATGCTGTGAGGCTGTCTTATGACGAAGAATTTCAGCCCAGAGAATCTTACGTGGCTAAAAACTTCCTTGATTTATCCGCAATAGACGTGTTATAGACGATAGACCTCGAACAACACTTAAAATGAATAAGGGGCAAAATAATGGGGCAAGTAGTCGCTTCTCTCACCCGCAAGGTGATGAGACATGGGGTTCTTCCATCTTGTGCTGCGTCGAAAGGCCGAGTTATCGAGAGTGGATACGCTGCACTGTCATAGACACATACGTATATATACGCGGAAACTTTCACTCACGAACGGATCGGAACACTCCGCCACCGGATTGTCTGCGCCACAGGTCCCATACAGCTACTCGCGTTTAAAAATAATAATAACGTGCACGATGCGCTCGCTTCGGTAACAAAAAAAAAAGAAGGAGCGGGGGGGGGGGGGAGGGCATCCAAATAGGCAGCGCGCTTCAGAAATTACGGCAGCCCATTCCGTAAATCTTACATATTTAAAGGCTTTCTTGATGTATCCATGATAGACGTGTTTTGCTGATCGCGATGGGTAACTCCAATATAGAATGATGTCTAAATGGTTATGACCTCGTAGTTCCAGAATCTCACGTATGGTGGCACAAAAAGTACACCCCTTATTAGATACTACATAAACCCCGTACTTAATAAAATGTCGACATTATTCTGCCCATGGGTGTTCTCTGCAAAGCAGCTTCTTGACTTAGTTTTATTCTTACTCTGATAAAGAAAGTTTCGGCAAAAAATTATTTTTTGCCTCAGCTTTCAACTTTGGTTCAATCCTCTATGCGATTTTCTTTCAACAGCGGGCTTTCTGGCTGCCCTACTTGAATTAGCGCACTTCTAGAGCAAGATTCAGAAGATTAAGTGGCGACAAATAACTTCATTGACTACATTTTCCTTCAAGCGGATAATTTTATTCGTGCAGTTACAATAAAGAAATTGCGCAGTGTTAGCACATTATCCTTCATGAGTGATAAGAAGTCCCCATTTATTATGAGAAACTGAATTAGTAAGGCAGAAAAGATGCAGAAGCCAAATGGGGCTGGTGATGTTGCCCTAACCTTACCAACTCTAGCTTGTCAAAGACGTCATGGATTCCTGCAGCATTTGCGTGGATGTGTAGCTATCTGCTTTTCGTTAACGAAGGACTGCAAACGCTTTTTGAAGGAACCAAAGGCTCAACCTAAAGGCAACTCTTGTGAACGTGTGAATCAAAAGGGCCCAAATACGAGAATAAAACTTTGAATTCGTGAGGTCACAAGCACAGGCACTGACGTTACGGCAAGGAATTGAGTAAAGAAGGTTTGGTTCTCTTCTTTTTCAATTATTTACAAATACTGTTACAACAGATTGAATAAAAATGACAGAAACTACCATTGCAACCTCTATAGGCTGTTGGCATGAGAAAATCCACTCACCTATGGCTATTGCTTTGACACCGTCCTGTAAATATAAAGGCGCTCATATGTTTGGCCTTCTGTTTGCCGCGGCGAATCCTTAACGTGTGATATACCGCGAACATAGCTACCAAGAATCTCGGGCAAATGAAGTAAGTTATATGGTACAGAATGACAACGTCCTGTCGTAAGTTTTGGAAGCATACTGTTGCACATACACCTGTCTGCGGTTGTTTTTACGTCCGTGTACTAGGAAAGGTGGGGATATTTTTTAAGTATTTCCAAAATATTTCAAAATTTTACGCCACTAAATGGGAGGTATTGTTTGCCGCACAAGTTCTGGCAGCAGCAAGTTGAAGGATGCTGGTGTTACTTGGCAACAACATTTTAATCCGTACAAACTGTTAAAGTGAAGTCTATCGACACGTCCTCCCTTCTGCTCTAACATCAAGATTAAAGCCTCCCACAACAGCTTGTGTACACTAGCAGCCCATCATCATCAGCAGCCTGGTTACGCCCACTGCAGGGCAAAGGCCTCTCCCATACTTCTCCAACTACCCCGGTCGTGTACTAATTGTGGCCATGTTGTCCCTGCAAACTTCTTAATCTCATCCGCCCACCTCACTTTCTGCCGTCCCCTGCTACGCTTCCCTTGGAATCCAGTTCGTAACCCTTAATGACCATCGGTTATCTTCCCTCCTCATTACATGTCCTGCCCATGCCCATTTATTTTTCTTGATTTCAACTAGGATGTCATTAACTCGCGTTTGTTCCCTCACCCAATCTGGTCTTTTCTTATCCCTTAACGTTACACCTATCATTCTTCTTTCCATAGCTCGTTGCGTCGTCCTCGATTTAAGTAGAACCCTCTTAGTAAGCCTCCAGGTTTCTGCCCCGTACGTGAGTACTGGTAAGACACAGCTGTTATACACTTTTCTCTTGAGCTATAATGGCAACCTGCTGCTCATGATCTGAGAATGCCTGCCAAACGCACCCCAGCCCATTCTTATTCTTCTGATTATTTCAGTCTCATGATCCGGATCCGCCGTCACTACCTGCCCTAAGTAGATGTATTCCCTTACGACTTCCAGTGCTTCGCTGCCTATTGTGAATTGCTGTTCTCTTCCGAGACTGTTAAGCATTACTTTAGTTTTCTGCAGATTAATTTTTAGACCCACTCTTCTGCTTTGCCTCTCCAGGTCAGTGAGCATGCATTGCAATTGGTCCCCTGAGTTACTAAGCAAGGCAATATCAGCGAATCGCAAGTTACTAGGTTACGAGTTACTCTATTAACTCTTATCCCCAAAGCTTCCCAATCCAGGTCTCTGAGTACCTCCTGTAAACACGCTGTGAATAGCATTGGAGAGATCGTATCTCCCTGCCTGACACCTTTCTTTATTGGGATTTTGTTGCTTTCTTTATGAAGGACTACGGTGGCTGTGGAGCCGCTATACATATCTTTCAGTATGTTTCCATACGACTCGTCTACACCCTGATTCCGTAATGCCTCCATGACTGCTGAGGTTTCAACTGAATCAAACGCCTTCTTGTAATCAATTAAAGCTATATAAGAAGGTTGGTTATATTACGCACATTTCTATATCACCTGATTGATATTGTGAATATGGTCTATTTTTGAGTAGCCTTTACGGAATCCAGCCTGGTCCTTTGGTTGGCAGAAGTCTAAGGTTTTCCTGATTCTATTTGCGATTACCTTAGTAAATACTTTGTAGGCAACGGACAGTAAGCTGATCGCTCTATAATTTTTCAAGTCCTTGGCGTCTCCTTTCTTATGGATTAGGATTATGTTAGCGTTCTTCCAAGATTCCGCGTTCTTCCAAGTCATGAGGCATTGCATATAGAGGGTGGCGAGTTTTTCTAGAACAATCTGCCCACGATTCTTCAACAAATGTGTTGTTACCTGATCCTCCCCAGCTGCCTTTCCCCTTTGCATAGCTCCCAAGGCTTTCTTTACTTCTTCCGGCGTTACTTGTGGGATTTCAAATTCCTCTAGACTATTCTCTCTTTCATTATCGTCGTGGGTGCCACTGGTATTGTACAAATCTCTATAGAACTCCTCAGCTACTTGAACTATCTCATCCATATTAGTAATGATATTGCCGGCTTTATCTCTTAACGCATACATCTGATTCTTGCCTATTCCTAGTTTCTTCTTCACTGTTTTAGGCGCAGCCCAATCTGCGCGTAAAGTTCTCACCATGCTTGAGATCTGCTCAATGAACGTCATTCTTTATGGAGATATCTAGGGCTGCTGTAACTAACGTTGCCGCTTTCTTGTGCTCTGGGGTGTACAGGTGCACAAAACCAATTTACGCTGGCATCAATAAAAATGTAATGTTTGTAGCTGTTGGGCTTTGAAGCGTCGTTCGGTTCACGTGTAGGGAGCAAGGACATCTGGATACACCTATTATTTATGCTATTAGCACCTAGGCTCCAATTTTCTTTTACTGATCCAGGAATGTCTGCGTCTTCCAGAAGTCTCTGGTTGACAAAAAAAACCTTTTAAAGAGGACACTTGCTCTGACATAAAACAAGGACAGCCATTCGAAAGGGTAATAACACCATGCCACTGTTGAAAGTCATAAATCGCTCAGTGCGATCTTTACACAGAAAAATAAAACTAGCACAGACGCCGTTACAAAATGAAACCATATAGCTTCCGACGACTGGCTAAGGAATGTCTTTCGAGCTGTTCCAAAAGTCGACTGTAAGCACTCATTGACGTGCCGCTGAAGTTCTTCGTCCTTACATGTGCATTATAGACGTTTCATTTCCTCTCTCCTCTAGATCATGATGGATTCTTCAAAGGCTCCAAATGCTTCATGTGAAGAGGAAACTATTGTGAGGGCGTCAGCGCAAACGTTTTCGCACAGTTTCTGTTTAAGCTTATTCCAAAGCAGAGTATTCCTTTGAATGATGCTCTAAGACAATCAGGAAAAATGGACTAGGTGTTCATTTTTTTGGCACGGGAGCCAGTCGATAACCGCAAAAGTTTTGCAGAGGTTTGCCTATGGTCAGTACCTTGATCACGGGTTTTGGAATTACGCCACAGTGCACCCGCTACAGGGCGTGTCGGGATCCCCACTTTAGGATGTAGGAACGTCTTCGCGGGTCTTTTTTTTTCGTCATGTCTATCAATTTTGTATGCTGTTATCGACCCTTTACTGCGAGATTGAGTCGATAGCTCTCGTTTTTTGTCAGCACTGAATTGTAGCGCTGACTTGTTCAACCTTTCTACCACGACCACGTAGTTGTTTGTATTGGCTTTGAACTCCGAGCCTCTCAAGAAAATAAATACCACCTCATACCATTAGGTCCAGCCGTTTGTCAGTACATATTTTACCACCTTGGGTGTTCAGGTAGCCATCACAGCTGAAAGAATAACTGGTACTACTGCTGTGTGACTCCAAAAAAGCTACTACCGAGAGACAAATCTGTGTCAACGCAAATACTGCTCTTACCCGCCGCATGTTGAAAAGCTTTTCATACATTGCAGATACTTGAAACGTCGCCTCAATTTTAGTGCTAACCACAGCTAACTCTGCCACTTATACCATTCAATCAATACCATCAAAATCCTTCGTATCGAGTGTGCTACAACGAGCAAGCTTACGCGGAGTTCGCTTCGAAAGTCACGAAGCGCTGCCAATGTTGGCGACAAGCTATTCATTGGCCGCTTTGTGAGCAGCGAACCATAGCCCATTTTCAATCATGTGCTGGTTCAATGGTCACGTGGGTTCCCCTACATCATGCTAACCACATTTCGCTGCTTATTTTAACACTGTGAGGTTCTTTGATATTCCAAGCGATTCGCAATGTCGGCCGGCTTACTTGTCTAATTGAAGTGGGTACCAAAGGTTTTCTAGCTATCATTAATCCTACTGAAACGTTATGTATTGTTCTAATACCTGCACATAGTTTTCGTATGCTTTCTGTTTGGTTATTTTGGCGCTAATAAGAATGACCTAAATTTCATGTAGCTTTTACAAGGATTGCATAGAAAATGTATGGAAGGAATACACGGCAACACAGGGAGGTTAGCCAGTTCTCAGACCGGCTGGCTACCCTGTGCTGGGAAGGAAACATATGGCCTTACTGAAGCGTGTATGGAATGTTTCAGTAGAGATCTAGCTCATCTCTTAAATACAATGAGTGGCTATCCGTGTACAATAGCTAGTGTAATTTTCAGAGCACTACATTGTCCCCTAAGTACACTGGAAGTTTAGTGACATGCCAGACCAGTAGTTTTGACTCCCCCGCTGTAACAGTTTGCTATTCAGTCCGAAACTTAACGATTTCACATAAATTAAGAACTCCCAACAGGTTGAGCAGCGTCAGCCATTTGAGTTACGCTGGTGGTCATCATCGTCGAGCCTGGAGGCCACTAGCAGACCTTGAGCCCTTGCCATATGCTAAGAAAAACAGCGCTGCAGCCAACGCCGCCGCACTAAGATAATGCATGGCATACAGCCAGACACGCTAAAGCCTGTGCCATCATGCAGCTTGAAGATTTGAAGTTAGTGCGAGGCATTGCGCCACTGCCTACTACGCAGGTATTTGCATTGTACTGTGCGCGCACTGGAATGCCACAACAGGCAATATTAGTGCAGACGAGGAAGACCCTACCTGTATGTTCTGTCAGAGGCTCACTGTAACAGTACTGCTCAGAGTAGGAAAAAAATATTTCAAATCTAATATTTTTCAGTATAGTTCCTGAGGAACTCGTATATATTTTGTGTAATTGGCAAATAATACACAAAAATATTACCACGTAGTAGTGACGGTGAAGAAAGCAGAAAAAAGGACGGCGACAGCGGCGAACACAGTCGGCGATCGTCGAAAATCTGATCTGCCGGTAGAATGCGTCGGCTTTTATACGCGAGCCATGGAACGTAATCACAGAGTAATCGCTACTGCCCGCGTTTCTTCCAGAAAGTTCGACACCATTCGTGCCGCGCATACATGCAATCAAATTACACAAGGTGCGCTGGCAACAGACAGCGGATAGAAGCGTCGATAACATTCCAGAAACTTCCGATACATGCAAGCGCGTACCGCACTGAACGATAACATTGGCTAGACGGTGATGGCGTTAGACGGTGCCTTCGTGTGCAATGACCATCAGCTGCGAAACAGCCGAACGCCGCACTTGAAATTTATGAAGCGCGTGACTTGGCCGCACGAGAGTAAGGGCGAAGATTGCCATCGTTCGGTGTGCCCTCAAAGCAGGCGCCCGATGGAGATAGCTGCGCCGCGTTGTGGCCCCGCAGCCGCTCCTGCGCCCGGTGCCGTGCGCCGCGTATTTTCGATTGCGACTGTATATCGTTAACATATCAGCGAGCGTCTTGTTCAGTCGTTCCGTAAGACCATTCGTCTGTGGGTGGTAGACAGTTGTCCTGCTGTGCCTTGTCTGACTGTACTGCAAGTTGGTTTGGGTGAGCTCTGCAGTGAAGGCCGTTCCTCTGTCGTTGATGAGGACTGTTGGGGCACCAATGCGCAGCAGGATGTTTTCGACGAAGAATTTTGCCACGGCGGCTCCGCTACCTTTCGGCAGAGCTTTCATTTCACCGAAGCGGGTGAGATAGCCCGTCGCCACGACGATTCACTTATTTCCAGATGTTGACATCGGAAAGGGTCCCAACAAATCCATCCTGATCTGCTGAAATGGTCGGCAAGGAGGCTCGATCGGCTGTAGTTATCTTGTTGGCCTTTTCGGTGGTGTCTTGCGTCGCAGGCAGTCTCGGCATGTCTTCACGTAACGGGCGCTGTCGGCGGTCGGGCGTGGTCAATCGTACTTCTTTAGTATTCATGCGAGCGTACAGGAAAACCCATGGTGCCTGGCTGTCAGATCGTTGTGCAGGGCGTGCAACACATCTGGCTGGAGTGTTGCTGGCACAACGAGAATGTAGTTTGAGCGGACTGGCTTCTTTACGAAGATCTTGTTGCGCATGCAAAACGAAGACAACCCACGCTGAAATACCCTAGGGACAACGTCGGTCTTGCCTTCTAAGTACTCCACAACGCTTCGTAACTCTGTGTCTGCTCGTTGCTGTTCGGCAAAGTAGTCTGCAGTTATTGTTCCTGGGAAGGCGTCCTCATCCAGTTAGCCTTGAGGGTGGCGGGTGCGCTCGACAGGCAGTCACTGTCTGAATGCTTCCTTCCGAGCTTATACACCACGGTGATGTCGAATTCCTGCAGTCTGATACTCCATCGGCCTAGGCGACCAGAAGGATCCGTTAAGTTTGCCAGCCAACACAAGGTGTGGTGGTCACTACCACTTTGAAGTACCTGTCGTATATGTGAGGCCGCAATTTCGCCGTATGATCGCAAGAAACTTTTTCCGTCGTAGAATAATTCACTGTCGCTTTTGACAGTGACCGGCTAGAGTAAGATGCTACGCTTTCAGCTCCTTCCTTGCTCTGCACTAGCACGTCACCGATGCCTACGCTACTTGCGTCGGTGTGGATGTCTGTCTCGGCGTCTTCGTCGAAGCGTGAAAGCACCGGCGGTAACTGCAGCCGTCGCTTCAGCCACACAAATGCGTGAACTTGCCGTGTTTCCCATTTGCAGTCGACGTCGGCGTTCGTGAGATGAGTTAATGGCTCCGCAATGCTTGAAAGGTCTCTTACAACGCGCTCTAATAGGCACACAGGCCAAGGAATCTGCGCAATACCTTCTTGTCAACGGGCCGCGGGAACTTGGCGATTGCAGCTGTCTCCTGTGAAGCGGGACGGATTGCAGACTTGCTGATGGCGTGGCCTACGAACCTACGAGCCTACGGTGGATGGTGGTGCATGGCCGTTCTTAGTTGGTGGAGCGATTTCTCTGGTTAGTTCCGATAACGAACGAGACTCTAGCCTATTAAATAACTGCGGGCTTCCCAGCACCTTATAACCTTCTTACAGGGGCAAGCGGCTCCTAGCCGCACGAAACAGGGCAATAACAGGTCTGTGATGCCCTTAGATGTCCCGGGGCCGCACGCGCGCTACACTGAAGGAAGCAGCGCGTCTTTATCCCTGTCTGAAAAGACTGAGTAGACCGCGGAACTTCTTTCGTGGTTGGGATAAGGGCTTACAATTGTTCTCCTTGAACGAGGAATTCCCAGTAAGCGCGAGTCATAAGGTCGCGTTGATTACGTCCCTGCCCTTTGTACACACCGCCCATCGCTACTACCGATTGAATGATTTAGTGAGGTCTTCGGAGCGATGTCTGGCGCGGCCTTTCGGTTGCGCCGGTCTGTTGGAAAGATGAGCAAACTTGATCATTCAGAGGAAGTAAAAGTCGTAACAAGGTTCTTCGTAAGCGAAACGGTGCTTTTCCGGCTTCAGGCTGAGTCCAGACGACTTGATTGCCTCTTGTACTCTCTGAAGTCACCTCAGGTAATCTTCGAAATTCGTGACAAAGACTGCAACATCATCCAAGCAGACGAGAGAAGTCTGCCACTTCAGTCCTGCCAAGAAAGTGTCAATCACGCTCTCGAACACTGCAGGCGCAAAACAACGTGCGAACGGCATCACCTTGAACTCGAAAAGGCCGTCTGGTGTGATAAATGCGGTCTTAATTCTCTCGATCCCTTTCGTCGACTTCAATTTGTCAATAACCAGTATTGATAACCATTGAAGAAAAGTACTTTGCATTGCACAGGCGGTCTAATGCGTCTTCTATCCGTGGAAGGGGATATGCGTCTGTCTTCGCTACCTTGTTCAAGCGGCGATAATCGACGCAGAAGCGCAGACTTTCATCCTTCTTTTTCACTGAAACCACAGGAGACGCCAACGGGCTTTTGGACGGCTGAATGATATGGCGCAGCACTTCGTCGACTTGTTGCCTTATAGCTTCTCGTCCTCGCGTCCACACTCGATAAGGGCTCTGGCGGAGTGGTCGAGCGGATTCTTCGGTTATCTATGCGATGCTTTCCGACTGGTGTTTGCCGAATCTTCGATGACGTCGAAAAGCAGTCTTTGCATCGTCGAACAAGACTTCCAAGCTATTGCTGGTAACTCATGGGGAGGCTCGGATTTATGTCGAAGAATGACTCGAAACTATTGTAAACATCACTTGCAGCGCATACAGAGATATAGACAAAGCCCACGTGTCTTAAAAATTACTACACAATTAGCGTCGCGCATACAATCAGATTACACAAGCTTCGGTGACATCGAAGAAAGGGTAGAACCATCGATAACATTCGAGAAGCGTCCGGTATACATGCAGGCACATCCTGTGCCAAGAGATTCTGTTCAACGTTTGTTAGCCGGTGAAAAGCGGTCACCTGCGAAAGATAAACAAGCGCACGTGTCAATAAAATGAATTTATGTGCAACGTAGTCAGCGACGAAACTACGCAATACATGTAACTACGATAGAATTTTGCTTTATTCGAACAAAGGCAGCGCTAAATGCAGCTAATGGAGTGCTGATTCACAGTTTATCAACGATCTTAATTATGTATCTTGATGTAAGCATGGTCATTCAAATTCACTGCGCCTTTTCAGCTCTGATGTATTGCTTATGATTTCAATATCTTTGCTGTGCCCGAGTCTGATATATATTCTATGTTGTTCTTCTGTTTTTCAGGAGGCGCTCAGGTCATCGTTGGCGATCTGACATTTCTGGAGTAGCACTGGAAGATTGCTTCGCGGAAGCGCCGGAACGTGCGTTCGCTTTAATAGATTGTTGATACGCGAGTTTTTTCGGGGAATGCAACATCACCAATCAATTACTCTGTCTTTGCGGCCTCAGAGTTTTGCATTGAAAGGCTATTATCGGTACAACGTTAACCGGTAAACTGCAACAATAACGGAAATAAAACAAACTTCTATATATTGAAGATGAAAAGTACATTGTCACGTTGTAGCAACAGTGAAAAACAAGACAGAAGCCAAACCTTGAGTGACGAACTTATGCCACTCAAAGCGTAACAATAGCGGTGAGCGCAGTGAGTCGTCGAAATGTGATCTATACGGGATCAAGCACGTCAGCCTATTTGTACAGTGCACGTCGTAGCTGTCAGCGCAATCACTGGAGCTCGCGTGCGTTTCAGAACGTACAACACTATTCGTGCCGAGCATGCAAGCTGATCACGCACGGTTTCCTCGCTAGATAATCGGCGGCAGCATTCCAAAGATTTCTGATGCATAACCGATAATATCGACCGATAATATCGAAATAGTGATTAATCCGCGATAAACAAATCATCTAAGAACAAACAATCATCTAAGAACAAACAAGCTATTCTTCAGTATCTTCTCTGTGGGAGCCCGCACGGTGCCAGCCACGGAGGAAGAAAAGAAGCACTGAAGAGGCCCACTCAATGCGCTATCAGAAAAAATGTGGAGGAAGTCACGTGACATTTCTAGCTTTACTGGCCATGTTGTCGCGGCGGAATGGCGGTTTTGTTATGGTGATGTGCGCCCGCGTGTGCGCTGTTTTGGTGTGTCTCGTACGCGGGAAAGGCGTGTTGTGCGCAGATATTACGATAGTCGCTACGCCTTGTGGCGCTGGGCCAGCTAGACAGCGCGCACTCCCCGCTGTTGTCGTGGCCCAGTGGCCCTGGATTAACCAAAAGCGTGAAACGAGCGCACATGTAACACTGGACTCCACAAACTGCCCTCACGGTCTATACTTTGTGGAGTTGAGCAGAATACTCGCACAACATGACTGCGGCAACGATATCGTGACGCTACGTCGTGATTAGATCAGTTGGTGGGATCGCTACAGCGCGTGCGCACCCTGGCGGGGTTGTTCGCCGAAGGGGAAATACGCAAGCACGGGAGGAGAATTTGCGACAGCAAGGCCGACGTCCAGCGTTGCGGACGCTTCACAAAAGTGACGTCAGGGCCTCGCTTCATGTTTTTTCCTTCCTCCATGGTGTCAGCGTTGGGTCATTTCGCGACACCTTCATTGCTGTAGAAATATTCACAGGAAACGGCTCGAAGATACACGTCTTTTACCATTGCATTTTTACCCTAAATAAGTGAATTTGTTGAGTGCCTTAAATGCCCGCCGCTTTATTTCCGCTGTAACGCTATCTTCATAACCCTTGTATAGGGAAGGGTAACAGGTCACGCTGTAAAATATTTTTGGTTTCATCATTCGAAAATACATTTTTCGCTGGTCCTGTGTAGCTAACTACAGATGAGTGAAAACGCAAGAGAGAGCCTTATTATATCCTAGAATAAGATAATCTACGAAGTTTTGTTCAAAGCTGTAAAAATCCCTTTAATGCCGGCCGTGGTTGTTATTTGGTATCTGCTCATGAAGACTCACTGTAGTACACTGCAAAATTGTTTACTCCCATTCGAGTGAATAAGGGTGTAAATCGGCATATCACTCAAACTATTACACCAAACATGGCGTCAGGGTGCGAGTTATACATTGATTCAAAGCCTTATTCGCTTTTAAGGGTGTAAATTATTTTACAGTGTAAACATCATCCGGCCGTATTCTTCAATATTTTATTCCATTTTTCGTCCTTTCCACTCGCCTTCATTGACTCTGACGTCACTTGCACCGCCACAGCGCCGTTATCACTGGTAATGGCAGAGGGGCGCACCGCGCTATAAAGAGGGAAAGGAAAGTCGCAGTTTCGCCCGAAAGGAGAAGCATCTATTGCGATAGAAAATTAGCAGACAGCCGAACGAAGTGAAGACACGGCTTTTATCGGCCGTATCAGCCAGTAAACATTCGCTTGCTAACTAAATTAAGAAGCTTGGTGTGAGCGTGCACAGCATACATAAACACATCACACTGGATGACCGCGGACACTTGCTGTCAAAAAGCTGGCGTGAAGAAAGACGGCAGCAGCAGCGAGCGAAGTGGCCTTCGTGCTGTCTATCGCTTCAACGCAAAGAGAGCGCCGAGAACACAGCCCGCACAAATATACGAGTCGCCGACGCACCTCGACTCTGGCGTCAACGCATCGAGGTCACGGAGCAAGTGATCGAGGTTGGCGTCGATGGCGACACCAGCGACGACGGTGGCGGTGATGGCGACGGCAGAAATACGCCTGGAGTGCCCATGTAATTGTTATCGCAATAAAAGGAAAATGAAATGAAATGTTATAAAACGCGGGCTTGATGACCATTTCTGCGAACATTCTGAAAGGTCATAATATTGACAATAATTTAACGTGGAAACACTTTACATAAGTACCTACAACACTCCCACAGTCGGCTTGTCTGTTTATATTTCATTCTGCGTACTTTAGCGTTATCACATTTCGACTGATCCGGTTTTTCTGTTTTCGCGATTAATACAGATACCCTCTTGCTCATTCATTCCTTCTTTCTTTTAAACCTGCCATGTTTTGTTGTACCACCACAAACTGACAGATGTACTTTGTTTCGCAGCTGCTTCTATATCATTTTTTAATTTTTTGTTACGTTTTTTTTATAACAGGATATCCTCTACAGTGATCACACTATGAGACCTCTTTCGTATATTCTGCTCAATCTGTAATACCTCCAAGTTTATGATGAACAAACTCAAATTACAGTACCTGATCAACTACTAGAACAGTCAGCTCAACCTGGTTCTCTCCACTTCATAACTTAGAGGCGACCTAACCATGAGTCTTGCATGCGCCTCTGCATTTCAGCCATTGAGAAGTCAGCACTGGATCGTAAGACGCAGCGTGCAGAGATGAACGAGTACATTTCCACGGACGCCAAATCAGCATCTCCAGCTAGCGTAGGCTCACCTCCTAGTCGCCCGTCGAATCCCGTACCCATCAAGCGCTTCCAAGAGTACGTGACACGTGCCCTTGTTGAAGACACACTGGCGCTTGAGTACACGGTAGGTGGAAAATCTCTCCTTCTGGTAGTTCCTTCCTCTCCCCATTCCCCTTGCCCCAGTGCGAGGGCTCAATCCTGGGTAACCTTTCTGCTTTGCACTTATACTTCTCTCTCTCTCTCTTTTTTGATGGGTGTAATTACTCCTCAATGCATTGTAACAAGTGGCCCTCATTGAAGAATATCTTTGCATTATGCTGCCCCATTGCAGCAACGCTGCGCTGAAGAACCACAGCCCAGAATTTGGGCTACGAAGTTAACTCTTTATTGGGCGAACTTGCGCCCACATATATATGCAATCCCTCAAATCACAACGACATCCGCAATCACGGTCGTCGGTCGTCGAATATAATCGAATAGAACGAGCTTGTTCACTGTTTGCACATGTCTCCCCATGCATTCAAAATTAATCGCGTATGTATGCGTACATTCTACCCGCTACCAAACTATTCGCAACTCGCGTGCAATATGATCGGATCAGCTTCCATCGCTGCAGAATTAGCAGCAATGTATGAGAGATTTCGTTTATGATCGGTACATATTGCGCGAAAGAATAACTTAACAGTAATCATCATCAGCCTACTTTATGTGACTGCGATCTACTGCGATCTCCGATTACCCCTGTCCTGTGCCAACCGATTGCAACTAGCGCGCGCGAGTTTCCTCACTTCAACATGACCTTCCCAGCTCCATTCATTTATCTTGATGTCAATTAGAATATCGGCTATACCCGTTTGCGATCTAATCCAAACCTCTCTCTTATTGTTTCTTAATGTTGCGCCAGTGATAACATGTTAAAAAAACATCAAGACAAAGTCGAGCAACGACTACTGGACGACTAGCATTTATAATGACTATGCAAGTATAAGACGTTAATATTGCAACACATTATTTAATTGTACGTTTCATGCAGGAGCTATATAGGCTCCGGAAAACGCCTAGGTTATCCTTTACCTGAGAGATCCTCATATCTTTATATAATATGCGTAATGCGAAGACGTGGGATCGTTTCTCCTCTGCGGCAAGTTGTTTCATTCACTTTCACTAATTTATCACTTCTTTCTCTTCTTAAGTACAAGTAATTTCCCCTGTGTTGTCCTTGGTGTCTATGTTGGATTCTCATAATATATATATATATATATATATATATATATATATATATATATATATATATATATATATATATATAGTGTATGTGTGTGTGTGTGTTACAGCTGGTGACAGCCGGTGGTTCATGTCCAGCATATTTCTTTATCAGTCTCACGTGTTACGCATCGTGAATGCTCAGTTAGACCGCGAATTAGTAAGCGTTTTGATTCTATGCACTGCTCCTGCAGTTTTTTTTTCATAACAGTCTTGCTTCCTACAGACGCTGAGGAATGAGAAGCTGCACCCGGCAACCGTCGCGGAAAAGTCCGACCACAAGCCAAAGAACCGCGACGGAAACGTTCTGCCATGTAAGAATTTTGACCGCCATTGAGTGGAAAGTCATAATCTGAGGTCGTATACCTATAACGAACCGTACTGTTGTAGCTACCCTGTTTTATGCTGCTTTCGGTAACAACAGGAATTAAGGCCTCATTTTGCTCGGACCCATCTCTGATTACCTCACCAAAGCTTCTGGTGATTGGCATTAACACAAAATATTCAAGTGATGTGCGTGACGTGCGCAACCTATTTCATTCAGCAGCGCACAGTTCTTCCACGTTCCACGAAGCTGTGGCGTCCGAAGTTGTGGGGATACGGACTTGGTCCGGTCCACGGCTTCGTGACCTGGGACCACGTCCGGGTCACGAAGGCGTGGCGACGAGCAACAGTGCCTGCCCGCAGGTCTCGGCAGGCCTCCGATAGAGCATAGAGGACCACAGGTGGCCAACCTCATGAGGTTCTCCCCCCACGAGGTCGACCTCGACCGCAATTTGACCTCAACCTCAGAATGAGGGGAGGTTGGTGGCTGGTATAAATTATGTGTGCGAGCTAGGCCAGCGGTGCTGACCTCATTCGTAGCTGTGAAGTTGAATGTGGTCGGTTGTTGGTTGGTGTTGCCAATATTTTGCGCAGCTCCTCAGGTTGTAGGAGCCGGGAAAGTGGCATCGGAGTCTGGCGTCGCAAAGACGGTGGCTCTTTAGCCTACGCCGCAGGTGCGTCTCGTAACGGGTAGCTGGCCCAGGCTACCGGGGCGTCACACGGAGGCTAAGAGTGCCCACGCCGTGGTCAGAGTTTTGTTGACGAGGGTTGCTCCTTTAGCTACCGGTCAGAAGGCTACATGTTTTCGGCGAGCGCACATCGCAGCACACTCACACACTAGAGCACACTAGCACACTAAAGGTGTCCGCTTTTAAAGCGAACCTTTCTTTGCCTCTTCCTTCGGCTCTCCCAGTGCTGCTGCTGCTGCTGTGGCTGCTGTGAGCACTGCTGTCAGGTACACCGCGTCGGGGGGGAATATGGGGAGGTCACAGCGTTTACATACATGACAGGAACGAGTCAGAGAAGAAAGGCGACACTAGAAACTCCTTTTCACCCCACCGCGTCGAATGCGCATAATGCTCCGGGAGCTTCCTGGCCGTTGCCACCTTAGCCTCTTGACAGCTCTTATTAGCCGCGGCTCCCCTCAGAAGCATTGCAGAAACTGCAGCGCTTCCCTTTCTACTAAGGGGAGAGTCCAGAGGGGTCGTAGATATAACTGTAGGGAGGAGGTAGGAGAAGAGCCAGTTCCCATACAAGAAAGGGGGGAGGTGACGTGAGAAGGCAAGCAAGCCCTACTACTATACGACAGCGTTTGCAGGGAAACTGGATAAGCTGAAGTTCAAGGCACGGTACAGTACGTCGCTGCTATTTCTGAAAAATGAACACCATGAATATATGTCAAGGGGACAAACTACGCTGGGCGTGCAGAAGCAGGGCCGCATTAATTAAAGCGCACCGCACGGTCCAGGCGACACTACGGAAGCGGTCGACCATCAAATGCGCACTTCTGTACCCGCCGCGTTAGCTTTGCGGCTATGGCATTCTTAGAGATAGCGGATGTGATCGCGGCAGCCGCATTTCGACGGGGGCGAAATAGAAAACGCACGTGCACTTAGATTTTGGGCCACGTTAAAGAACAGCACGGTGTCAAAATTAATCCGCAGTCCGCAAATACGGCGTGTCTCATAATCCGATTGTGGGTTTGGTACGTAGAGCCCCGTAATCAAATTCAAGTTTAATACTTCTGCCACAATGCGATGTGCCATGTGAGGCAATGACTATGCTCAACCGTGCTTAGAGGTTATGGAATATGGTGCACAACAACGCCTCAAGCAAACACATCTCCCTGTGTGTTCTGTGTACTACGTGGCCAAACCGCAGTGGTTCCCGCAAGGTAACGTTTAACATGAAGTGTACCCCTCTCGTGTTAGACTAAACGTTGAAGAAATTAAGCTTTAGCCGTCAACATCACCACTAATTACCGTCAATCAAGGTATCCAGCACGGAATGCTTTGCTTACATCAATTCCCAGAGTGCGTGGGATCTGCATAACTTTTTTACCCCTCCCCCAGTCCTCCCTAGATTCCTAGGCCAGGGAAATCCGCGATCACACCATCTGCCAATCGGAGTGCTCGTAGTCGCCTTCAGGGCGAGAGTGTGCACAATTTCTCCCGCACCTTTGTCCACGGAACGCCATCGAAGAAATACCCTCGGCGGCACGCTGCTCACTGTCCCAGAGAAAGAAGGGGACGCTTTTAAGACAAGGGTGTCACGCTTGACTCTGTTTGCGCGTCTTTGGTCTTGGTAAGGCCCAGTGACGACCATGACGAGACGGCGTATGACGCACTTTCACTGGAGTTCCTTGGCCTCAGCGTCGTAGTAGGCGACGAAGTGCTATCCATCAACCGCGTAACCGTCAAACGCGCTTACCAACAACCGCTCGTTCCCAGGTTTTCGGTGGTCATAAAATGGCTAGCTGAAACCTCTTGCAGCTAGCTAAGAGTACAGAGAGAAAGAGAGAGAATTATTCAGAGAAAGGTAGGGAGGTTAACCAGGTTGGTTAACCTGCCTGGTGGGAAGGGTTAACAGGATAAAAAGAGAAAGGGAGTGGAAGGGGAAGATAGAGGGAAAGATAGACTAGCACGAACAAACCACGCACAATACAGAGCGGTAGGGAGTGGCGTGCTTAAAGTCTATCGTGAAGGCCCGTAGACCGCAGGAACGTTAGTAACGCGAGTAAGCTTGGCCTTCCGCGCGGATGTTCTTTGGGAACCCTGACCTAAAGAAGTTCCAACTAGAAGTAAAGGCTGGCATAGTGACCGAGTTACGTTGCAAAGGTACAAAAAACGTAGGAAAATGTGAGTAGTGATGTGCCACGACGCTGACATGCCCAGAAAATCGAACTTCAATGATTTAAACCCCGCCGCTAGCCACCAGAACGACACGTCAAGGCGGACTCCGCTCTACCCCTGCATGTTAGTCTGTTCGGCGTCCGTGTCAGAAACAAGTAACACAATGAAGACTCGGCATTTGACGAAAAAATTTTAGGGTAGGTGTGTGCAGCTTACGGGGCAACATTTGTCCAGGGATGCAAATAGTTGCTGTCGTATAGAAAAGCGGGTGATAAAGCTTGGTCAGGTTCTTTATGCGTTGTCTTAAATGTAATTTTCCAAAGGCTCCTCATATTTATTTGGGAAACTGCAGCAATGAAAGGAAGATGATCATTTTGGAATTGCTCGCGAAATACTAAGTAACATAAGTGAGAACAAAGGGGGTTAACCGAGGGGCCCCATTTTTATTAGTCACATCATAAGAAGCCAACAAACACCGACATCAAGGATAACGTAGGGGAAATTATTTGGGCTTAACAAATGGAAATAAAAAAATGATAAACTAATGGAAATGAAAGTGGATGGAAAAGCAACTTGCCGCAGGTTAGGAACAATCCCACTATATTGTGTGCACCACGGTTGCCTTGACATGCCCTCCTGCGTATATTTTTTGACCAATAGAGTGTTTTTAACCTTTCAGTAACAAATTGAAGTTTTGTGATTGTTTCGTGTATTATAACATTGCAGTCAACAGAAAGGGTTCCATCGTGAAAACCAAAAGTAACATTGATTTCTCGCATGAAAAATGATCATGAAATAATTGCAAGAAAAAAGAATTCAACTCTTGTTTGAAGATTGTGAAAAATGATTGAGCGTGGTGCAACCAATTTTCGAGCGTAATCGCTTATCACTGAAAATGGCAGTTATCTTTCTCGTCAATAATAGCTTTAATTGTGTGGAACAAAGCCGCCTTATCGATGAAACGTAAATTTTGTGGCCAATTTCACTGTGGTTTAGTTGAAGTGCCACTTTGCTATTGAGCCTTAAGATTCTGTTCAGGTTCTATAGCTGCGATGATCCTGGCTTACCTGCCGTGAGGCAATGCCAGGGCGGCACGAGACCACGCACCTGTCTAGGGCGGCTATGTCCTTTATGGTCTTTCCGTCCCTTCTCCTCCTTCTCCACACTGCCGACCGATTTTCAGGTTCAGCCGTGCGCTAGGCAGTTACGGTGCGGCAAGCTTTCCTTTGATCTGTCTACGAATCTCCCTCTCTCTATTCATGGAAGGCATACAATAAAGAATTTGCGCAAGCACTCCGTACAGAGGGTTAACCAGCGAAGCTGAAACGTGCGGCACCGGTGTTTATCACTGCGTTAATCCTGACGATTCATTAAACGACGGCTTGGTAGGCCGCCGGATCCTCGGTACGCAGTTGCTGCTTGCGCGCGGCCGCACGAGCCTGTTCTTGCGCCCGGGCTGCAGCATCGGCAAGGCGCAGACGAGCTCGTTCCCGGTTCTGCTCGCGCCGTTGCTGATCGAAAGCTGCCTGCTCCTGAGGAGTACGTATGAAGCGCAGCCTACCCATTTCGGAGCCGAAGAGAAACTGCTGTGCGCGTTCGTCTGCGACGGAGAGCAACACGTCACTACTGGCGCGGCCAATCGCGCGCCTCTCTTTCTCTCTTTTTTAATTTTTCGCACATGCGCATGGGATTGTGCCAGAGGAGTTTTCGGCGTCCAGGCGACAGATGGACGGACGGACGATCATGCTACCCATGTACAGCTTCGCTGTAATATACCCTTTGTTTCTATCGAAATACTAGGATTTATCAACTAACACTAGAAGAGAATACAGAGAGTGGTTGGAGAGCGCCATGTTACGCAACAGGATCCATATTCAAAAACGTTTTTAAGCTAAAAGCATTCCTGCAAGCCAGTGATGTAAGACATATTATTAGCAAAACCGATGAGCCAATACAAAACAGCACTTACGAACGAAAAGCTTTGTGAATTAGACCTCCGGAAATTAGAGCGGCAGCAGACCTTTCCTCCCTTTCCTCTTTTTGTTCTCTTCAACGGGAGCAAGTGAATAAAAATTCCACTTTTCCAGTACGACTGCCACAGACGACAAAAGTAATTCCCCAAGCTAACGTGACCGAAACGTTGTGTAGCGGCAGCAGCATCGGCGTCGCACGAGGGATGACGTAGACGCTCGCGTCTACACGAGGCTCGAGCGACTGGCGCTCCGGCACGGGCTAGCGTTCCGAAGGAGCGAGAGAGAGAAGAAACTTCATTATAAAGTGGAATGATTTATGTGGTTGGGGCCCTCAGTCCAAGGCCCCAATGGCTGTCGCTACCGCTCGTGCTCGTCGTATCAGGGCCAGCCAGACCTGAGGCTCGGAGCGACGGAGGATCGCCTCCCACTGCGCATATGTTGGTTGGGGGGATTGTAGAAGTGAGATATCCTTAGGTGGTTTCTGGCACTCTATCGTGACGTGGAACGTCGTCGGTGGTGCACCGCACCCTGGGCAGGTGGTGGGATATAAGGTTGGGGAGAGCTTGTTGAGAAGGAGGAGGTTCGGATATGAGTTGGTTTGAAGCCGTCTCAGGGATACGGCTTCATTCCGGGAGAAGGATTTGGGAGGAGGGTGATATTGCAAGCGCCCTAGTCTGTGAAAGTCTAGAGTGTCCCGGTATGTGTTGGGCAAATTCTGGGAGGCTTGATATGGGTTGCTCGCCTCACTGCCAGGTGCCCGGCAGGTTAGCTCTCGGGCAGCCGCATGAGCGCGGTCATTGCCCGACAGTGAGGCATGAGCAGGTGTCCAAATCAGCCTGATGCGTGGTATTGAGGGATCTGGAATGGCGGGGAGCTTACGTGTGCTGGTGAGAGCGCGATTGGCTTCCTGGGGTATATGACCCCTGAGGTAGGCTCGACATGCGTCTTGTGAGTCTGTAATGATGATGTGGTCGTGTTTTGGTGATCTTTTCATGTGACCGACGATGTGGTTGAAGGCGAGTGCTATGGCCAACGTCTCCCCTGTGAGCGTAGCCTCGGTTTGGACGCTACACGAGGTGACGATATTCCCCTGATCGTCCGCCACCACCGACACTTGTCTTTCTTTGTTTCTGGTCGCAAGAGCATAGTGGGCAGCGTCGGTATAATAGACGGTGCCCTCCGGCTGGGCGTTGAGCAGTTTCCGAAGGTATCTAACACGTGCGTCCCGGCGACCATTATGATGCTCTGGATGCATATTGCGCGGTATGGGCGCTATGGTGAGTAAGGTTCGGATGTTTGATGGGACTGGGACATGCTCTCGCGTAGAGGGTGAATGCTGTGGGTAGCCCAGCCGTGAGAGCAAATGCCTGCCTGTAGGGGTCAGTCTCAATCGCTCGAGTTGTGCCATTCTGTGTGCTTCGATGTGTTCCTCGATGGTATTGTGTACCCCGAGAGCAAGTAGTCGTTCCGTGGAAGCATATACAGGAATTCCGAGTGCTTGTTTAACGGCTCTTCTAATAATTGTGTTTATACGGTTGGTCTGGGAGAGCGTCAGGTTGTGGTATGGGAGGTTATAGGTTAACCGGCTGATAATGCATGCCTTGACCAACCACAGCATATCGGCTTCCTTGAGTCCTGAGCGGCGGTTACTAACACGTCTCATCATACCGATGATTTGCTCGCACTGTCTACCAAGGAGATCTACCGTGAAGTGATCTTTGGCATTGGATTGTAGGTGATAACCAAGGATTCGGACCCTTTGTGCAGTGGGAATTGGTATGCCTTGTATTTTCACTTCAATCACTGGAACTGGCGCTTCATAGGTGCTTCGGGGTCGGATTAGTAATAGTTCTGATTTATTTGGCGCACATTCGAGGTCTCCAGTCGCGAGGTACGCCTGCACTATATCCACCGCCGTCTGTAGGCGGTCCTGAATGTCTCCGTCCGAGCCGGTGCACGTCCAGAGAGTCAAATCGTCAGCATATATCGCGTGGTATAGCCCCTCAACCTTCTCCAGTAACTGGGGTAGTCTCGCCATAGCTATGTTGAATAGCGTCGGCGAGAGCACCGACCCCTGCGGTGTCCCCGCTCCGGTAACATTAATGTCTGTTGACCGATATGGGCCCATTTCCACTGTGGCTACACGGTCCTTGAGAAAGGCTCGCACGTAATTGTACATACGGGAGCCACAGTGGGAGTGGGCCAGTTTCTCAAGGATGAGACCATGGGAAACGTTATCGAAAGCTCCTTTGACATCAAGCGCCAAAAGAGCTCTCGTCCGGGCCCTGATGGGTGGGTCAACGAGATCCTCTTTTATCTGAAGAAGAACATCGTGAGCGGACAAATGGGGGCGAAATCCAAACTGTGTGTGGGAGAAGAAATTTTACATCTCCAAGAAACGTTGAAGCCGTTTTAGGATTACATACTCGAGCAGCTTCCTCATGCACGATGTGAGGGAAATCGGCCGCAAATTTTGGATCGACAGGGGTTTTCCGGGCTTGAGCATGAAAGTGATCTCGGCACGTCGCCATTCTAGAGGAAGAGTTCCGGCGTGCCAGTGCTGATTGTACATAGCACAGAGCGTTTCCAGGTCCTCGTCCGGGAGATTTCGCAGTAGAGTGTAATGTATCCCGTCCTCTCCGGGTGCGGTGTTCCTATGAGTGTCTGCGAGTGCGGCTTTGATTTCTTGGACAGTTATGTCAGTGCCTAGTGGGTCACTTTCTTCTCTATACGGATAGTCCGGATAGCTTGGCTTAGAGTTATGGGAGAGATACCTTTGTTCAAGGTCCTTCAGGAGCTGGTCTCCGTCTCCTCCGTACTGGTGGAGGAAAATTTGAAGCTGCCGGTTTTTATGGGATTTCGTGTTTCTCGGATTTATTAGCGACCGAAGAATTGCCCACGTTCTCGCGGTGCCCAGCGTACCACTTAGCTTATCACAAAACGTTTGCCAGTTAGCACTAGTTAGGTGGTCTGCGTATTCCTGGGCTGCTCTCGTAATTTGGGATATTCTGTAGCGCAATTTTCGATTGAACTTTTGGCGCTTCCATCGCTTCGTGAGACCTCGGCGCGCGTCCCACAAATGTAGGAGATGCGGGTCAACCTCGGGGGTCTCTGTCGTCGTGGTTATGCAGCTAGTCGTTTTGTTTAGATCACTGCGTAAATCACTGAGCCAACTGGCATAATTTTTGGGGCTTTCATCTCCTGTGGCTCGATCCTTACGGATTTCGCGAAGTTTGGTCCAATTCGTAATGCAAATTTTCTTTTCAGGGCGTTTGTAACTTGTGTGATTGATGCGGATGATAAGAATGTGGTGATCGCTACCCAGCGTCTCGCCAGTGTTCAGCCACTCGCCCTGGACCCCCCTCGTGAAAGTGAGATCCGGGCAAGTGTCTCTCTCGACGCTAGTTCCCTGGCGACTAGGCTGGGTATGATCTGTTATGAGGGTGAATCGGTGATTATGTGTGAGGTCCCAAAGCCGGGTGCCCTTTGGTGTGTTACTGCGATAGCCCCAGGCCACGTGTGCGGCATTGAAGTCACCGCACACTACGGACACCGGGCCCAACTTGATGAGTTCCAAGAGTAGATACTGGAAATTGTCCCACCGAGCCCGAGGTGCACTGTATACATTTAAGATGTACAGGCTATTTTGTCTCGTGTCCGCGGGGACAACCTCAATGATTTGATGAGGGATATCTGACGTGAGAGCAGCATGGGTATAGGTGAGTTTCTTGGACACAAGCGCGCACACTTTCGCCTCGTCCGAGCCCCTAATGGCCTCGTAGCCACTGATAGTTACAAGGGTGGCGCCCGGCTCTTGGAGAAGTATGATGTCCGGCGGTTCTGACGATGCGGCAACGTACTGTTGGAGTGAGCCCCGTTTAGATCGGTACCCCCTGCAATTCCATTGCCACATCGTCAGTCCCGCCGTTCTATTTTGCATTTGCATTGCAGGAGCCATCATTCTGTAGCTGGGCTGGGCGAATGTACGGGTGAGCGCGCTCGCTTGTCGTTAGTGACGGCGCTGAGGTTGGTGTAGCGCGTACGACTAGTGAGGATGAGGAGGATGATGATTTAGGGGGAAGGGGTTGTGCCGTGAGCTCTCTCACGCTCTGCTTGAGTTCGTTAGTAATTTCATGTAGCATTGGTTTCAGCACGGTGGTTTGGAAGTCTACAAAGGCGGCTCGGATCATTTCCTTAACCTCCGTGAGAATGCTTTCTCGCATCTCTTGTATAGCTCGGTGCAATTCTCGTCGAAGCTCCTGCTGGAGGTAGCGGCACAATGCAGTTGTAGACTGGGGAGGGATCTTCGCGCGAGGCGCCTGGGATTGGGATTGGGTTTGTGGTAGGGACTGAGGTTCGGATGAGTGTGAGGGAGATTTGCGCAGTGAAGGTGGCGGGCCCTCCGCCCAACTTACCCCTTAAGGTCCGGCTGGCCCTTCGGGCGCTGCTAATGGTAGCTGTTGCGGTAGTGGTGGCGGCTTCTTCTTGGCCGGTGGTGGTGCCACTGGTGGTGGTGACGACGGTGGTGATGAGCATGATGATGATGATGAAGATGATGGCGGTACCCGCTCGCGGTTCTTAGAACACTCGCAGGGGTCTCGGCTCCGAGATCGTGACCGGGATCGGGACCGAGATCGGGAACGGGACCGCGATCGACTTCGTCGCTCTCTAGATTGGGCCAGAGGACGATGCTGTTGCCGTTTTTGTTTCTCGAGTTCCTGGCGCACTCGTTGCTTGTTGGGTGGCTTTCGTGCCGGGCCTGGACAGCTGCGATCGGTTGTCGGATGATCCCCTTTGCACGTCAGGCACCGGGGCTGGCACTGGTGAGGTTCGGTGGTGGATGGGTTTTCAGTCCCACATGTGATGCAGCGCTTGATGCTTGGCGTGGGGCAGACGTCCGCACGGTGGCCCACTGTGAGGCATACGCTGCACACCTGGGCCCTCGGGGTGTGTATGTAGCATCGGTACTCGGCCCCATAATACCTAACGTAGCGCGGTACCTTGAGGCCAGCAAATGTTATGATGGCCGTGGTTGTTCGCCCCATCATGCGAGCATGGAGGATTTCCGCCCCAGGTGCCAACAGGTAGTCTAAAAGTTCGGTTGATGTAGTCCCTGTGTCGGGACCCGTGATGACTCCTTTGCAGGAATTATCGGGGGAGGCGATGTATGTCGAGATGGGGTAGCGATGCGGGCCAAGTGCAAGCGATGTCATCTTGTTAAGGCTGATCGCTATTCTTTCACTTGGCGTGCTGATGAGGGCGATGTTTTGGGCACGTTGAACACGTAGATGAAGTTCGTCGACCTCTTGTTCCTTGAGGCGCGCCTCGATGCCGACGGCGCGAGTCAGAGTGTGGCGAGGCCACTCACCGAATATGAGACCGTTTCTCGGGCGCAGGATGACTTTAAAATCGTCAGTGGGCAGAGGTGGGGGCCTCTGGGGTCGTCGCGGTACAGTTTGGTTCGATTGCAGCGTCTCTTGGCGGCGGGCTGCTGGGTCAGACTTAGCGTCGGCGCGGCGTCTCCGCCGGCCGCGAGCAGTGAGCCATGATCCATCCGCCGGGTCTTCTGGATATCCTTCTGTTGCTGGATCGTCGCTGTTGGTAGCTTCCACATCCATGATCGTGGTCAACGGGTTTTCGCGGTGTTGGACAAGGTCGGCTGTCCCTGGACGCCGATCCAGACCACGCTGAGGCTTAGCTCGAGCACTACGGCTCAGAGACGCCGCGAGCGTCGCTGCTGCATCGGTGGTGATCTTGATGCCGCCGTGGAAGGTCGCAGGAAGCGTCCGTTGTCGTGCTCGGAATAGGGCCCTACCCGAAGGAGATCATTAAAAAAGAATGCTACGCTAAGAGACGGACTGTCGGTTCTTCCTCTCCTGCGAGAGCCCGAGACTTTAACGGTCTACGTGGTCGCTCGTCGCCACAGTTTGGTGAACCCGGACGTGATACTGCCATACGCTCCTGTGGTAAAGACGACCATGGACCAGACCGACGCTACGAGAGCTCAAGGCCAGAACCCATCCGAGGAACGCGGTGAGCCCTCCTGTTCCGCCATCGCTGTCCGCCTCCCACAGTACTGGGACCAGCATCCTTCGGCCTGGTTTCTTCAGGCCGAAGCGCAATTTCAAGTCGCTGGTATCCGCTCTCAAGCCTCGAAGTTCCATTACGCCGTCGCAGCGCTCTCGCCCGCCGCCATTGACGAGGTGGCAGATTTGCTGAACTCCCCATTGTCTGCCGCCGCCTATAACGATCTCAAGGCAGCACTGCTACAGCGCACAGCAGCTTCACAATGTTCTCGCATCCAGCAGCTTCTGTCCGCTGAAGAACTCGGCGACCGACGCCCTAGTCAACTTCTTCGCCGAATGAGCCAGCTGCTCGGAAACAACGCGAGATCCATCGACGACACGCTGTTGCGCGAACTGTTTTTGCAACGACTCCCGGCTAACGTGCAGATGGTCCTGGCGACAGCCTCTACCATGGACCTTACCGGACTTGCCGCTTTGGCCGACAAAGTCATGGAAGTAGCCACCCCAACCATCGCAGCCACGTCACCGTCTCCGGGTGACAATACAACCGCTCTGCAAACTCTTCGCTGCTCTTCCACAGTGCAATCTCCGCTCGACTCCTTGTGTGAGCGCCTGGAACGCATCATCTGTGGAGCGGAACATCGCCGCGCGTCTCGTCGCCCACGCAGCCGTAGTTCCAGCAGATCGAGACGCACGGGCACCCAAAATGAAACCTCAACTACAGCGCCTGGCGTTTGCTACTACCACCGCCGTTTTGGAAACGACGCTCGTCACTGTCGGCGTCCCTGCGCTTGGCAGGGAGACAGGCCGGCCGACCTCTAACGGCGACGAGTTGTCCGGCCCAACACACAAGTCGCCTTTTCTACGTGACGGACAGAGTTACGGGACAACGATTCTTAGTCGACACAGGTGCTGACGTCAGCATTCTCCCCGCCCAGCGCTCCTACCGAAAAGCGACTCCTGTGTCGTTTTTGCAAGCCGTCAATGGCACCAGGATTCCAGTTTTCTCGTCAGGCTCCGTCATGCTAAACCTTGGCCTTCGACGAGCATTCCGCTGGATCTTCCTGGTTGCAGACGTCCGTCATGCAGTCATTGGAGCAGACTTCTTGCATAACTACGGACTCCTTGTGGACATCCAGCGACGCCGTCTCATCGACTCCGTGACCGAGCTATCCGTTCCCGGCGTCCCATCATCAGGCACATCGCCCATAGCGCCTATTTCTGCCATGTTGGACGAACCTTTCGCCGCGTTCCTACGCGAGTTTCCCACTTTGACGCGCCTGCCGGACTGGACGCAACCGGTACAACATCACGTCTGCCATCACATCGTCACCTCCGGCCCACCGGTCTACTTCCGACCCCGGCGTTTGTCCCCGGAGAAACTCAAGATCGCTCGCGCGGAGTTCGAACACATGCTGCAACTTGGCATCATCCGCCCTTCCTCCAGTAAATGGGCATCACCACTTCACATGGTGCCTAAAAAGGCGGGAGACTGGCGCCCATGCGGCGATTACCGGGCACTAAACAACGTCACAGTTCCTGATCGCTCCCCTTACCGAACATTCAGGACTTCACGGTAGCGTTGCACGGTGCGACGATCTTTTCTAAGATCGATCTCGTTCGCGCCTACCATCAACTACCGGTCGCTGAAGAAGACATTCCCAAGACCGCCATCACCACACCCTTCGGTCTTTTCGAATTTCTCCGCATGCCTTTCGGTTTACGGAACGCGGGCCAATCCTTTCAGCGTTTCATCGATTCCGTCACCCGAGGTTTGCCTTTCGTTTTTGCATACATTCACGACCTTCTCGTCGCAAGCTCTTCGGCAGAAGAACATCTTCACCACTTGCGGTTGTTGTTTTCACGCCTTGCCAGTAAAGGAATTGTCATCAACGCCGCCAAGAGTGAATTCGGTCAAACCGAACTCGAGTTCCTCGGTCATATCGTCGACGCTAACGGCATTCGACCACTGCCTTCCAAGATTCCCTTCATCGAAAACCTTCCCCGACCGACCACACTCACCAAGCTTCGCCAATTTCTCGGTTTCGTCAATTTCTACCGCCGATTCATTCCCGAGTGCGCACGACTTATGGCTCCGCTAGATGCTCTCCTGGTAAACAAACGCAAACAAGTGCTTCAGTGGACTGAAGAGGCCACCGACGCTTTCACAAGAGTCAAGTCTGCCCTCGCCGACGCCACGCTGCTTAGACACCCAAAGCCAGACGCACCCACTGCCATCATGACCGACGCTTCAAACAACGCCGTTGGTGCCGTTCTGCAGCAATTCATCGACAATGCGTGGCATCCACTCGCTTTTTTCTCCAAGAAACTGAAGCCTGCGCAGTCCCGCTACAGCGTGTTCGGCCGTGAATTACTCGCGGTTTACCTGGCTATCAAGCATTTTCGCCATTTCCTCGAAGGCCGTGCATTCACTGTCTTGACGGACCACAAGCCCCTTGTGCACGCAATGAATCGTTCGGCGTCCTGTTACTCGCCCCGCGAGGTTCGCCACCTTTCCTACATTTGCCGCTTGTCTTACTTGGCATCAGAGCTGCACTCAAGAGTGACCTAGGTTGCTCCTGTGCTCAGCTAGTCTACGGCACCCACCTACGCTTTCCGTGCGATTTTTTTGTCGCCACCCCCCAAACGCCTATGCCATCACCTGCCGACTACGTTGCCGAACTGCAAGCTTTCTTCAGCCAGATGCGCCCCGTGCCTACACGTTCACAAGAAGCGAGGTCCCCGTACGTTTCTCCCGCACTCAGCTCTGCTACCCACGTTTTCGTGCGTAACTGTGCCGTGCGGAAGCCTTTGCAACCACACTACTCCGGGCCATATTGTGTTCTAGAGCGTCGTCCGACGACGTTTGTTGTGAATGTCAACGGCCGATCAGACACAATTGCCCTGGAACGTCTCCAACCCGCCTACATAGAAGCACCCACGCCATCAGCTCCACCAGTACGCGACGCGACCCTGCTGCATCCTTCGCCGCCGCCAGTGCACGTGACACCCAAGACCAACGCCAAGACACGCCGCGTCACGCGGACTTTCCATCGTTCGTCGAACTTTCCTCCTCTCTAGGGGGGGAGCCCTCTGTAGCGGCAGCAGCATCGGCGTCGCACGAGGGATGACGTAGACGCTCGCGTCTACACGAGGCTCGAGCGGCTGGCGCTCCGGCACGGGCTAGCGTTCCGAAGGAGATCATTAAAAAGAATGCTACTCTAAGAGACGGACTGTCGGTTCTTCCTCTCCTGCGAGAGCCCGAGACTTTAACGGTCAACGTGGTCGCTCGTCGCCACAGTTGTTCACAGTGATACTATAGCTAAGGCCTACGAGACTAGTGGTTTACCAAAGCCCTATACGACACCATAGCACGTCACGTTCATCAGAGACACTGGCGTCAATAAGATAGTTTAGTTTGCTGAGGGTTTTGAGGCTCTCTTTGCATGTTGTGTATCTGCAAAAAAATTATGGGGTTTTACGTGCCAAAACCGCTTCTTGATTATGAGGCACGCCGTAGTGGAGGACTCCAGAAATTTTGACCACCTGGGGTTCTTTAACGTGCACCTAAATCTAAGTACACGGGCGTTTTCCCATTTCGCCCCCATCGAAATGCGGCCGCCGTGGCCGGGATTCGATCCCGCTACCTCGTGCTCAGCAGCCCAACACCATAGCCACTGAGCAACCACGGCGGAAGTTGTGTATCTGTGACGTGGCACTGTGACATATATATTTATTTTTCTTCATACCCACCTGGAGTGGCACGCTAACTGGACGCACCAGCGGGCAAGTCTAGCATGACTGGCAGCATCCTCTTTAGTACGCATTGAATCCTGGTCTCTTTATAATGAATTTTCCTCGGAATTCATTAAGAAGCCTCCTCCCTTTATCTCATGTTTTGTAGCTCGAAATTCCTATTGAACAAGTCGTTTCGCGAAATATACTTCTTTTTTCTAGCTGTATCATTTCCTTTGGCTAACCTGTGCATATAAGAGACATTAGAACGTGTTTATCTACTTGTAACACATTCAACGCTCATAACCCGACCCCGAACTCAAGAGATGATGTTGAGGTTGAAGAGCCGACTTCAAGCTTAATGATCAGGTTGAGATGAGGTCAAGGTGATGTCTCGTGAATACAACGCAATTTGCTCTGTGGGTGAGGTTGAGTGACATCGTCAAATCTGATTAGAGGCTGAAGTGAGGTCAAGCACTATATGTTATTTGCCCACCCTTAGACAGGTCGCGTCAGCAACGTGTCAGGCTTGGTTTTAATTCGGCGAATGCTAGCCAGGGCTGCCGCTTGCCGAGCGGAAGACTGGCGCTCTCATGATGATGCGAACGTCTGCTACTTTGGTGCTGCCACCACAGGTTTTTGAACAATATGTAATCGTTTAGCCGAATAAGCCCTAATGCCGCGCTAAAACAGCCAAAATAAAGCCTTACATATATTTCTAATGAGCTTCACTTTTTTAATTATTGCAGCCTGGTCATTATTACCGTCACAAAATGCTGTCTAGCGCTTACTTGGTTCGATTAATTCGTGGCGTTTAACGTGCCTAAGCAACACTGGGGCTACAAGCGACGCTGTAAGCTTAAATCTCAGTGCACGAGCATTTCTGCATTTCGCTTCCATAGAAAAGCGGCCGCCACGACCGGACATGAAACCAGCGATCTCTTGTTCTACTGTAGGATGTCGTGGCAACTCATTTGTACCGCACGCGTCAAACACCTTTCCCTCTACTTTTGGAAAACCCAGGGACTTGAGAACGGAACGCCATGCAGCGCTCACCAGAGTTGGGAAGCGTCTTGTCAGCCCGCTTGGTGAATAAAATCAGGCATATACTCTAGGACACGAATCTCGTTGTGAATCCCGCGGCAGCATCTCCCATTGCTCCGATGTGTGGGGGCGGAAACGAGGTGCGCGAGACGAGAACAGGGAGCTGTCACGATCCGCCCGGGTTCGTGAACAAGGGAGGGCTCGTGGCACCCTCCGTTAGACGGACGCTCCGCAGCGTGGTGGTGATGAACGATGACTGACCGCCGAGCAGTTGTGCTCGCCGGTGTTTATTGCTGCGCTGACCAATGTTGCCTAACTGAGCCTGACAGGCCACCCAGTCTGGTAGGCCAACAAAGATCAAGCCCGAGGGGCGGTCACATGCTTGCTACACCCCCTTATCCCCAGTTTCTTTGTTGCCAACAAAAAAAACTTCTAAGTTCAATGTACGAGGCTCTGTTTCCGTACTAACCGTATCTACGGTTCCTGCTATCCAGGCGAGTAACGGTCTGGTGGGATCCGCCGTCGAGTACTCCGCCTGGGCACCAGTGTTGACGGGCCGGGAGTGGCAACGCCAGGTTTAGCCTGAGCCAGCTTCGCTCCATCCGGAGGATCCGCAGTGGTCGGTCTTGTGAGTGGTGACAGGCTCGACACTGGCCCAACGGGCGCCGCACCACTGGCAACGCCTGCCGCCTCTGAGGTGGGCGGTGCTCCGCTGGAAGCGACTGGTGCTGCCGCTAGTCCTCCTGCGGGCTGGAACTCCGAAGTGGCAATTGAGGGTACTGGCCAGGTAGCAAGGTGAGGCCTAACAAGGCCAGTGTGTCTGTGCCACGTGGCCCCGTCTGGCATGCGGACGAACAGCGATGAGACGCTGGCAGGAGACTCCACCTGTCCGACAGACCAGGGTGAGTCAGGACGGAAGTTCCTGGCGAAAACCGGAGTTCCCAACTCCGGCAAAGGCCCGGAACGGCACCCTTTGTCAGTAGCCAGCTTCTGCTTCAGCTTCTTCAGGAGCACTGTGGATCGGAGGTCCGGATGCAAGACGTCCATGAGTGTCTTGACCATCCGACCCAGCAGGAGCTCACAGGCGTAACGGTCATCGAATCGTGGGGCGTGGTCCGGTACTGAAACAGTGTCCGGGCAATCTGCGTCCGGAAATCCCCAGTCTGGCTCTTCTTGAGCTTGTCTTTGATGGTTTGCACCACCCGCTCGGCTGCACCGTTTGAAGCAGGGTGGTACGGCGGAACCATCATCCGGCGGATTTCGTTCTTCGTCAGCCAGGCCAGGTACTCTGTGCTGGCGAAAGCAGGACCATTGTCGGACACGATTACATCCGGCAACCCGTGGGTGGTGAAGACCTGTAATAGCGCTGCAATGGTCGCGCCTGCTGATGGAGTGGTGACAGGTAGAATCGCCAACCACTTCGAAAAGGCGTCCATCACTACGAGGAACTAGTGGCCTTTGAAGGGCGCCCAAATTCCACATGTAGGCGGGACCAGGGTCTCTGTGGGAACGGCCAGGGGGTGATTTCCACATGACTTGAGGTCCGCCGATGCTCCTGGAAAAGTTGGCCGCTCTGCACCATGTCAGCAATGTCTTGGTCCAGGCCAGGCCAGCAAACATTTGTCCGGGCCACCATCTTGATCTTTTCCACGCCAAGATGACCCGCATGCAGCAACTGCAGGACCCTGGACCGGAAATTTTGTGGGATCACCACCCTGGAACCCCACAGTAGGCTGCCTTGCTGCAAGCTCAGCTCAGCGACCTTGTTGCTATAGGCCTGCTGGACCTATTCCTCCCCACGCGACACCGCCTTGACCCCCTGGGACAGGACTGGGTCCCGGATGATCGCTTGTGATACCGCAGATCTGGATAGCACCTCCGGGTACGCGTGCTCCAGCATGAACACTTCAGCAGGTTCTGGAACAGCACCAGGCAGGCACCTCTGGCAGGGGCAGGCGGCTCAGAGTATCAGCAGGTCCCAGGTATTTTCCCGGACGGAAAACCAGCTGGTAACTGTAAGATGCCAGCCTCAAGGCCCAGAGTAGCACTCCAGGAGATGCCTGCACGGGAACTGCCTTGTCAGGCACCAGCAGCCCCAACAGCGGCTTGTGGTCCGTGACCGCCTCGAACTTCTGGCCCCACAGGTACTGGTGGAAGCGTTCGACACCGAACATGAGGGCCGAGCCTTCCTTGTCCAGCTGGGTGTAGTGTTGCTCTGAAGCATGAAGCCGACGAGAAGCAAACGACATAGGACGTTCCTGGCCATCTTTGTCCCGGTGCGCCAGGACGGCTCCCACGCCGTAGAGGGACGCATTTACGGTCAGGACGACAGGCTTGGCAGGATCGAAGTGTACCGGCACTGGAGCCTTGTTGATTAGCTCCTTACTGCGCTCGAAGGCCCGGTCCTGCTCCTTCTTCCAGACCCTTTGCTGATCATCTCGAAGCAGAAGATGGAGCGGCTGTAGATACTCCGACAGGTTCGGCAGAAAACTCCTGTAGAAGTTGACGAGGCCGAGGTAGCTCTGAAGCTGCTTCTTGTTCTGGGGCTTAGGCGCCTTGAGCACAGCATCAACTTTGTGGGGAGCCGGGTCTAGGCCAGCCTGGGAAATGACATGTCCCAACTACTCAACACGGGGGGCCAGGAAAATGCACTTTTCCAGTTTGAGCTTAAGGCCGGCGTCCTGCAGCCGTGCCAGGACGTTGTGCAGGTTTTGCAGGTGGTCCCTGTCGTCGCTGCCAGTAACTAGGATGTCATCCAAGTACACCGCCACGTGTCTCATGCCCCTGAAAAGGTTGTCTATCTCCCTCTGAAATGTGGCTGGAGCTGAGGCCACGCCAAACGGTAAGCGCGTGTACTGGAAGAGCCCCAAAGTTGTCGATATTGTGACATACTTCAGGGAGGCATCCTGGAACACCAGCTGCTGATAAACATCCCTGAGGTCGAGCTTGGTGCACTTCTGTCCACCAGGCAATGCTGACCAGAGATCTTTAATCCAAGGCAACGGGTACTTCTCAACGGTAGCGACGGGGTTGATGGTAACCTTGAAGTCCCCGCAGAACCTGACACTGCCATCTCGCTTGAGGTCTGGTACGATGGGAGCGACCCATTCAGGTGTCTTGACGGCGACCACGATGCGCTGACGCTGTAACCGTTGCAGCTCCTGGGTGACCCCGTCCTTCAGCGTGAACGGCAGTGGGCGAGGCTTGAAAAAATGTGTCCGGGCCCCCTCAGGTACACAGATGCCAGCCGTCATGCAGGCGAATGTGCCCACCCCTGACTGGAACAGGGACGAACTCGGTCACGAGGCTGGTGAGGTCTTTCACCACATGCAGGCTGGCTTCCTGATACTATGGCAGACAAACGCCCAGTGCCTGAATCCAGTTTCGGCCCAGCAGCGTCGGCGACGACCCCTTGGTTAAGTAAAGGGGAAGGGTTGCCTCCCTCCCTGTCGCAAAGCGAACACTGACCTGTGCCTGACCCTGGACTTGTGAGAGCTGCCCGGAGTAGCGGCGCAGCATCACGCCCGAAGCCTCGATGGACACGCCGGGGAAAGTACGCCTGAAGAGTTTCCCGACCATGACCGACACGCTGGCCCCTGTGTCCAGCTCCATGGAAATGGGGTCCCCGCAGATTTCGACGGTCAGCATGCATGGTGGCACAGACGACGATAAAAAAGCCTGTGTGCCACATGTCGAAAATCGGCGGGTCCTTGGCCACGGAAGAACTTCAGCCTGCCGCCGCACGCCCCCGCCTCGTACCCTTGCGACGGCTACCCTGGCCGCGGGCTTGTGTGGTACCTGGACTTGAATGAGGCTGCTGCTGCTGTTTGCTGTTCATCTTCCCCCTTCGGCATACACGTGCCAGGTGCCCAGTTTTCCCGCACGTAAAGCATTGTGCTTGAGAGAACTGGCACTGTGGGGGGAGTGGGCACGACCCGGAGCAGCGAGTCCAGCTGGTCCCCGAAAACACAGACACTCGCTAACCCTCGTAGCGCAGCAACGAACTGCCTGAGGGTCTCTCCTTCCCGGCGGCTTCGGTTGTTGAAGCGGAAACGCTCCATTAGTGTGGACGGTGCTGGGCTGAAATGCGAGCGCAGTATGGCGAACAGCTCACCCAGCGTCTTAACATGCGGCGTGGCTGGCTTGAGAAGGTCGAGCAGGAGACTGAAGACGCGTGTCCCACAGCTGACCAGGAAAATGTCCCGTTGTTCGGCCTCAGGTGTGTCGTTTGCCCGGAAGAACACGTGGACTTGTTCGCAAATTTGCCAGGCGCACCCATCTCCCTCGAACGGCTCAAGCCTTCCGTACACCGGCATGGCGGTAGCAACGGGGGGCGGTGTTTCGCCGCTCGCGGCGGCGTGGGATGATCCGGTGGTACTCGTCGCCATCATCGTCGCCAGTGTCACGATCCGCCCGGGTTCGTGAACGAGGGAGGGCTCGAGGCACCCTCCGTTAGACGGATGCTCCGCAACGTGGTGGCTATGAACGATGACTGACCACCAAGCAGCTGTGCTCGCCGGTGTTCATTGGTGCGCTGACCAATGTTGCCTAACTGAGCCTGGCAGGCCACCGAGCCTGGCGGGCCAACGAAGATCATGCCCGAGGGGGCGTCACATGCTTGCTACAGGAGCCTCGTGCACTCTGCCAGGGACATGGTACGTGCATTAAGCAGAAAATTATATAACTAAAAAAACATATACCATTTGCGTAGTTCCCTAGCCTTTCTGCAAGGCCACTTGCCAATGTGACGGCGAAGTAACCGATTCTTGAGCGTTATCCCAGGTGGTCACGTTTGCACACATGGGAAAGTACACTTGGCCGCCTTACAAAACCACGCGCAACAGCCAATGAAAAGCATGCGCACTGTGGTACTTTGTCTTAACTTACTGTCAATAGTTATACAAACGCGCATCGTAGTGAAGTTCACTTGCGAACTGTAAAAAAATGTATCCTAGAAAAACAAACGTTTGAGCCTGTGAATTAAACACGGCCATATTTTATCCAGCATGGGGGATAAAAGTATAGCCTACTGCACAACAAAATAATTTACAGTTTTTTGGGGCTGATGTTTCACTTGCTCGTCACTTGTTTTCCTCCGTCATGCCGTTTTTGAAGATGTCACTCTTGACCTTCCGTTCTCTTGTTGACTTATGCGCCGCTATCAAGGAACACCAAAAGAGAATAATTAGTTAATTCTCATGTTAAAATGGGAGCGCTGCACCAATAGAAACAAATGGAAAACATCACATCGCTGAGTAAAAGACGCCAACGCTAAAAAAAAAGCCAGCTCATGTCTGACTTTCTCTGTCATATGTCCTTAAATTGTTTGTTTTTTGCCGATCAACTGCCATGAAGACAACTCAAAGAAAAGTTTTCTTTCTGGAGCACTTACATGGAGTTGTCATAGTTTAGTACTGTGGTAAAAGAAACACTTCTCTATGTGCTCAGGGTAACAATGTATTGCGCTGCATTTACTTTTGCAAACGTAGCGTAGCCGACCACAAAAATATGCGGAAAGTGACTTCCACGCCGAACGTGCAATTTATACTTTGTTGAGGCGTGCGGCTTCAAATTAATTGCACGACCATGTATGTGGCAGAAGCTATTATAGATTGAAATCTCGAATTACAGGCTGTGTGCCCAGGCATTGCGGTAGTTGGGTTTTTTCGTTTTCTTTTTCTTTTCACAAAACCGTCATACCGCAAATTTGTCCTCGGCTGTGCATAATTCAATAACTAGAAGCGTTCCACATGCTACCATTCTTGGACAGACCCAGTGTTGTTCGCTTTGAAAATCTGGAGCTTTCATGGTGCCGCTCAGCGAACAAACGTTAATATTTTCATAATTTTCTTTGGTCCCTTCAGACGACCACTCGAGAGTTGTGCTTAGGGGCGAAGGCATCGTGGACTACATCAATGCAAGCTTCATACCGGTAAGGCAAAGTTCTCCATGTATACTCTGCCTACTTCTTTTATATTGTCGCGAGAGGAAAAGGCAAGCAGTCAGTTCCAAGCGAACGGTCATTTAATGTTTGTTTCTGCAGCAGCTAACTCACACACTTCTTCGTCCTCCGATTTTAGCCTTACTAGCGCTTGGCATTACCCTTCCCTCCCACCCACCCCCCTCAAAAAAATGGAAATAAACTTCGTCTCGAAGCGATTACACCAAAGATCAGCTAAAACAATTGGGGACGGGTTGAATACCACAAGGAGAAAATAAGAGAAATAAGAAAGACAACGGACGTGAGGACTAGGACCACACCAAAAAAATTGTGAATTGGAGCCAGCGCGAGTGGCAGCGCTTCATCCTGGTCACGTGAACAATGTCAGAGGAACGTTGTCGACGAGACTGGTGTGATGTTTCGGCTGAGAATTTCGTAGTTGACAGGACTTAGGCGATGCAAAATTATGTAGGGTCCAAAGTATGGGCGCAATAATTTTTCTGAGCAGGCTCGTTGACGTATAGGGGTCCAAACCCATATGAGATCTCCCGGGTTGCATGTTACGTCTCGGTGGCGTATGTCGTATCGACGAGCATCTTGACTTTGTCGATATAGAATTCGTTGCCGTACAAGGTGCCGTGCTTCTTTGGCATGCTGAACAAAAGCGTCTGTATCTGGTGTGGTACGTTGAGACGCAGTTGGCACGAGCATCACGTCGAGCATAGTGGTGACGTCGCGTCCGTAGAGCAGACAAAAAGAAGGAAACCCGGTGGTTTCTTGAAGCGCAGTATTATGCGCTAATGTCACATACGGGAGCAGTTCGTCCAAATTTTTATGATCCGTGGTGACATACATAGAAAGCATATCCGCAATCGTTTCGTTGAGGCGCTCAGCTAACCCGTTAGTCTGCAGGTGATACGCAGTTGCCGTACAGTGCAGAACTCAGCTGCACTCAGCTGCAGAATATCTCGCATCAACTGCGCGGTGAAAGCCGTACCACGGTCTGTGATGACGATAGCGGTAGAACCATGTAGAAGGACGATATTTTTGACAAAGAACGTGGCTACATCTGAAGCAGTCGCTCGCTGAACGGCTTGGGTTTCGCAGTATCGAGTGAGGTAATCGTTCGCGACAACGATTCAGCGGTTCTCAGCCGAATACTTGGAAAACGGGTGAAGTAAATACATCCCGACTTATTCAAAAGGTCAGCAAGGATGTCGTAAAGCCTGAAGCAGACCGGCTGGTTTCATTGGTGTAACTTTGCGACGTTGGCAATCTCGACAACTTCTGACGCACTGCTTTACGGTTTTTCTGAGTTCTCGCCAATATACTTCTGCGTGATCCTTCCCAGAGTGCGCGTGAAACCAAGTGCCCGAACGTTCGTTCGTCGTGGCATGCACGTAAAATGTCGTCGCAGAGAGAAGTGCGAACAACGAGCAGGAAAACAGTTTCCACATGGTGGAAGTTCCGTTTGTAAAGGATGTCGCTGCATAGGCAGAAAGAGGACAAGTGACGGCTAACTGGTGCGGGGGTTGTTGGCGGCTTCATTCAAGGTATCAAGGGTTGCAGCTCGGAGTCCTGGCTTTGCTGTTGAGCTAGGTTTAAAGACGGAAGATTACAAAGAAAGCCACAGTCCTCGTCACTATCTAGTGGTGCGGGTTCGTCGGGGGCGTGGGACAGACAGTTGGCGTCGGTGTTTCTGACCAGACTTATAGACGACTGTCACGTCAAATTCATGCAAATGAAGGTGCCATCTTGCGAGATGGTCTGAAGGATCCTTGAGATTCACCAGCCAACAGAGAGAGTGGTGGTCGCTGACGACACGGAAAGGGCGTCCGTCCAAATAAAGCCGGATCTTCTGGTGGCCCACAAAACCGCCAGACATTGTTTTTCATTTGCTGAGTAGTTTTTTTTTTCAGCAGCAGACAACGTCTGGCTAGCATACGCAATGACGCGTTCAACACCAGCTTGAAATTGTACGAGTGTCGCTCCGAGACGAACGTTGCTAGCATCAGTATGCACCTCTGTGTCGGCCTTTGTGTCGAAGTCACCAAGGAGACGGGTGGTGTCTGTAGATTTCGCTGAAGGTCGTGGAAAGCGTCCGATTGGTGCCAGGCCCCACACAACAGGGACGTCATTATTGATGAGTCGTTGCAAGGGTTTACCCGCCGTGGTTGCTCAGTGGCTATGGTGTTAGGCTGCTGAGCACGAGGTCGCGGGATCGAATCTCGGCCACGGCGGCAGCATTTCGATGGGGGCGAGATGCGAAAACACCCGTGTACTTAGATTTAGGTGCACGTTAAAAAACACCAGGTGGTCGAAATTTCCGGAGTCCTCAACTACGGCGTGCCTCATAATCAGAAAGTGGTTTTGGCACGTAAAACACTATAATTTTGTTGGAAGGGTTCGAAAATATTGAAAAAATTGGGCACAAAACAGCGGTAATATGCACAAAACTCTAAAATCGGCGGACATCGTGCTTTGTCTATGGTATCGCGAACAGAGCAGCTGCCTTGGCTTTGTTAGGGTCAAGGCGAACACCGTTGCTGCTGACAATATGAGCCAGAAATTTAAGCTCCTCGTATCCAAAGTGACATGTTTTGGGCTTCAGAGACAGGCCGGCGGTGCGGATGGCCTGAAGAACCGCCTCGAGCCGCTCGATGTGTTGCTAAAACGTGGTGGAAAAAACAACTACATCGTCTAAGTAGACTAAACACGAGTGCCATTTGAGGTCAGATAAAACTGTGTCCATCATGCGTTGAAATGTGGCCGGAGCGGAACACAATCCAAAAGGGAGGACCTTAAATTGATAGAGACCGTCGGGTGTTATAAACGCCGTTTTTTCCTGGTCCCGTTCGTCAACTTCAATTTGCCAGTACCCAGTATGGAGATCCATTGAAGAAAAGTAACGGGCATGTCGCAGGCGATCCAAGGAGTCGTCAATTCGAAGAAGTGGGTAAACGTCTTTTTTCGTGATCTTCTTCAGTTTGCGATAATCGACACAGAATCGTAGTGAACCGTCTTTCTTTTTAACTAATACAACAGGTGAAGCCCAAGGACTTGTCGATAGTTGAATGACATCATCGTCGAGCATTTGTTTAACTTGATGACGAATAGCATCCTGTTCTCTCTGCGACACGCGATAAGCGTGTTGGCGAACAGGTTGGACGGTCGGTTCAGTGATGATTCTGTGTTTGATTAAAGTAGTCTGTTTGACCTTCGACGTGGTGGCGAAACAGTCGCTAAATGACGATAGCAGAGTGAGGAGCCTCTCCTTCTCGTTTTGGTCTAGCTGTGAGTTGACGTTGATGTGACTGCATCGTCAAGTCCACATTGCTGTGTTCCTAAATCGAGAGTGTCGTTAACGAAGCACAGGCGCTGGACTCGTCCACTGTTTCAAAGTAGGCAATGGTGGTATGCTTCGCAAAGTGCTTGTATTCGCCACTGAAGTTAGTAACAACGATCGTAGTTTGCCTATTTTCGAACTCTACGAGACCTCGTGCGACGCCGACTTCTCGATCCGGCAGAATGGTGAGGTTACCTTCAGCGACGCCTATTCCTAGTTAGTCTTGTGGGAACTCAACGAGGACGAAGATGCTAGTTCGAGGTGGTAACGTCGCACAGTTATCGACCATGTGTAAAGCCGCGCGAGGATGCTCATCCTCCACAGGCCAATCTGAAGGAAATAGTTAGAAAAAGTCACGAACAAGTCACGCAGATTAATGATAGCCCCATATTCCTGGAGAAAATCCATGTCCAATATAACCAGCCGAAACATTTGGGCAGCACAAGGAAACGCTACGAAGGTCGAAGAACAAATTGCAGGTATAGCGGTGTATCGTCCAATGGTGGACACGAGGTGTCCTCCATCCGTGATCAGATGTGGGCTGTCCCACGCTGTCAGCACCTTGCGTAGCCGAGGGGCCAGGGAGGCATTCATAACCGAGTAATCAGCTTCAGTATTGACAGGTGCAGTTACCGGATAACAGTCGACGGAAACAGCAATAACAGCGGAAATTCTTTTGGCCGTTTCGAATGAAAGCTTCAGTGGTACGTCGCGAGGGAGTGGCGTCGGCGGAGGATATTGTAACGTGATAGCGACTGTGAAGAAAGCAGCCAAACTGAGGAAGACGAAACTAGCGTTTTATTGGGCGATCTTATGCCCTCAAAAACAGGCTACACTCAAAGAACGGCGACAGCGGCGAACACAGTCGGCGATCGTCAAATATCTGATCAGCGGGTCAAACGCGTCGGCTTTTATACATCAGCCGACGTGTTATACATCAGTCATCGAATGTTCCAGAGTAATCGCTGGGACCCGCATGCCTTCCACAAAGATCTACATTATTCGCGTCGCCCACACATGCGATGAGATTACGCAAGGTTCCGTCACAGACAGCGGATGGAAGCATCGACAACATTCCAGAAACTTCCGTTACATGCAGGCGCGCCCTGCGCTGTGCGATAACATTTGTTAGGCAGTGAAACGTGTCGCCCGATAAAGACAAACAAGTACACATGTCAATACCCCACTCTTAAAGAACATCGACCCGATGCTGCAAACGAAAAAAATGAAAACACCCGTAGCAAAGAAAACAACAAACTAAGGACGTTCGTCAGCGTCCGTACCCTGTCCCACGCGCGCAGCTAAAATCATTTTAACTCCCTTCAACCAAGGACGTCTTTATCTCGAGGGAGATGCGCGCCGTGTCACACGACAGTCCTTTAGCACACGAAGCTTAAGAGGAAGCTTTAGCTCGGGGGCTCCTATCTAAATACATGTAAAAGGAGAATTCGTTTTTCTCAGCAACCACCGCACCAAATTTGACGAGGTTTGTTGCATTTACAAGAAAAACTCAAAATCTAGTGACTGTTGGTTTCGAATTTTTGAGTTAGATCGTGAATTTTTTATTAAAAATTGGCAAAAATGAAAAAATTTCAAAAAACGAAACTATCAAGTTTACAACTCTGTAACTCAGCAATGAAACATGATATCACAATTCTGTGAATTGCATCTAATAGTGCATCTAAAGCGGACAAAATTGGTATGTTACACATGAATATAAAAAAATTTAATCATAGGGACATACAACGTTTGCAAAACCGTTGTAACCAACGTAACAAATTCACGTAAGATGTAAAACGGCATACTGAATTTGTCCGCTATCAATGATCTAATGGATACCGTTTACAGAACCGCGATATCAGTTCTTGATGCAGAGCTCTGAATTTGTAAACTTCGTGCTTCTATTTTTTTCAAACGGTCAAATATTTGAAAAATGTGTTCAGAAAATTTAAGCCCTAAATCGAAATTCCGCTTCCAACAGTCACTAGAATTTAACTTTCTCTTTCAAATGCAACAAATTTCATCAAAATCGGTGCAGGGGCTATCTCAGAAAAACGTTTTTGCGTTTTACATGTATTTGAATAGGCCGCGTCGGAGTTGGGCCCGAGCTAAAGCTTCCTCTTAAGGAAGTTCCTAGCGAAAGGAGATGCAAGATCTCCCTTGCAGATTGTTCCCAGCGTGCTTGAATTTTGAGTCAAGAAAGCACCCTCATTTTTATTAATTTCACTTTTACCAGCAATTATAACAGTTCTTATTGCATATAATATAGTATTTGAGCACTGACAAAGATATTTGAGTTGAGCAGTGCCTAATGGGCTCCCAACGGCGGCTTTCAAAAGCTCGCTTTATGTATACATATATATATATATATATATATATATATATATATATATATATATATATATAGAGAGAGAGAGAGAGAGAGAGAGAGAGAGAGAGAGAGAGAGAGAGGCCGTGTGACACGGAGCTAACTTCTTTGAGGTGAAACAGAAAGAAGTTTGAAGGAGATCCTAGTTGCCCGTGTGGCACGGGTATAAGACTCACCACGTGGACCACTTCAGATCGTGCGCGGCGCCGCTGTGAATGCGAAATGCCGTCTGGCACGACCTCATAGTCCAGTGCGCCAATACGTCGAATGACCTTGTAAGGTCACAAATAGCGGCGCAATAGTTTCTCACTCAGTCCTCGTCAGCGTATCGGGGTCCAAACCAAACACTGTCGCCGCGCTGATACTTGACGAAGCGTCGTCGGAGGTTGTAGTGTCGGCTGTCGGTACGCTGCTGGTTGTTGATCCGTAGGTGGGCTAACTGTCGGGCTTCTTCGGCGTGCTGGAGATAGGTAGCGACGTCAAGATTCTCTTCGTCAGTGACGTGCAGCAGCATGGCGTCGAGCGTCGTCGTCGGGTTCCTGCCGTAAACCAGCTTAAACGGTGTGATCTGTGTTGTTTCTTGCACCGCCGTGTTGTAAGCGAATGTTACGTATGGCAAGACGGCATCCCAGGTCTTGTGTTCGACGTCGACGTGCATTGCTAGCATGTCGGCGAAGGTTTTGTTCAGGCGCTCCGTAAGACCATTCGTCTGTGGGTGGTAGGCAGTTCTCCTGTGCCTTGTCTGAATGTACTGCAGAATGGCTTGGGTGAGCTCCGCTGTAAAGGCCGTTCGTCTGTCGGTGATGAGGACTTCTGGGGCACCATGTCGCAGCAGGATGTTCTCGACGAAAAATTTCGCCACTTCGGCTGCGCTACCTTTCGGCAGTGCTTTAGTTTCAGCGAAGCGGGTGAGGTAGTCCGTCGCCACAACGATTCACTTATTTCCGGTTGTTGACGTCGGAAAGGGTCCCAACAAGTCCATCCCGATCTGCTGAAAAGGTCGGCAAGGAGGCTTGATTGGCTGTAGTAATCCCGCTGGCGTTTTCGGTGGTGTCTTGCGTCGCTGACAGTCTCGGTACGTTCTTACATAACGGGTGACGTCGGCGGTCAGGCGTGGCCAATAATACCTTTCCTGTATCCTTGATAGTGTCCGGGAGAATCCCAGGTGTCCAGTGGTAGGGTCGTCATGTAGGGCGTGCAATACTTCTGGACGCAGCCCTGAGATAACAAGGAGAACGTAGTTGGCGCGGACTGGTGAGAAGTTTGTCACGAGCAGGTTGTTTTGTTGTGTGAACGAGGACAATGCACGCTTAAATGCCCTAGGGACAACGTCGGTGCTCCCTTCCAAACACTCGACGAGGCCTTTTAGCTCCGGGTCTGCTCGTTGCTGTTTAATGAAATCTTCCGCGCTTATTCTTCCAAGCAAGGCGTCGTCGTCCTCGTCGTCTTGCGGCGGGGGATCGATGGGGGCACGTGATAGGCAGTTGGCGTCAGAGTGTTTTCGTCCGGACTTGTAGGTTACAGTGATATCATATTCTTGCAGTCTTAGGCGCCACCGCGCCAGCCATCCTGAAGGGTCTTTTAAATTGGCTAGCCAACACAAGGCGTGATGGTCGCTGACGACTTTGAATGGCCTGCCATATAGGTAAGCGCGAAATTTCGCTGTAGCCCAAACGATGGCGAGGCATTCTTTTTCGGTTGTAGAATAATTGCCTTCCGCTTTTGGCAACGACCGGCTCGCGTAAGCTATCACGCGTTCAAGTCCGTCTTTTCCCTGGACTAGGACGGCACCGAAGCCTAGGCTACTGGCGTCAGTGTGGATTTTGGTATAGGCGTCCTCGTCGAAGTGCGCAAGTACTGGAGGCGACTGTATGCGTCTTTTGAGTTCTTCAAATGCGTCGGCCTGCGGCGTTTCCCACTAGAACTCGACATCAGATTTAGTTAGATGTGTCAGCGGCTCAGCAATGCTACCCAGCATTACCCAGCACCTTCACCAGATGTCACGTGGTAGTGACTGTGAAGAAAGCAGCCAAACTGAGAAACACGAAACTAGCGTTTTATTGGGCGAACTTGTTCCCTAAAAACAGGCTACACTCAAAGAACGGCGACAGCGGCGAACACAGTCGGCGATCGTCGAAAATCTGATCAGCGGGTAAAGCGCGCTGGCTTTTATACATCATTCGTCGTATGCTCCAGAGTAATCGCTGGGACCCGCGTTCCTTCCACGATGTTCTACATTATTCGCATCGCGCACACATATGCGATCAGATTATACAAGGTTCGGCCACAGGCAGCGGATGGAAGCACCGATAACATTCCAGAAACTTGCGGCACATGCAGGCGCGTCCTGCGCTGTGCAATAACATTTGTTGGGCAGTGAAACGTGTCGCCCGATAAAGACAAACAAGTACAAGTGTCAATATTTGATGGTTTCCATGACAGCGACTTCAGCCCTGGGGGTCATCGTTTTCAGTTTCCCCGGCGCCGTGTTACCTCCAAACACCACCAAGGGCGTTATTTAAGCGTTTGCCCCTTGTCAAACCACCGCACCTCCTAACCAGACGTCAGCCCGGGGTGGACAACGACTAAAAGCGCTCACCCCCCGTTATCTAGAAACCGGATAAAAGAATAAACGAGGGGGATCGAGCCCCGTCGACGAAGAGATAAGCGCAGTAAATTAGACGAGTCAAATCACCTCGCAGGCGGAGCGAAGACAGGCAGCGTGTATTTCGTCTGCTGCAGGACTCCCCGAAAGGCCCTAAGCCCGCGCTTCACCTTGCAGATGGAACGAAGGACGGGGTGGGCAACAACGAACGTACCAGGTTTCCCCAGATGATTTCTTTTTGTCTGGATGATTTCTTTTTTCCACAAATTAAGAACCTGTTTCTTCGAGGCGATGTTACGGCGGGTTATGAATAGCCTGGGCGTCCGCAACGGAGTCGACGATAGTGGTTTGCTGATGGGCAGTCTTGAGATTTCCTAGTCGACTCGCCTAGGGAAGACGACGGGATTAAAAGCGAAGATTTTGGAGAGTGGTGGACAGAGAGTCATGATGTGAACTGAGACGTTTAACTTGCTCCTGCATCGAGTAGGCTTCCGCACTCGTGCCGTGTAACTATGTAAATACACCTTTTTTCCTCCATTTTCTACAACTTGTCGTCGTAGTCGATAGGCTTGGTGGATCCCATGTCCTGAACGCCACCTTAGCCACAACAGCGGCCTTCCGCCGTTGACTCCAGTGGAATTAAAGGCGGGTCGAGCGCGATTTGGTGACGCGTGCCGACGAGGTGATAGTGACCATGACTATATTCGCTGCGAGGCAGGAGGAAGACGGTTGCTTTCCAAGTAATCAGCGATTTCGTGCGGGCGTTCGCCATAGTGCGGACAACGGGCGTCCGGGTGGTATCCCCACAGACCAATACGTCGGTACTGCCAGTCGCGATACAAGTGACCAGCCTGCCCGCAATGGGGACTTGCACGGATCAGGATGAAAGGCTGCTTGCAGAGTCGTGTGGTGGGTAGGACTTAGGAAGCATCGAGTAATTCCAGCGGGTGGCTGCGAGAAACGGGCCGTCGACGGCGTAGTAAACCGAAGAGCATCCGCGTACGAGAATGTGAAGGGTTCGGTACGTGTTGGTGGCAAGAGATGAACCACATGCCTGATTTCCTCCCGAATGACGTCCGTAAGAGCCCCAGCACTCGGAGGTGCCGGAGCCGATGCATAAGGCTTCTGGAGTTCTCGAACAATCTGCCGTATTAGTTCGGTAAGGGATTTCCTGTCATTATTTGCAGGTACAAGCGAGCCTGCAACAGTCGTGGTGGTCTGGCGTTCATACTGCGATAGCAGTTGCCGAAACATGCGTTCCGTAACTGTTGCCTCACGGACGAACTGAGACACTGTTGCAAGAGGGTTGCGCACGAGGCCCGCAAAAGGCTGTTCTTTTAGGCCTCGCATTAAGAGACGCACCTTTTTGTCTTCTGACCCGACGGAACAATCGTGTCATGTCTTCGACGAACATGACGATGGTTTCGTTCGGCATTTGGAACCTCGAAGATAGTGCCGGTTCGGCTCTTTCTTTCCTTTCGAGGGTGCTGAAAGCGTCACGAAGCAGTCGGTAAAACTCCTGCCAGTGCCAGCTAGTAAATGGAGCTTCGTGGTTCTCGTACAACACCCTTGCCGCGTCTAAAAGGGAAAAGTAAACGACCTTCACCTTACGGTAATCGTCCCACTCATTAAAGGCAGCGACCCGGCTGAAATAGTCCAACCAGTCTTCGACGTCCTCGAAGGCCTCGCCGTGGAACGGGTTAAGCGTGCGAGGCGCGTTGACAATGCATGGTACAGCAGCATTTGGGATCTCCTCGGTTTGGCTTGCGGTTGTTGTTGGTGACATCTTCCTCGCAGAACATTCCAGGGGACTGTATTGCAGCGGAAGACCTTGAAGGCGACGGCGGATTCGATTAATTTCTGCCGTCCGCGAGATACTGGCGTCGGTAGCTTCTGGTTCAGGACCAGTAAGCATAGGGCGTATGCGTACCCTGCATACTGAAAAGATTTTGCTCCAAAAAACAACGCACAAGAAAGACGACAACACCACGGGCGCTCAGCACTTTCACCAGTATGTCGCGAGAGGAAAAGGCAAGCAGTCAGCTCCAAGCGAACGGTGGTTGACTGTTTGTTTCTGCAGCAGCTACTACACGCACTTCTTCGCCCTAGGCTTCTAGCGTTACTAGCACGTGACAATATGTAGTAAGCACAACAATAAATAATACGAAAGACATTGTATTTAGATTACTGAGGTAGAATATTTGATGCACGTATTTGTGTTTCTTTTCTCAGTACTGTTCACGCGTAAAGAATATTCTACGGCTTGCACGATAAGAGAAGGAATATCTCAGCATTGTTAGAGAAAAGCGATTAGTTTTCTGGTTTATTCAGTATTATACTGAGATGCTTGTTTATTGATGTCCATTGCGTGTGACCACGTCAATCACAAACAAAAACACTTAAGCCGCACAATGCATGCCCTCTCTGCTATATAAATTTCGCATAGAAAAAAGTTCACAGTGTCCGTTAATGTGCCATATGCTATATTGTTTTCTTACCAGCCTGTGTGGCCTCACGTGAATTCCGTAGGCAATTCATTGTGCGTTGTGTTAAAGCCCTCGTGTACTTTTGTTCTAGGATTTCAGAAACCCGCGAAGATACATCGCAGCACAAAGTGAGTTATTCCCACTTGTAGTTCGCAAGTTGAAGAACCAGTCATTGTTCTTATGCAAGAATTAAAAGGAATGTTTTCTTCTAGGCCCTGCCCACGCAGCCACTTCCGACTTTTGGCAAATGGTCTGGCAGGAAAATATTGTTAAGGTGGTCGCTCTGTCTGGACCGAAGGAGGAGGTTCGTTGAGTTTCATTTATTGATGTTGCCTATTTTTAAGAGTGCCTGAAAGGAATTTATTACTTCAAAAGAAGCCACGTATACAGTGTCTTCCTTGAATTCGGGAAAAGGAATTAAGTGGTACTGACAACTCCTTAAAACAAATGTGTTCTTCGTATTCTTCGAGGACTCAGGTTGGGAGTGACTTTTAAACATTCAAATTAACAGACTCCGCAATGGAGTAATTTCATGGACACATTCTATTGAGTAAGGATCGTGGATATTTCTTTTTGGGAGTGTCGCTGAGCGATGCAATCTGGGGTGTCCGCACCCAATGACGGCAGACTCCTTTTAATTAATGTTTTAATTGCGGAGCTAGACGAATTCGCCAGACCAAGCGACCAAGCGCTGCCATTGTTTTTGTTATTATGCTGGTTTCTTCATACCGCAGCCATGATGGCTCCATTTTCAAGTCCTAAATTCTATAAACCTAGCAAGTTTCAGCCATTTGGCTTTGACGCGACGAGTAACTTTGGCTGAAGCCACACACTACTAACCATCATGCTAGAAGACGACTGGCGCATCATTTCAATTGAAAAGCCAGCTTCGAAAAGCCACGTCAAGGGCTTGAGGTGTGCGTTCAACTCAGCAACTGGGTAACTTCAAGGCAGTGAAGCTGAGAATAAGGAGATTTCACTTTTTCCAGTATGTGTGTAAGACTAAGGTTTGTTTCTCCCTCCTTGAGTACTGACCGGTGGCATGCTTCACATTCTTGAATCTTGCTTGAATATTAAGCAAGTCGAAGGTCCTATAGAAGCCCTAAAATACGCTGATCCTAAAGAAACCAAATTATCATTCTAATAGGCTGTGACACCTTATGCTTTCTAAAAATGACCCATGCTGAAGTCAGTCCTACCGAACTGACACGTCTACTCTAAGACCTGAGAGAGAAATTTGAGATGATAACCTTTAGCAGCCATGTTCTTTTTTGGCGGCTGAACATATTGGGTCGAAGAGCGCAGTCAAGATAGATTAATTTACACATCCAAACTGGAATACCTTTGCTCTTTAGCTTATCTTTACATATACGGACGCTATCTAGCAAATTCCCGGGGTCTTTCATTTCTACCGAAACCTATATATGTGGTAAACATCCACCGTCTAATATGGGCAGGAGTACATTACTGCCTTCGAAACGTGTGTTTCGCGAACTATATTATGAAAATCCTTGGGTCTAGAATCAAAAACCTTATTAGAGCATCATACTTGTGCGGTGACAGAAGTTGCACTACCCTTTCGTCTATACCAACTAAACATGGTTACCCACCGCCCCAACAGTCGCATGAACAGAGTCCTCTCAGTAATAACAGTGAACAGTCGCGGTCACAACGCAGGCGTGATGAGGGACGGCGGCGAGGAGCTTGACGCCCCACTGACCGGCATGCCTTCGAGACTAATGAGATAGCACCAACGCTGTGCGCGCAAAAGGTGAGCGCGAACCAGTACGCCCGCCTAACCCGCCCGTGCTCTCAGCAAATCGCGTCGCCTCATAAACACTCGGCATGCGGGCCACGAGTCGTTGAACAGCACGGCGACGCTCCGAGCGTGCCGAGAGTGTCCGTGTGCGCGCAATAACGATAATATTTTGCACCATGCGTTGCCAGAACGTGAGGGGACAATTTTCATGACCCAATATACATTTGTATATTGCCGTTTTTACTGCGATTGCTGTAATCTTGCATCCCGTTTAATTGTATAACCGCAGAACCATTCAGATAAATGAACTGCATCGACAACTGCACAGGTTTGCAGCTTTAAAATGCTGGGTCTCTGAAAAATCTTTCGCTAGTATTTCTTATTTTTCATTTATTTGTTTTTAAAGAAGACGTAACATGGTGGACCGTTATATCGGAACTTTACGTAACAATGAAAAGCGCTAGGACCCATCCACCTAATCAACATATCTCCGGGTATTGGGAGCTTTAAATATTCTAAAAACAACGAGCCGAGCTGCAAGCTCGAAGCTCCTCTGATCGGCAGGAACACCCATGTCGATATGCGGCGTATTACTTAACAGTATGATAGATAAAACAGGTCACTCTGGTTTTGACGTTCTATTGTTAGAAACTACTAGAGATGTTAATCTCAGATTCTGCGGGCTGAATGAGGATGCGATTGGAGAACCTGTAATATTTTCTGTACTTGTGTCAAATTTGAAGACAAGGTTCAGAAAGTAATTTAATTTTCTCGGTAAGTGTTGGTAGGATGACCATACAAATTAAAATACATATTTCGCATACTCTTTTCTTCAAGTGGAGTGTAAAATAATTTCGTTTGTGCGGGAATCACATAAGACAAAAAATGTTTTCTCTCTTGTTTCCTCACAAGGAGAACTTTGAGTTCTTTTTTTTTTGGTGAATAAGACACCAAAAGTGTGTTATTATTTTAGGCTCATACTGTAGGATATACAGTGTACCATAGAATGTTAAAATATTACTGTGATCTGCCGAGTAGTTTCCTAGAAATTTTCTTTAAGGAGATGTCATAAAATGCCAGAAATAAATTTTGCGGAAAAGCGCACCGTTATGCTTCCATGTCTACGAAAAGCGTTAGAGACGCTCCTGCCGATGGCGCACAAACATTTGTTCTCTTATCACAGTCCCTAAAGCCTTTCCGGTGGTTTCGTTTTCTTCTTCATTTATTGTTATTTGTAGCGCTGCCAATTTTTACTTTGTTAACCCTCTTCTTACCAAAGTAGGCGACAAATGTCTCACAAAACACACATATTCTTTGATGCCAAAGGGCACTCCAGAACAACACTTCATGCTGTATTTTGATCACTTCCCAATTCGCACGTGTTCTTGGCATGTTGTGATCCAACAACGTAGAGATTTACGTAGAGATTTATTTACACCAACGAAAACGTCACATTGACTAAATAAATACAAAAAACCACGCACTTAGAAATCAATATGCATTAAGAACTAGCAAACACGCCATAAAGAGAACGCATTTTATTTACGAAGTGCGATTGTTTTGAAAAATTGACTCGCCGTCCTAGCCCTGCGAAAGTGTATGCCCAGCGAAGCTGTTGAAAACCACCACTACAACTGCTGAGGTGGGTATGTAATGCTTTATGGCTTTAGAGCAATAAATGGTAATTTGGTACTTATATTGGTAATTTTTGCACAATGCAGCCGGTGGTACTATTGCCGTTTCTTTTCTCTTTGCCGCTTCCGGCATAGACGCTGCTCCTAGGTAGTCTTAATTTGTGTTGCCTACCCATAGCGGTGCTGCAACAGCAATTAAATCAGTTGCCAGGCTGGTTATTTTGCTTATGAAAGGCTAGTGACGTCATTCCCCACGTCGCAATTAAGCTGCCGTGGCCCCGGCAGCTTTCGTCATCTCGTAGAGATACGATATACTTCGCTATGACAGAGCAGTGAGCGTGCCTTGTAAAGGTATAGCACATGAACAGCGCCAAGTTGCAAATAAGTACTGCACCGACTATACTGAGATGACCGTTGCAGGCGGTGTACTGGCCAGAATCACGAGCAAAATGCGGAAGTATTACAGTGACCCTGAAAAAGACGGAACTCAAGGCTGACTTTGCAGTGCGGGAACTCGAAGTGTCAGTGGTGAGCCATTCTCTTCTGTATTCCTTTTGCATGCACGTTTGCTGCCTTGTACAGACAGATCGTGAAGTTAGTAAAGTTGCAAAGACGTAAAGTTAGTAAAGTTGCAAATACGTGAGGGAAGTCCGAAAGGAGCAGTCGCACATCGCATCGGCTCTGCATTTCCTCACTGATTCTCGGTGGAAAAATCACCGAGTCCACCGGATTTCTTGTAACGATTCGACACCACAAGTCAACACGATCATCCCGACACCAAAATCAGGTGGCAGCATCAACATTTGACCATCTGACACCTCTATTCAAGTTTGCCACGCCGGCAGGCGAGCTAAACTTAACACCTTCTTAGCAGTCGCCGTCTGCTCCTCCGTACCCGCGGCGATGCGGTCAGGCCTGGCGAGTGAGAACGAAGCAAATGACACCCTAAACGCATTGTGGGTCGGTTTTCTTTTGCAAGATGGAAGTGATTGTGGAGGGAGAAAACGATTCGAGAGAAGTAGTTGAGGATAACACCGAATGGTGCCCGGTGGGGGAACAGTGCTATCCTGCGTCAAATGCCAGAGCAACGAAGCCAGCAGCCTCCAGGGGAGTAGGGGGAGGCAAGAGACAGGGAGAGCAGCGCATTCACCAAATTACCAGAGCTTTCAGAATGCCTCAACTTCCAAGGGAAGACTACTAGATAATTGTTAGACAACGAGGGGGACTTCCCGTAACCGACTACGGAGTCCCCCGCATTGCCAAGAGCATCTACCGAGCGGCCGATATACCTAGAGAAGCACAAGAACAAAACACAATCTGCCCCAACTGCCAACAAAAACATCATTATGGTCAGCACTCCAAACGAAGAACACGTCAACAGATACCAGCAAATTGGCTGTATCAGAAAAGGCACAAAAGAATTGAAGCCTGCGCCTACGAAGCAGCCACAGAAAGCACCTCCAAATGAGTAATCCGGGGAATGCCGCTAGATTATACCGCCTTAGATATTACAGCAAACGTCATAATCCCTAAAAACCAACTGCGCGCGTGTCCCAAGCGAATGGGCAACACCACCAATGTGATTGTGCTATTCGACGGCTACTGAGTCCCAGACTACGTGAAATACGGAGGAGCTCTACTACGCTGCTCTTTATACAGTTTAAAACAACTGGGCGTGTGCTACCAATGCGGGAGCTTAGGATACAGGGCACATGTTTGCCCTACGCCTAAGGACGAAATTTGCTGAGGATTCGGGATGGCGAAACCTCCAGAAAACCACGAAAGCAGGGCGAGTTGCCAGCTGTGCGACGAAGACCGCCCACGGCAGATCGTGCCTGTAAGGCAAAATACAAAATCCAATTCCTAGGGGTGAAACGTCCCTGGAAAAGAGCCAGGGAAGAAGGCGATGGCAGATACTACGCAGCACAAGACAGGCCATCTAACGCCAACTCCGCGAGGAACCGCTCGGAGTGCTCTCCAAGGCCCCCGTACGAGAGAAGTCGCTCGAGGTCCAGGAGCAGATACAGGTCAAGGTCACGCTCCCAGTCAAAGGTCAGGGAACCCCGAACTCCAAACGCCTCAACACCATTAAATGTGAATTGGGCAGACGCGACCGAGGGGGTGCGAGTGGAGGCAAGGCTTGCTTGCAACCAGAAAGTCAACAAACTAGAGGAAGTGCTAGCCCAACGTAAAGAAATAATTCTGCAAAACAATCAGAAGATGTTCTCAATGAGCGAGGGTAATCGCGAATGAAGGAAAAAAATCACAAATAAAAAAAGAGCAAGGTTCAACGCGATGACGCAGCAGTTAAAGGATAGTGTAATAAGTATGCAGTAGGGCACTGATACCCCTCCACCAAAACGTAAAGCTGTAGAAAACAACGGCGAGGGTATCAGCCAACCGAAGAAAACCAAGGCCGCGAACATGCTACACGAATGCCAGTGTGAATTTGAACAACCCGTAGATTCACGAATAAGTAAAATTGGAGAAACTATGAAAACCCAAATTTAGGCGATGAAACAAATTAAAGACAACAGGGAGCGCAAATCAAAGAGTGGGGAACGGCTTTTACGCAGAAAATTAACACACTAATAATACGACAGTAGCAACCCAGTTGAAAAAGACAACAGGAATTCTTGTCGCAACTACAGAAATTTCTGTCGCGACTACAGAAATTTCTGTTGTACGACAGAAGTTCCTGATGTTTCTGTAGTTGCGACAGACATTTCTGACGCTACGACAGAAATTCGGATGTCGCAACAGAAACGTTTTGTCGCGAAGACCAAGAGTTCTGAAGTTGCAACAGAAACGTTCTGTCGCGTCAACATAAGTTCTGAAGTCGTTACAACAGCTTTCTATCGTGACAGCGCTTCTGACGTTACGACAGAAATTCTGTCGTCGCAATAGAAAGATTCTGTCGCGACGACGAAGAATTCTGAAGTCGCAACAGAAACTTTCGGTCACGACAACAAGAGTTCTTTAGTCACAACAGCTTTCTATTGTGACAGCGATTCTGACGTTACGACAGAAATTCTGTCGTCGCAACAGAAAGATTCTGTCGCGACGACAAAGAGTTCTGAAGTCGCAACAAAAGCGTTCTGTCGTGACAAGAATTCTGTAGTCACAGCAACAGCTTTCTGTCGTGACAGCGACTGACTTTACGGCAGCAATTCTGACGTCGCAACAGAAACACTCGGTCGCGACGGCCAAGAATTCTGTAGTCGCAACAGAAACGTTCTGTCGCGACCACAAGAGTGTATGAAGTCGCAACAACAACTTTTTATCACAACAGCGATTCTGACGTCGCAACAGGAACTCTCTGTCGGGACTACACAGAAATGCGCTACTTTTTGTCGCAGCGACATAAGTTCTGACGCCTCGACAGAAGCGCGTTCCGTGGCGAAGCTTTAAAATTGTATGTCGGTTTCGCATTGGTGGTGTACACTGTACTTTTTTTCTTGCACGGTATTCAATCGTGCTTCTCTGAAGCCGGCAATGATGATAGCTCCGACACTGGTATTAAAGTCGACGTGGCCGATTGTTATAATTGTGCCTTACGACGAGGCACTAGCAACGCCATACTGGCCTCATCAAAATCATACCATCTGCGGGAATGGCTGCGGATCCGTTTTACTTTATTTGGTAAGATGTGGCACACAGGCCTGTGGACTTACATGTGCCGTTACACTGACACATTAGTTAATTTCCCAGAAATATTGCATAAGCTTTTGCGAAGCGAAAAGGAAGTCTTGGGTTGTTCCTCAAAGTTGCGTGAAAAGCTGTTTCGCTCTGGTCTCATTATTCTGGTACAGCGCTGCGGTGAGAAACCAGTATGCTGTCAGAAAGAACACTCATCCACGCATGTTTATGCAGCTATTTTGCATTGAACACACGAATTATGTACGCGCTCAAAAGTGTAAAGAACGAGAGACAACTGTCGAAATTAGCAGTAACAACCCCAAGAGTCACCGTTGTGTATTTCTGAATTTCTTATTTAATATGGACATCGTACATCAATATTGATGCTCTAGCACTCCACGATGTACCTGTCGATGGTAATAACACTTTTGCTCTTCTAGAGGAGCGGCAGTGGACGCGGTGGAGTGATAGCGGATCTTGGCTCTTAAAATGCAAATGTAAACATCAGCGCATCGTACTATTGACATGGCCAAAATGTACGCTCCAAATACAAGGAAGAAGAAGAAGCCGTGTGGAACAGCTGTGCTCGAAATGCTCTCTGCTGAAAACAGCGTATCGGCCCCAGGCCGAGGATCGTCGACCCCGTTTTTGTACGAAGATGCAACTTGCAAAGTTGTCCTCCCGCGTCTACCAACCGGTAGCGGTGTTTTGAATTCTATTTTCCTTCATGCGGACTTGAGTGGCAGACCATACCGTGCTCCTGACTTCCGAGACGCTCTGCTTGAGGTAGTGAATACTTCAGATATTGTAGGTGTCGGACAGTATCAAATGAGCCATGTATGGATGGTTACTTGCGCTAGTAGTGCGGCAAAACAGACTCTCGTCGCCCGTGGTGAGCTCCGTGTCAAAGGGCTGAAGAGCGTGGTGATAGATCCGGAGACTAAAAACATCAACCTTAAATTACTATGGCTTCCACCTCACCTTGAACCACGACGCGTTGAAGAGGCGTTCCAGGCCGATGGTCAGGTGAAGTCGGTGGAGAGAGAAGTATGGAGATGCACTGGTATGGAACAGTGGGTGACAACAAACCGGGAGGTTTCCTTGGCGCTCAAGGGCACTATCACCGTAAGCTCAATAACGCACAATATGTCCATTTATGGACACCAGTGCCTCGTACTTATACCCGGTAGGCCTCCGCTGTGCCTTCGTTGCAAGCGTGTGGGACACGTTCGGCGACAATGCAGAACACCGAGATGCTTACAGTGCCACCGATTTGGTCACTCAGCGGACGCTTGCGTGTCCACCTACGCCAATAAGCTTCGTTCTGGGCAATATAGCGCAGATGAGCCACAACTGGACCATCTCATGGATTCTACAGAGGTAGTAAATGCCACCGGAGAGACTACAGGTAGCATCAGGGACGAAGACCAGGAGTCCTTGAAGCCAATGCCAAGCAGTCACAACAGCTCAAGTAATACTAGCGAAGCTACAGGCGAAGATGACTCAGTTTGCCCACCTGGCCTAGCAAGCCTTAAAGAAAAGCCCCCTGATGACAAGGAAGAAGAGGAAGAGGCGATGGACACAAGTCAGGCAAGGAAACGTCCGGCACCATGCAACGACGAAGCAACAGAAAGTGCACTACAGGCGCCCGAGACAGTGTCTCCTAGTGCTCAGCGAACTCCCTCTCCTGGTGATAATGTGCCGCGCCGGTTTTATCAGCGTAGTCAGGAGAGTGCCACAAAGAAGTCCAAAGGGAGCAAGACCACAGATTTACCTATGGCCAAGGGCGATGAAACACAAAAGCTTTAGGTGAGCAAAATGGCTACCGCCTTCACCCTCCCCTTATGCGTAGCGACACTCAACGTACGTGGGCTGAGGAATATAAGGCGTCAGCAGCAGTTACTACACATGCTTAGGCAGCATGCAGTGCAAGAGACAAAGATATCGTCTGCTGGTGATGTCAACCTTGCGCTGCAAACTTTTCAACCTGATTATGAGGTGTGTATTAGCCAAGCATGTGGTGCTTCCGCTGGATGCTTTTTGTTAGTCAGAAAGCAGTTAAATCATTCTTCATTGTCGCTACGTGTTGATGGGGAAGGCCGCCTTATATGCTGTGACCTCTCTTTTCATTCCCGTAATTGGCGATTTATTTGCGTTTACGCTCCCTCAAAAGTGAGTGACAGGAAGACTTTCTTCCTCTCACTTGCTCCGCTCCTAGATACTGACAGAGATTTGGTACTGTTGGGAGACTTCAACAGTGTTTGTCATTCCAGAGATCACTCATACCTAGCTAATCGTTATGATGCAAGTGCTACTTTCCTGCGTCACTTAACGGAAGATCACAATCTAATAGACGTGGGCGCCTACACACCTTCTTGCGTGCGGTTCACGCACTTTCAAGGCGTCTCCCATGCTCGACTTGATCGTGTGTATGTTTCGACGGAACTCTGGTCTAACATTCACAACTACGCCGTGAAGCCTGTATTTTTCACAGACCACTGTTTAGTAGCTGTTTCATGGGGTCCCCGAAAATTTCGCAAGTTTGCTCCAAACTGGGAGCTGTGGGAACTTGATACACAACTTTTGCGAGAGGAAAGTTTTGTAAAGAAAGTGAAAGAGTTATGGCTAGAAATAACACAATGTCAACAGCTTCCTTTGTTTGCTCAATGGGAAATGTTCAAAAATAGAATAAAAAATGAGGCGATTGCCATTTCCTGTCAGCTGTCTCAAAGAAAAAAAAGCTGAAAAGCATTACCTTCATGATCTACTTCACAAGCTGCACACTTTCGAAAGCCAGGAACCAGAATTGTATAGCGATGAAATAAATACAGTTCGCGCACAAATACAGAAATATGAGACTGAAGTGTACAATGGAACAATGGTGCGTTCACGCACAACTCGCTTAACAGAGGAGCAGCCCACAAAAAGGGCTCTCGGTGAAGAAAAGCGATACGCGCTTTCCAAGCAAATATTGGAAATTGTGTCTGGTGGGTCTATATACACGGAAACGTCCCAAATAATAACCCTATTTGAAGCTCACTATAAAGATATTTTCACTGCAGTTAAGCCTCAGAATGGATAGGAAGAAAACGCTGATCAGTTTATATCGCTTCTGCCACACTTAGAAGAAGACGATCGACTCAGCGTTGATGGGCCAATAACTCGAGAAGAAATTAATTTTGCTGTCAAAACGCTGCAGAAGAACAAGACGCCTGGTCCTGATGGCCTTACTGCTGAATTTTATATAAAATTTCAGGAATTCCTGTGTCCTTTTCTGAAGCAGCTTTTCGAGGAAGCTTATCAATATGGTGAGCTTCCTCCAACTTTCTCCAACCAAAGAGTACTGATGATGAAACAATAAAGAGAGTAAACGGATATAGGCCGATATCGTTATGTAACGTGGATTACAAAATATTTGCAAAAGTACTGACAAATAGATTGCAGACAGTGATTACTAAATTAGTAGGTGATCATCAAACATGCGGAATTCGAGGCCGCTCTATACAGACAAATGTTCATATCACACGTTCAGTCCTTGAACGCATAGAGGGTAGTACGGATCAAATAGCTCTTCTCCAGATTGACCTGGCCAAAGCCTTTGCTAAGGTTCAACACGAATGTTTGTTCCAACTACTGCGACATATTCAGTTAGGGGATGTATTGTACAATGGTATAACACTTTGTTATAAACATTGCACTACAAAGTTAATTGTGAACCGTACCCTCTCAGATATAATACAAGTACAGTCATCCGTTCGTCAGGGTTGTCCGCTCTCGCCTTTACTCTTCACCATATACTTAGAACCGCTTTACTTAAGCGTGCTTTGCGACTCGAGCATTAAAGGATACAGGTTTGCCGATGAGGAAATTAAAGTGCTAGCTTATGCAGACGACATTGCCTTCTCTTGCGTCGATAAGCCAAGCATTACCAAGGCAATAAACGCTACCCTGCGTTTCTGTGAGACTGCAGGAGCTACTGTAAATTTTGACAAAAGTAGAGGCTTTTGGCTAGGCATGTGGGCGCTCACTCCCTCTGTATTCGCGAATATTCATTGGAATCAGTCTCCGTTGCGATATCTTGGAGTGCACCTCGATAGCTTCCGTAATAGTGGACCTCATTGGACGTCCACGATAACCACTATCCGTCGAAAGGTGACAACCTGGCAGGGACGTGATCTCTTCATTTTTGCGAGAGCTAAGGCATGCAATACATTTCTCGCTTCTAAACTTCTTTATGTTCTGCAGGTCTTGCACTGCTCATGTGTCCATTTCCAGGCATTTCATAGAATATTTGCATGTTTTATTTGGCATTCATCATGGGAAGCCATGAGAAGGGACAACCTTTTTCTCCCGCTTGAAAAGGGAGGACTGGGTCTTGTGCATTTGTTTGTGCGACAATTCGCCATGCGCTTATTTTACCTTAAAATATTCTGTCATCCATTCCTTCTCGCAGTTAGTCGAGCACGTCTTGCGTCACACCTCCCTTTTCTTTTTGTTACGACAAACTTTGATCAAGAACTACCGTTATGAGGCTTCCTAAAGGAACTTGTCGACACTATTTCATTCTTAAAAGCCAGATTCACCCTTGAATATTTGTTTAGCGTTAATCGCACGTCGCTAAATGTAGCACTTATAGATAACCTTTTCCCTGGACCTCTGTACCGAAAGCCGTATCTGTCTCTATTTGGTCAAGATGTTATTTGCCGTGTCCGTAGAATGTGCATTGCGCCAGCAGCGAAAACGTTTTTCCTTAAGCTGCACACCTCCACACTGCCAGTTAAAACGTGGCTTCAGGGAAAAGGTCTGTATGTACCGTGGAATACAAATTGTAGACTTTGCAATCAACCCGAGACAATAGAACATTGCTTTATACTTTGTCGTGACGCATTTCTTTTTTGGGACATTTTGCAAAGAACTATCAAAAAAGACTTTCCTGTCACATATTATGGTATCCGGTTCCTTCCTTTCAAGAAGACAGCCAGTAATACACCATATGATTTGTTTATGTTATTAGGACTTTATTCATTAGGGAGAAGTCGAATGATCGACAGACATGCCGAGCCACCTCGCTCGACAAGGTCTATATTCCGAGAAGAGACTGCTCAAATCCGTAGTGTGGTGGCTACATATGATCGCGTCTGGACGCTTGTGTTTGTTGCCAGAATTTTGAACTGTCATTGGACTGTATACTATCTGTGAATTTGTTTCTCTTATATGTTCATATGTAATGTAACTGCATTGGTTTGACAGTACCGATAATTCCAAACAATAAAGAAATAAATGGGAGGAGTGGTGCAGTGGTAAGATGCAGGGCTCGGAATAGTGAGGTCGCAAGTTCTAGTCCTCGACGGGGACGTTTTTTTTTTTACTTTTATTTTTTTTCTTTATTGTACTAACAAATTTACATGGCCTTAAGGAGGTCTCTGTCAATTTTTAATTAAATATTGATGAAGAACTATAGAACTTTCTACTACAGGACGTCACACTACAGACAACAGAACTACAGACAACAGAACTACAGGCAACAGAACTACAGGCAACAGAACTACAGAAACAACCTCCCAAAATACGACAGACTGAAATTTCCTGTTGTGTTTTTCAACTGGGAAATTTAACCATCAGCAACTAGATAGCTATACCTACTGTTGTAGCCAGGAGAGAAGAGCGCGACGGCCAAGCGAGGAGTCACATACCCACACGTTAATTAGCCTCTCAGACGTGTTCGTTCTAACGAAGAAGAAGCCCGCGCTTCTGGGTCGCCGTCCAAGCCCCGTCACGGGAACTATCGCGCCCCGCTTTCGCTGATGGCAGCACCTACAACACCTCCCTAATAGATCAAGAGAGGTTCGCTGCTGCAGGCGGTTTTACGCACTTCCCACGTCCGGTATCCATGTGGGAAGCGTCCTGGCAGCACGAAAGAGCGTATGTAGCCCCTTCACGGAGACCAGCGCTTTCTGTGTTGGTCTCCGTGAAGGCATATTGAAGGCAGGGGCATATTGAGTTGGCTGGGAGCTGTTCCTGCGTATAGAACCAGTGTCGCTGTTAACCCAGTAAAACCGAGGCTCATCGGCTGGGGCTTGTACTGACGCTTTACGCTCGAGGTCTGTCAACTAGACGCCGACTCCATAGAAAACCTCCGGAAGGTCGCGACTCCATGACGTCTGTGGAAGTCTTCCCTTTGACGTTTCTGGTATTGTTTTTCGAAGTTCCGAAGGCTCTCTTGATCCGGCAGTTGGGGTGTCAGCTTGGTGGAACTAAGAGGATCCAAGCTTGGTTCTTAGCCGATGACAGTTGAGTAGTTCCGCAGGGCTGTACCCGTTATTCAAAGAAGTCGACCTGTAAACTAAAAGCGTCGGGTAAAGGTCTTTCGTCTTTGTCATGGAAGGCTTGGTGATTTTGCCGCAGCCTCAGCAAGTGCATTACCCTGAGGTTAGTGAGGGCTAGATGTAATGTTCTTGAAACCGTAGTCTTGAGCGAAGAGGGAAAACTCGGTCGACAAAAACTGTGAGCCATTATCGGTAACCACTTCCTCAGGAATTCCATGAGGCATAAAGAATTACTTGCAGTGGTTGACTACAGCTGCAGACTTGAGTTTCTCCAGCCGGACCAGTTCAGGGTACCTTGAATAATAATCTGTAGCCATCAACCACCACTGGCTCTTAAAGTCCATTGCAATGCGTCGCTAAGGTCTTTCCGAAAATTCGGAGCCTATTAGTGGCATTTTCCTGTTAACTCTTGTTTCAACGCATCACTGACATTACTTCGCAAGGGACCTGACGTCAGCTCCTATAGTGGGCCACCAGACACAATGTCTGGCTCGAGCAAGTGTCCTTCATATACGAGTCGCAGAACTGCGCTTTCACAAAAAGCAGGGACAACTCGAGCAGCATAGAAGAGTAATTCATTATCCAGAGTGAGCTGGTGTGTATGTTTGAAGGGCTTTAGGTCCACTGATAAATCTCCCCTGGAGGGCTATTCTTTTTTGCTCAACTGGCGAAGTTGTGCACAAACGGGGTCTGTTTGTAGAGAAGCCGTTAACCACTGAAGGCAAACTTATATTATGGGAATAGAGGTTTTCAAACAGCATACAAAAGCTTCCACGTTTTCTTCAAGCTATGTGCGTTCTGTTTTTCGCAGAGGCGCTCCGGAAAGAGTGTCTGCGGCTAGAGGGTGCATAAACGCATGCAATCTCGCACTAGTAGTGCATTATTCACATCTTCAGCCTCTGCAATCTCAGCGTCAGGTCGTCAAGGCTTTTAGAAGTGAAAATGGGAACCAATGGCTTATGATCCGTCTCCAGCTTGAACAGCTTGCCGACAAGGTAATCGCCGAACTTTTCACATGCCCAGATTAAAGCAAGAGCCTGTTTCTTGATTTGAATGTAACGCTCCTCGGTCTCTGAGAGTAATCTTGGCGTATACGCGATTACAGAAAACTTGCCATTCGTTTGCTTCTCCCTGACTAATGCACCAAGTCCGAAGGACGATGCATCTGCAGTGACGATCGTTTCTCTTTATGAATCGTAAACTCCAAGGGCAAGGCGAGACGAGACCACCGACTTTCATCTGTTAAACGCCTGCTGTTGTGGAGCATCCCAAGCGAACTCTTGTTTCTTCGACAGCAAGAGAGTAAGTGGTTGTAGGACTTCAGAGCGATTGGGAACGAATCTGGCGAAGTGTGTTGCCATGCCGAGAGTTCTCTGCAGCTGCGTCCTGTTTCTTGGGTTCTTCATTTTCCAAATTGCTTCAACCTTTACTTTGTCAGGTCGTATTCCATCTTGGTCTAACCAATGTCAAAGGAGTATAAGGCGTTGGACATTAAACAAGCATTTGCTTTCGTTCAATGTCAGTCAAGCCTTGACGAGTAGCTGAAGCACATTTCTGAGTGTTTCATTGTGCTCATGCTCGTTCGAAGTACAGATCAGAATGTCGTCCATGTGAGAGACAACTCTGTTGATGCCTTGCAAAATGCGTGGCAACTAGGAGCAGACATAATTCCAAACGGTAACCGGTTGTAGCAGAAGCGCCCAAAAGGTGAGATTTGTGTGGTGAGCTTTTTAGAATATCCGAAAAGCGGAATTTGCCAAAATCCAGTTTTAGCGTCCAATTTGGAGAACACTTTGGCCCCGTGAAGAAGTCTGAGAGTGTGCAGCATGGATGGAATAGGATGTCACTCTCTCAGAACCCGGCGGTTCAGTTCTCTCAAGTCCACGCAGTCTCCTAGATCTCCGGAACGCTTTGGGACGACTAACATTGGTGCACACCACTCAGTCGGCTCATCAGCAGGTCGTATGACGCTGAATTTCTGCATTCTTTGTAATTCCAACTTTGCTTTTCGTATAAAGTAATCAGGATGCGCCTCGGAGAGCTAGGTGCTAAAGCTCTCGCTCCTGCTTGCAGATGAACTCAGTGTTCTCTGTACAGCTTGCAGAGTCCCTTCAACAACGCTCGAAATTCATCTTTCGAGTACACTTTCTCAGCACTTGCATTTACAAATGTCAACATCCGGAGTTCCTTGATTGCTAGCTTGCCTAGCAACGGAGTGCGCACCTCATCTAGGACGTAGACATCCTGAGTAGTCGCACGGTCGCGGTATATGAGTTCGGTTTGTGCCACTCCTGTGACTGCAAGAAGCTTTCCATCTGGACCATGTAGCTCGCGAGGATGAGCTGTGAGAAAATGTATGTTCTTGAGTGTCTGAAACATTTCCTTTAGGAGGACGGTTTCGTCGGCGCCACTGTCAATTTTGAAGTCTGCTGGCTGGCCTTAAACCAAGACTGTTGCCTCCCACGTTCCCGCATCCTGTGTCTTGATTGCCCCGAGCAATCCTGCTTCTAAAGTAACTTGTTGGGTTTCAAGACAATTGAGGCTCCTCGACATGCATACGGAGGGGTAATGACCCTTCTTTCGGCAGTTCCTTAAGGCTTCCGAGTGTGCTGGGCAGAGGGAGCGATGGTGACGCTCTTGACTGCACCAACGGCATGTTTTCTGTAAGCAGTTTTTACTGGTGAATGAAAATTGCTTGTTTGCGCCCCGTGAATAGCTGCCACTTTTGACCTGTTTCGAAGGACGCCTTCTGGTTTGGGGACCGAACGCAACTTTGTTTACTGATGGCACTTCCTTGTGGAGTTCGGCGTGATGCTGACGGACGCTCTCGATCAGGCGGACGGACTCAAGAGCCCTTTGATGAGTGTGGTCTGCGTCGAGCTGTAACCTGGCGGGTAACTGCTCAACTGTTTTAGGTGGTCGCGCACGAACTCTTCTCAAAGAGAGCAGAGCTCGCAATCTTTCGAAAGTGTGTGAAGCGCAGTGACAAAATCTTCAACCAACTTACCGTCTTGCTGCACTAAGGCGTTGAATCTGGCTCGTTCAAAGATTACGTTGCATCACGGGATAAAGTATTGGTCTAACTGCTCTACAACTGCATCGAATTTCTTTGGGTTCTCTTCAGAGAGAGCAAAGGTGGCGTAGATTTCCTCGGCTTGCTCGCCCATGATGCGGAGTATATAGCGCGTCTACTTGATATTCCTCAGCATTCACGCACAACCCTGAAGAGGTCAGAAAATGTTCATACCTTTGTTTCCACGTCGGCCACTCGAGATGAGAAGACGGCACCACAAGCGCTGACTTTCAACAACGTTTATTTGAAAGAAACATGGCTCCTTACACATTTGCCCACACGTGTCACAGATAAGTCATTGCACATCATGTGAAACACGCACTTTTTCGAGTGCGAAAAAGTGAGTGTTTCACATGATATGCAATAACGTATCTATGACACGTGTGGGCAAATGTATAAGGTGCCGTGTTTCTTTCAGAAAAACGGTGTTGAATTTCAGCGCTTCCGGTGTGGTCTTCTCGTTTCGTGTCCCTTCTACGTTTTGCGCTGTTAACACCAAGATTAAAGGGCCGACCTCCAAAGCACCACAACACGCGACACGAAACACGCAACACGAAATGGACACTCCGTACCGATTGTTGACCGGATACGGGTGCTGGGGTTAATCATAAAGGCTAAAGGCACCAACAGGGAAACTGTTCGCAATATAGAAGTGAAGGTTTCTGATGCGATGCGCTTAATCAAAAGAATCACTAAAAAGCATAGTGGCATGAAAGAAGCAAACGTCATAAGACTCATTCAAGCGTTGGTTATTAGCCAAATTACGTATGTGGCTGCATACCATAGATGATTCGCAGCGGAAAAACAACGGAACTAAACGGCCTGATCAGGAAAATATACAAATAAGCGCTAGGACTCATGCAAGGCACATGTACAGAGAGGCTCCTAGAGCTAGGTTTACGCGACACAATTCAGGAACTGATAGAGGCGCAACGTATTGCACAATACGCGCGCCTCTCTAAAATCAAGGCTGGTAGTTACATCCTAGAGAAACTAGGCCTCATTTATCACACACAATATGGCACCAATACGATATTCCACGAGACATACGGACTAAGCTCACAGTCCCACCATTACCAAAAAAAATATTGACGCGTGTACTTATATTTAACGGGCGACCACGTTTCGCCGCCTAACAAATGTTATCGCACAGCGCGGGATGCGTCTGCATGTATCCGAAGTTTCTGGAAAGTTATCGATGCTTCTATCCGCTGTCCGTTGTCGCCGAACCTTGTGTTATCTGATTTCATCGCGTGACTCGAATGTTGTAGAAATTTGTGGAAGGCATGCGGGTCCCAACGATTAGTCTGGAACATTCGATGACTGCTGTATAAAAGTCGACGCACTTGACCCGCTGATCAGATTTTCGACGATCGCCGACCGTGAACGCCGCTATCGTTGTGCTATAAGTGTAGCCTGTTTTTGTGGGCACAGGTTGGCCCAATAAAAGTTAGTTTTGTCTTTCACAGTATTTGCTACTGTGTTCTTCAACGTCACCACCACGTGACATCTGGTGGAGGTGCTTTTCGTTCATGTCCCGGACGCCCCCGACAAGCCGTGATCCAAGCCCGGACCGCAAAGAGAACACCAACGTAGTCCCGGAGCATCGAGCAAGCCGCCGTCTTCAACAGCTGCCCCCGGAGCACGGACTTTTACCTGAAAAGACCAAGAAGATTGTGGACAAGGCAACCTCAATGGCAGCCCCAGCGTCCCCCATCGTGCTGCAGCAGCCCAGGGAACCTCCGACGTTCCGCTGATCAACATTCGAGGACCCGGAAACCTGGCTCGAGACGTATGTGAGGGTCGCTACGTTTAACAGTTGGGACAGCGACGACAAGATTTTTTCGCACTGGAAGACGCCGCCAGGACCTGGTTCGAGAATCGAGAAGCCACCTTAACGACGTGGGACCTGTTCCGAAGCAGCTTCTTGCAAACGTTTACAAGCGTCGTGCGAAAAGAGCGAGCCCAAGCACTACTAGAAACCAGAGTGCAGCTGCCAAACGAGACGATCGCGATCTTCACAGAGGAGATGGCCCGTCTTTTCCGGCACGCCGACCCGGAAATGTCACAGGAGAAAAAAGTCCGCTTCCTGATGCGGGGCGTCAAGCAAGAACTTTTCGCAGGACTTATTCGTAACCCACCGAAGACCGTAGCTGAGTTTTCTGCAGAGGCATCCACGATCGAGAAAACTCTGGAGATGCGCACCCGGCAATATAACCGCCAGGGGTTCACGCCGCAGTACGCCATCCAAGGACTGGATTCCGGCGACCTTCAGGAGACCATCAGGGCCATTGTGCGCGAAGAACTGCGCAAGGTCCTGCCTTCGTCGCAGCCCCAAGTGGCTTCGTTCGCCGACATCGTGAAAGAAGAGGTGCACCGATCGCTTGGAGTTCCCGAGCTGCAACCACAATTACCGCAGCTCCAGCCAGAAGCGATGACATACGCCGCCGTCGCATGCCGTCAAGGTCCTTCTCCGCGACCACGCCAGGGCCCTGCAACGACGCAATTCCGTCGTCCGCCGCCGCCAACACGCCCACCCGTCGCCTACGCGAGGAAGACGGACATTTAGCGAGCCCCCGACCACCGCCCGCTCTGCTATCACTGCGGAGAAGCCGGCCACGTGTATCGCCGATGCCCATACCGGGAGATGGGACTGCGAGGTTTCGCCGTCAACGCTCCGCGCCCGCAGCAAGGTGAACGCCCTCGCGATATCGCCGACTACCTCGCCGCTACTCAGTGGAGCTCTCGACGACCGTCGAGTTCGCCATCACCAGGCCGCTACCTCTCGCCGCAGCGCCGACCATACACTGGCCCATCCCGGGGCCGGTCAGCGAGCCCATATCCGGAAAACTAAAAGCAGCAACCGATAGAGGTGCGGTTGCTGTTCGTCGAACTGACGAAGATCCTCCGCCGCCGACGAAGATGACAAAGAAACCATCTCGACGACCTAATGACGACACGCCGCCGTCCCGACGAAGTCAGGAAGCCAAGACTACACCGACGAAAGACGGCTTGACGACGTGACGTTCCAGCTTCAGTTCAACAGGACGCAGCCGTGATCCGACGCCAAGACCCAACTGCAGTGCCAGTCAAAGAACCACCGACCTCGACGTACTTCTCGACGGCCACGCAGTCATTGCCTTAGTCGATACAGGGGCCGATTACTCCGTAATGAGTGGACACATCGCCGGCCAGTTGAAGAAGGTTAAGACTGCATGGGAGGGCCCCTAAATTCGGACCGCTGGAGGACACCTCATTACGCCGACTGGAATCTGCACGGCCAGAATAACCGTTCATGACCGGACTTACCCTGCCACCTTCGTTATCCTCCAACAGTGTTCACGAGACGTCATTCTCGGCATGGACTTCCTGGACCATCACAGCGCAACCGTAGACCTGAAGTCAAAATCGATAACGCTGTCGGAAGATCAAGCGATACCGCCGGAGAGCTTTCGCAGTCACCACGCCTTGAGTGTTCTCGAAGGTCAAGTGAGCATCCTGCCTCGCTCGAGCTTTGTTATTTCGGTCGGCACCGAAACACCCGCTGACGTAGAAGGCGTCATCGAAGGCGACCAAGGTCTACTGCTAGACCGTGAAATTTGCGTCGCAAGAGGGATCGCGCGACTGCATGGAGGGAAAACTGAAGTGTTGTTGGCAAACTTCAGCCAAGAGTTCAAGCACATCAACAAGAACACGACGATCGCAGACATCGAGGAAATTCTGGAAACCAATAATGCGTTTGTCCTCTAGGATTTCGCCGCATCTACCCGGACGACGATGGTTCCCGAACCAGACTGCGACATTAAACCAAGTCTCCCCGTGATTAAGCAACAGCAGCTCAGAAGTCTGCTCCGACGATACAAAGGCTGCTTTTCGACGTCATCAAGGATTCGACAAACACCAGTCGCCAAGCATCGCATAATCACCGAGGAGTGCGCTCGACCACTCCGCCAGAGCCCTTACCGAGTTTCGCCGTGAGAACGTGCAGCTATAAGAGAACAAGTCGACGAAATGCTGCGCAACGACATCATCCAGCTGTCGAAAAGCCCGTGGGCATCCCCTGTTGTCCTGGTAAAGAAAAGGACGGAACCCTACGTTTCTGCGTCGATTATCGTCGTCTGAACAAGATCACGAAGAAGGACGTATACCCCCTCCCACGAATAGACGACGCATTGGATCGGCTCTGCAACGCTAAATACTTCTCGTCGGTGGACCTCAAGTCTGGCTATTGGCAAATAGAAGTCGACGAAAGAGATCGCGAAAAGACGGCCTTCATCACCCCAGACGGCCTCTACGAGTTCAAGGTTATGCCATTCGGACTGTGCTCGGCGCCTGCAACGTTCCAGCGCGTCATGGACACGGTGGTAGCAGGATTGAAGTGGCAGACCTGTCTCGTTTATTTGGATGACGTCGTCGTCTTCGCTGGAAATTTCGACGATCACCTCAGGCGGCTTGCAACAGTACTAGGGGCCATCAAGTCGTCAGGGCTTACTCTGAAGCCGGAAAATGCCGCTTCGCTTACGATGAGCTTCTGTTCCTAGGCCACGTAATCAGCAAATCTGGTGTCCGTCCAGACCCGCAAAAGAAAGCTGCCATCGCACAGTTCCCGCAACCCATCAACAAGAAGGCAGTGCGTAGATTCCTTGGCGTGTGTGCCTACTACAGGCGCTTTGTCAAGAACTTTTCACGCATCGCCGAGCCTTTGACACGTCTAACTGAATGTGATGTTGACTTCAAGTGGGAAACGCCGCAGGCCGACGCATTTGAAGAACTCAAACGACGCATGCAGTCGCCGCCGGTACTTGCGCACTTAGACGAGTACGCCGATACAGAAATCCATACTGACGCCAGTAGCCTAGGCCTTCGGTGCCGTTCTAGTCCAGAGGAAAAACGGATTCGAACAGGTGATAGCTTACGCTAGCCGGTCGCTGTCAAAGGCGGAAGGCAACTATTCTACGACCGAAAAGGAATGTCTCGCCATCGTTTGGGCTACAGCTAAATTTCGCCCTTATCTTTATGGCAGGCCATTCAAAGTCGTCAGTGACCATCACGCGTTGTGTTGGCTAGCGAATATAAAGGATCCTTCAGGACGACTGGCATGGTGTAGCCTCAGACTACAAAAATACGACGTCACTGTAACCTACAAGTCCGGACGAAAACACTCCGATGCCGATTGCCTATTACGCGCACCCATTGACCCGCCGCCGCAAGATGACGACAATGGCGACGCCTTCCTTGGAATTATAAGCGCGGTAGACTTCGCTGAACAGCAACGGGCAGACCCGGAGCTAAAAGGCCTCGTCGAATATTTGGAAGGGCACACCGACGTTGTCCCCAGGGCATTTAAGCGCGCATTATCTTCCGTCACGCTTCAAAACAATCTACTCGTGAAGAAGAACTTCTCACCAGTCCACGCCAATTACCTTCTTGTCGTCCCGTCAGGGCTTCGTCCAGAAGTATTGCACGCCCTACATGACGATCCTACCGCTGGACACCTCGGATTTTCCCGGACACTATCGAGGATACAAGAAAAGTTTTATTGGCCGCGCCTGACCGCCGACGTCGCCCGTTATGTCAGAACATGCCGAGACTGTCAGCGGCGCAAGACACCGCCGACAAGGCCAGCCGGATTACTACAGCCAATCGAGCCTCCTTGCCGACCATTCCAGCAGATCGGGATGGACTTGCTGGGACCCTTTCCGACGTCAATAACCGGAAATAAGTGGATCGTCGTGGCGACGGACTACCTCACCCGCTTCGCTGAAACAAAAGCACTGCCGAAAGGTAGCGCAGCCGAAATGGCGAAATTCTTTGTCGAAAACATCCTTCTGCGACATGGCGCCCCAGAAGTCCTCATCACCGATAGAGGAACGGCCTTTACAGCGGAGCTCACCCAAGCCTTTCTGAAATACAGTCAGACAAGGCACAGGAGGACAACGGCCTACCACCCGCAGACGAATGGTCTTACGGAGCGGCTGAATAAGACCCTCGCCGACATGCTAGCGATGTACGTCGACGTCGAGCACAAGACGTGGGATGCGGTCCTGCTGTACATAACATTCGCTTACAACACGGCGGTGCAAGAAACAATACAGATCACGCCATTTAAGCTGGTTTACGGCTGGATCCCGACGACGACGCTCGACGCCATGCTGCCGCACGTCACTGACGAGGAAAATCTTGACGTCGCTACCTATCTCCAGCGCGCCGAAGAAGTCCGACAGCTCGCCCGCCTGCGGATCCAGAACCAGCAGAGGACCGACAGCCGTACTACAACCTCCGACGACGCTTCGTCGAGTACCAGCCCGGCGACCGTGTTTGGGTGTGGACCCCGATACGCCGACGAGGACTCAGTGAAAAACTACTGCGACGATATTTCGGACCCTACAAGGTCATCTGACGTATTGGCGCACTGGACTATGAGGTCGTGCCAGACGGCATTTCGTATTCACAGCGACGCCGCGCATGATCTGAAGTGGTCCACATGGTGCGTCTTAAACCCTTTTACGGACGCTGACGAACTTCCTTATTTTGTTGTTTTCTTTGCTAGGAGTGCTTTTCTTTTATTACTTTCGTTTGTTTGCAGCATTGGGTCGATGCGTTTTAAGAGGGGGGTATTGACACGTGTACTTATATTTAACGGGCGACCACGTTTCGCCGCCTAACAAATGTTATCGCACAGCGCGGGATGCGTCTGCATGTATCCGAAGTTTCTGGAAAGTTATCGATGCTTCTATCCCCTGTCTGTTGTCGCCGAACCTTGTGTTATCTGATTTCATCGCGTGACTCGAATGTTGTAGAAATTTGTGGAAGGCATGCGGGTCCCAACGATTAGTCTGGAACATTCGATGACTGCTGTATAAAAGCCGACGCACTTGATCTGCTGATCAGATTTTCGACGATCGCCGACCGTGTTCACCGCTATCGTTGTGCTATAAGTGTAGCCTGTTTTGTGGGCACAGGTTCGCCCAATAAAAGTTAGTTTTGTCTTTCACAGTATTTGCTACTGTGTTCTTCAACGACACCACCACGTGACAATATGCACCCCGTACACCACGAAGGAAGAAGGCCAAGCAGAGCAAAAACAATGATGGGGAACTTCGGTAAAAACAAAGAGGCGGTCTTCGTAGACGCCGCTTGCTACAAACACAAAGGCTGCTTCGTCGCAGCAGTAGTTGGCCACAATAAACATTGCAGCGCAAGTCTTCCAATAAATAGAGACACATTGGAACGGCAGAAAATACATCTACAGCTCTGGCCATAGCACAAACTGACGCCAATTCAGAGACTCAGAAACGGTAGTACGCAACATTGCAAATGGCAGGATGTCCCGAAGGCACTGCGTATCCTCAGAACAAGCAAAACAACCCATGACGACAGATGCGTCCACATTCTACGGATTCCAACCCACGCCTCCCCCCCCCTCCGGGAGAGGACAACCCTAACGAGGGCGCACACAACGTAGCTCGAGGGCTCACTTTCTGAGCTACGACAGATGTTGATCTCTCGTCGGAGTCCCCCGATGTGTGGGAGGGGGAGTACAGAATGACTACATTCAGCGATATTGCTAAACATTAGAAGCTGCAGCGACGCGTTTACCCACCACCTCACCTACAGCTCAATAGGTCGCAGTCTGTTCAATGCCAACAGTTAGAAACCAAGTCACATAAGAGTCCGACACTAGCTGTTACAAATGCATACCCAGAAATATAAACGATCGACAAATGCAAAAATTGTGATGCACGAGCTACCCTAGAACACATACTATGAAACATCAGCCTCCACCGACAGCCTCTGCGCGCATTGGCGGTCCGCGCTGCTCAGCTCAGCCCTGGACGAGCTACTCTGGCCCATCCAGCGGGCCGAGGAAGCCGCTAGGAGGCAAGACCTCCTGGCCGACACCGGGGCAGGAGCCCAGTTCACAAACACGCTGCATATGAAATAAAGTTTTTCTGTCTGTCCACCAAGACGTGCGTTCTTTTGGAAGGTATGTCAGATGTTGCGTTTATACTCTACTGTACATAAAAATTTGAATGCTTATTTCAACATATACTAACATTCTCTAAACAGATGACTTTCTGGTTTTTGTATTAACGCATGGGTTCGAGTTTAAGCTTAACTTGTACGGATAATTCAATCATTCACAGTGGTGGATTGTTCTTGCCTTATGAGCACTTTACGCAGGACTTAAACACCCGCATCGTGACGCACTTCCACTACACGGCATGGCCGCACGGCAAAATGCCAGCGTGCACTGACTCGCTGGAGTCGTTCATCACAGCGGTCCGCGCCTACAGCCCTGACGACACTCATCCAATCATGGTCCACAGCAGGTATTCCTGAGCTCCCAAGTTTTTCAAGGCAAATATCGTCTTTTGCTGCAAGTAGTGTGGAAACCACTAGCCGTTGTGGATGTTTCTGCACAACAGTTTAGATAACGTTCATGAAATCGGACATAAGTTGCATGCAGGTGTGTGAATAAAATCTTTCTGTGCAATAGCCCTAGTGAAAGGCAACTGTGATTAATGGTGCTACATTTACACACTACCGAGAAAGAGAAAGAGAAGAAGAAAAGGAGGGACAGAGAGGACAACCAGACGCACTCGTTGGGTTTGCTACCGTACAATATAGGTGAAAAGGGGTTAAGAGCTTAGGAAAGGAAGCTGAGAGAACGCTGAGGGTGCCGCTTCAGCCATAGGTGCGCATCGAGACCACTCTAGGTCATTGAGGTATCTGGAGGTCTCAGATTGAAGGACTGCTTCGCAGCATGAGATTTTGCCTCAGAGCTGACAAAAAAAGCAAGTATATAATTTGTGCGAAGGGTCAATGTATGACGACTCCATTGCTTTCTAACGAGGTATTATGATGGCTGAATCTGAGCGAAAATTTCGCCCGGAAAATCATTGAATTTATGCAGAAATAGCGGCTTCATACATAAAATATTATAAAGCACTAGCAATCCTTATGAAGCACACTCTCACTGATGCTTTCGCTTAGGCGAACTATACACTTCAGCGTATCATTTCATGCGGGAAGAAATAGTTGTAGGGCTATATAAGTAAAAGCTCTCTTCAGGCACAAAGTAGGTTCGTCGCGTACGCGATCAGTACTACTGCTTGGCTGTTCGGGCCATCTGGGCTTCATCTCAGCATGTTTCTCTCGCGAACAATCAATAGAGCAACATTTCAACACCTTCTACGTTTTGCACAGTACTGTAGTCATCATTGCCAGTGTCAACCCTTCTTTAATAACAAACTTTACATACAACTTGTTGTCTCCATATGCTTAGAGCGTCGTTCTTTGAGTGAGCAATACACGCTTCAATTTCAGGTTCGGTGCTGGCAGAACTGGAACATTTATCCTCATAGACAGCACAATCTCTCAGTCTGAGGCAGAAGGGGAAGTGGATTGTTTGAGACAGCTTCATTCTATGCGGCACAGCAGGATGAACATGGTGGAAACTCAGGTAACGTTCTGCATGATTCGTGTTGTGAACAACGAGATAATGGACTGCTCATTTTATTCCTGTAATTATTCCTTTTAAAAGCTATTTTTGTTGCCACAAGTGCCGTACCGTTGGAAGGCATTTCATTTTATGCAACCTCCTTCCATATGACATTCTTTGACAAAATTAAGGTAAGCAATTAAGCATATTGCAAGGTTCCTATAGCAGTTGATGCAGCGCTGAGATTGGTTGCGAGGCAATCAGAAAGAGGAAATTTTTTATAATGAAAGGCAAAGGTGGCATGGTGTGCAGGCAGCAGATCAGCAGATCCAACGTGCCCTGTTGGAACGCATGTTCACCGAATTCCCCGAAGAGCTCTGCAATGTAGTGCACGTTTGAGGGTTGAAAGAGGCAAGCTGGCTCTCTGCGCCCTGTGTATGGGGTACCCGACCTCCCCTTGGAGGCGCAGATGCGACCGTCCACGCGGTTGCCAGGCTTCGAAATGCATGTGCAACGTGAGGCTACCTCCTCCGGTGTCATTTTTTATCCCGTCTAATTGGGGCTTTCCGCGTTGCGGCCCCCTCGCCTTCTCCACCAGCGGCGAATGACCCGCCTGCGCTGGATCTCTTCGCGCCTCCACCTCCAAGTGCTGTGTTCGAAATAGTGTAAGACATCGCTCCTAGATGGCGCCGCCGTCCCGCAGCCGAGTTCAAGTATTTCTACAGGAAAAACATTGACTCACAGTGGAGGAAAATAACTAGGAAGTTTAGCAGCAAGTATGCGAGGGATATCGTCAGCAACACGGCAACAAACAACGTCAAACGCAAAGAGAAGCTGAGGCAATCTCATGGCTCGCGTCAATGGAAAAGGAACCTGCTAAGAGCAAATACCTCAAAGCAAAAAAAAACAAATTAGGAAAGAAACTATTAATGATAACTCAACGAGAAAATACTTTTAGAAGCGAGATCAGCATGCTTTATAACGCCTAGTTATAAAAGCAGGTACACCAAGGACGAGTAAGCATGTGCTTGCTGCGGTAAAGAAGCGAAACGATGGAACATGTTTTGTAAGAATATGAAGGTATCTATCAATCTGCCGGTTTAAACTCCTCTGTACTCCTTGAAGCGCTTGAGTTCAGGAATAGCAGCAAGAAAGTAAACATGTCCGCTAAAGAGATTAGTAAGGGGCGATTGGGGGTTTAGCGGCAGAAAAGTGAGAAGACCACAAACAACGTACAAGAGAAGTTTCCAATAATCGTTCAGAAAGTTTTCTTATGAGAATTGTTTGTGTGTGTGTTTTTTAAGACAGGTAGGACTTTAGGCAAAATAAGAACAAGAGCTTGGTGGCGCAACCCGCTGCCCGGTTTCAAAGGTGAGGCTCATAGCATCCATCCATCCACCCGGGTGTGCGATATTCGGTGATAACGCACGAGCAGCAGCACCAACACCCGCTGGCGGCAGCCACGTTCATGAAAGTTCACCACTCACAGCAGTGAATCGAAGCCCCATTTGTTCAAAAATTGTAGCATCACCCGGATAGCTTGCTTCATTGATATCATTCCAATGGACCACAAATATTCACAGTACATCCGATGGACGTTTACCGCCGGGCGTTTGGACAGCCACCAGAGATCCCCACAAATCCAGATGACATACGGCGGATATCTGAGGGACCGTCCCGTGCAAAAAAAAAGCGCGTTCGATCGGACGTCCTGTGTGCGCCACTCTCGGACATTCGAACGTCCGTCGGGCATTCAAAATAGACGTTTTTTACTAAATATCCGAACAATTTCCGCTGGATAAAACAATCTGGACATGGACATCCCGGGGATATTTGTGGACAATGTGAACATTGATTACAGGAACATTCATGGAATATCCAGAGGACGTTCAGGATAAATCCGGAATTCACACCTTGTTTTGTTTTGTTGGTGTGTCACCTTGCTCATACTGCGGCTTTTTCAATGCTTGAGAAGCTGTACTCTACCCGAAAACCAATGTACCAGTTATACACACCATGCTGCACTTGCTTTACTGTGCAATACATCCACAAATAAGCGCCCACAAAGCAACTGGGACCTGGCAAAGGTGAAAACATACATGGACACAACGTCCACGGCAGAAGCATATGTTGCAAACTGGCACATAAACATATTTAATGTAAGTTCCATTGGGTACACAGGCATCAGCAATGTATATGTGCCGTTCCGAATGCACCGAATAAGCCGAAATGTTCACAACAAAAGGCATTGTGTATCAACTACAATATTTATCCCAGTTATTGTAGATATTAGGCTGCATCAATGTGAAATCAAATGACGCATATAGGCCTTTTAATAATATTTGCTCAGCTTTGAGGCATAGACTTGCACATAAACTGCAGAAACTTCGGATCATTATTTAAAAAGCATACTGTAAGAACGCACTTGTGTGCTTGGCACAGCAGAACATAACCTCTGCCTGAACACGTTAAAGAAAAGCCCATAAGAACCCACAAAAAATTGAAAATCACAAGAAATGCCAGAACGAGTATATGTTAACTTTAACAGGATCAATACAGAGGCATAGAAGAGAAATTATATATGCGTCTTAAAGTGTCCTCAACACAAAGAAAAATTCTAATTGTCAACGCAGTGATGTAAACAGGTTTGATGAAGGATGATTACTAGGATAAGCTGACTTCATCGGTATCTAAAATGCAATATTACAAATATAACTAAACGAACAGTACAAGAGAGCAACAAATATCGGGCACAATGACTATGCACACTTTTTTCCCCAAAGGCACAAAATGTCATCCCCGCAGGGGCCTCTGCGTCAGCAGGCGTTTGATGTGTTGCGACACCACGTACCCGAGCACACAAGGGTTGGACCCCCCCCCCCCCCCCCCGCGTCTAACCGTGCGCGGCTTAGCCATGTCCGGGGCAAAGGGGATCCTGGGGGTTGAGCCAATGCCGGGTGTTTGGACATTTAAGGCGCCCCGGCGGAGGCAACACACCTCTTTGGCCTCTGCTTCACGTAGACGGCACCCCCGGACTGACCCACCTCGGGGAAATTGGTAGTCGCCTTTTCCTGTCTCTCTCTCCCTCCAGCCTTCGTCTTTCTCTCGCTTTTCATTTTTCCTGCCTTCTCCTAGCTTCTGCTTACTTCCAATTTTTCCAGGCAGCAAGGGTTAACCTTGTGTGAATAGCCAAGCTAGGTTATCTCATATTTGGTTATAGTGATAACGTACAGCTGGCGTTTACAGGACCTGTTTTTTACAGTCCCTGTAGCGTCCCCTTGTAGGGCTCCACGGTGGGTGGGTGGCGTTATTGCCGGAAATTAAATTCTCCTATGGCTAAGTCCTTCCCACCCCTCCTTGATGTCCCTCAGAAAAGAGTGTGCACCGAAGATGTATTCAAGTTCTTGCCCAACTTGCCATGATTTCACGTCATTCACTCGGAAGAGTCAGATACACAAGTACGCACAATCTCCCCATTTCTAGTTTAAAAGTCTTTAACTGAGGCTCTTGGTCCAGATTACAAGGCAACAAGGATGGCAAGTGGAGATCTCCTCTTGGAGCTCCAGGATCTGAAACAATTTGAAAAGTTACCCAGTCTCGTGTCATTTAGGGACGTTCAAGTGACAGTGACTCCGCACCGCACTATGAACACTACCCGCGGCGTTGTCTCAGACGAGGATTTGCTTCGGCTGACAGACGCAGAGCTCTTGGAGGGCTTTAGTGAGCAGAATGTAGTCAATGTGAAAACAATAAAAATGAGGTGGGATGGTAAAGAGATTGCGACCAAACACCTAATACTCACCTTCAATTCGAGTGTTTTACCCGAGTCAATCGAGGCCGGATACATAAAGCTCCGTGTTAGGCCTTACGTGCCCAATCCACTCTGATGTTTCAAATGCCAGCACTTCGGCCACATTTCGCAGAGCTGCCGGGGCCGCCAAACATGTGCGAAATGCATTGCCCTCGAAAACACCACTGAAGCTTGTGCGAACGCTCTCCACTGCGTAAACTGATGGGTAGCACGCCGCGTACTCGCGGTCGTGCCCATCCTGGAAAAAAGAAAAGGAAATTGTTACAATCAAAGTCATGGAAAACATAAGTTTCAAGGAGGCACACAGGCGGGTTTCATACCTGCCCAAGAAAACCTGTGCCGATGTGACACGTCAGGGGGCAGCGACAACGGCTTCCGGCGGCTGGCCGACCCACAGGCAGTGAGTCGGCAGTTACGCCATCTGCCCCCGCGGCGGTTGCAGGTAGCGCTGCTACGCCCACCCAGCAGACGGGGCCATCGACCCCGAAGGTGGGCGCAGCCGAGGCTACGCCAACCTCCCCGGCCCCTTCCAGCGCTGGCAACAGCCGGAGCAGTCAAATCCCACAGGAAGCCCCATCGACCTCCGGACTGGTGGGCGCAGGGGTCTTGCCCTCAAAGGCGGGACTCTCTCTGGTAACTTCTCGCTCGCAAGAGCACGTGTCTGGCGCCTCACAAGAGGCAATGGGCACTACACCTATTCCTACGACGCGCCAAGCGCCTAAGGAGCGGCGAGGCTCCCTCGAACGCTTCAGAAAGGGAAAAACCCCGGTTACAGGGCCTCGAAAGAGCTCTATAATCTAATCTCTGAAATTTCTGTAATTAATACTTGTTTCTGTACACACAGCACCTATTTACTACCAACATGGATACACAGCTAATTCAATGGAACGTCAGAGGTCTGCTTAAAAACCTTGATGATGTGCAAGAACTCATCCACAAACACAATCCAAAAGTGCTGTGTTTACAGGAAACACACTTAAAATCAAAGCACACAAACTTTCTCCGACAGTATATAACTTTTCGCAAAGATCGTGATGATGCTGTCGCGTCATCGGGCGGTGTCGCCATTGCTATCCATAAGAGCATTGCGTGTCAACCTTTACAGCTACAAACGCCTCTTGAAGCAGTGGCGGTTCGAGCTGTTCTCCTAAACAAACTCATCACCATTAGCTCTCTTTACATACCCCCACATTACAAATTAACGAAACATGAATTTCAATCCTTTATAGATCAATTACCAGAACCTTATGCTGTTCTGGGTGATTTCAATGCGCACAGCTGCCAGTGGGGCGACCCTCGTATAGATGCGCCAGGTCGCCTTCTTGAACAGTTCCTCTTTTCTTCTGATGCGTGCCTACTGAATAAGAAGGAACCCACATATTCCTGTCTTGCAAACAGAACCTTTTCCTCAATTTATATATCAGCATAGTTTCCCCGTCTCTCCTGCCTGAACTCGAATGGGAAGTTATGAACAATCCTTACGGGAGCGACCACTTCCCAATACTGCAGATAACATATTGTTACCGGGTTAAAAACACTCAGACGTATATTTACAAGATATTTACAATAATTGCAGCAGCTGACAACATGTTAGGCAGCGCGCGGAGTCCAGAGCGTCATCTTCTTCCGACCACGATTAAAACATTTTCTTCGTCAGGCTGTCACATGACCCCCGGTGGCTGAAGCACCGGCTCGGTGCTGGTTAGGAGGCGGGCGAATGATACAACTTAAGGCGCGCGACGTGGACCTCGTCGGAGCGTTGCTGAGTTACGGTTCGCTCAAGAGGGGTTATTTCGTATGTGACGTCAGTTACTTGAAGCAAGACACGGTACGGGCCAGAGTAGCGTGAAAGTAACTTCTCCGAGAGGCCAACGCGTCGCGACGGCGACCAAAGGAGAACCAGGGTGCCCGTTGTGTAATGGACGTCACGATGGTGGGCGTCATATAAGCGCCGCTGATTGTCCTGCGACTCCACAAGTCGACGTCGGGCAATATAGCGTGCTTCTTGTGCTTTAAGTATGGCTTCACGGGCGTACTCGGATGTGGAATTCAGTCTAGCAGGCAGAACGGTGTCGAAAGGTAGTGTAGGGTCACGGCCAAACAAGAGGAGGAATGGAGATTAGCCTGCGGTATCATGGCGAGACGAATTATAGGCGAAAGTAACGAACGGCAGCGCAACGTCCCAGTCGCGATGGTCTGCGGAGACACACACGGACCGCATGTCAGTAAGGGTGCGGTTAAGGCGCTCGGTTAGACCGTTCGTTTGTAGATGGTAAGCAGTAGCAAGTTTGTGTTTAGTCGCGCACGAATGTAGAATGTCATTCACAACTTTAGAAAGAAAGCAACGGCCTCGGTCGGTGAGGAGCTGTCGAGGGGCGCCGTGGTGAAGGATGACGTTCTCTAGGGGAAGTCGGCGACATCGGTTGCGCAGCTTGTCGAAAGAGCCCGTGTGATTGCATATCGGGTGTCGTAATCTGTTGCTACATCAATCCACTTGTTTCCCGAAGCAGACGTAGGAAAAGGGCCTAAAAGATCAACACCTACACGGAAGAATGGTTCTGATGGTACATCAAGTGGTTGAAGGCGACCAGCAGGGAGTGTGGTCGGCTTTTTGCGTCGTTGACAAAGGTCACACGTAGCGACATAACGGCAGACGTCACGGTACAGACCAGGTCAAAAGAAGCGCCGACGAACGCGGTCATAAGTCCGTGACACGCCAAGGTGACCTGCAGTCGGTACATCATGAAGCTGGGCGAGAAGTCTGACGCAGATGCTCAGGCACAACGAAGAGTCGGGCAGGGCCGTCCGGGCGCATGTTAGAGCGGTACAATATACCATCTTGGAGTTCGAACACCATCGAAGGGAAGGATCGGGCGTCGTTGAAGTGAGCCGTTGAATAAGGTCTTGTAAGGAGGCGTCCCGACGTTGTTCGGCTCCAATATCGCAAAAAGCAGCCAGAGAGAGAACGGTGACAGGTATGCCGGCCGCAGAAACGTCAGGAGGGTCGACAGGATGGCGCGACAAGCAGTCCGCATCTTGATGTAACCGGCCGGTCTTGTACACAACTGAATAGTTATATTCTTGAAGGCGCAGAGCCCAGCGGCCAAGGCGCCCTGAAGAATCTTTGAGGGACGAAAGCCACCACAGAGCGTGGTGATCAGTGATGACTGTGAATTCGTGGCCGTACAAGTAAGGGCGGAATTTACCCGCTGCACAAACGAGAGCCAGACACTCGCGTTCAGTGATGGAATAATTGCGCTCAGCAGAGGAAAGAAGGCCGCTGGCGTAGGCAATAACACGTTCTCGCCCTTGTTGTTTCTGTGCCAAGATGGCTCCAATACTATGGCCACTGTCTTCGGTACGGACTTCTATTGGAGCTGACGCGTCAAAGTGAGCGAGAATGGGCGGGGACGTAAGCAGCCCAATCAGCTCGGTGAAAGCACCAGCTTGTTCAGGGCCCCAAATGAAGGCAGCGTCTTTCTTGAGGAGCTGATTGAGAGGGCGCGCAGCGTTCGCAAAATTTCGGACAAACCGACGGAAGTAAGAGCAAAGGCCCAAGAAACTGCGAACATCCTTGGCACATGTTGGCACGGGAAAGTCTTTCACTGCCCGTATTTCACCGTGATCAAGGCGTACACCGGAAGAATCGACGATGTACCCGAGCACAGAGATTTCCTGACGACCGAAGTGGCACTTGGACGAATTTAGTTGTAGCCCCGCCTGACGAAAAACAGATAGGATTGTTGATAGGCGTTCGAGGTGTGTCGCAAAAGTCGGCGAAAATACGATCACGTCGTCCAGGTAACAGAGGCAGATGGACCACTTCAAACCGTGTAGAAGGGCGCCCATCATTCGTTCAAATGTGGCCGGGGCATTACATAAACCGAAAGGCATCACTTTGAACTGATACAGGCCATCGGGAGTAATAAAAGCTGTCTTCTCGCGGTCCATGTCATCGACGGCAATTGGCCAGTAGCCGGAGCGAAGGTCGATGGACGAAAAATATTGTGCTCTATGCAGGCAATCCAGGGCATCGTCAATGCGTGGTAGCGGATAGACGTCTTTCTTTGTGACCTTGTTGAGGTGTCGATAATCGACGTAATATCGCCAACTCGGTTCTTTCCTTTTAACTAGTACAACAGGCGATGCCCATGGGCTGCAAGAAGGTTCTATAAGCATCTTGTCAACTTCATGTTGGATGATATGTCGCTCAGTAGGCGATACGCGGTAGGGTCACCGATGGATCGGGCTCGCATCACCGGTGTTCATACGATGTTTTATGAGAGATGTTTGTCCTAGGGGGCGCTCTCCAAGGTCAAATATGTCCCGGTATGAGGCAAGCAGGCAACGTAGTTCTTGAGCATACTGGGGCGGAAGATCGAGAACAATCATTTTTGTCAGGGCATTCAAGTCTGAAGGGACAGGGGGCGAAGCAACAGTTGAACACGAGGAGCTGTCACAAGTTAAAGCCGAAATGTGGTAGTCTCTGGCTGACGTTATTTGCGCAAAGGATATTCCGCGCGGGAGTACTTGTGTACAGAGTCCAAAGTTCACAAGCGGAAGGCAGGACGTGTTGTCCGAAATAATAATGACGGTGTGAGGAAAAGCGACGTTATGCGAGAGCAGGACATCCGGATTAAGGGATACGATGTAGTCACCGTCTGGTACAGGTGGAACGGGAGAGACACCTATGTAAGTAACGGCACGGTGAGGGAGGCGACTATGCTCTGTGGAACATAGCCGTATCGGAGCACTATCGGGAGGGTCAATAGCAGCAGGTAGAGCGACTTGCACAGCACCAGCAGAACAGTCTATCAAAGCGGAATGCGTAGACAGAAAGTCAAGGCCCAGGATGAGGTCGTGAGGGCAGTGCTCTAGACCATAAAATAAAACAGAAGTATGATGTCCGTTGACACTCACGCGAGCCGGACACATGCCAATAACGGCTGGTGTTCCACCGTCGGCGACTTGGACCACAGGCGACGAAGCAGGAGTGAGGACTTCCTTGAGACGATTCCGAAGCTGAGCATTCATCACTGATACGTGCGCGCCAGTGTCAATCAAAGCCGTAACATGTACACCATCCACGTTCGCTTCAATGAGGTTCCGATGTGTGGGCAAGGTCAGAAGAGGATTTTTGCGTCGGGGCGGTTTGTCAGCATAACCTCCAGGTGCTGCACACGTTAGTTTTCCGGAAGGGTGCGCCGGAAGGAGCTAGGGGACGGTGATCGGCGAGATGGGAGCGACCGGGGGTAGCGGCGACGTGGTGAAAGAGAGCGGCTAGAATGGGTAGGCAGAGAAGTGTGGCCAGAATTTACTGGCTGCGTTGGCGGGGGGAACCGAGGAGCAGCATGAGGGCCGTGGGATGGGTGGTAGGACCAGGGGGTCGAATTCCACGAAGACCGGCAGTGACGTGAAATATGGCCGATACGGCCACAAGTGAAGCATATAGGCCTGTCGTCTGGAGTACGCCATTCGGTCGGGTTGCGATACCGGGTTGGGGCATTCAGGCTGCGGGTGCGTATGATATTGCTGGAAGGAGCGTAGTCAAGCCGATTAACTGAGCAGACGTTGGTCAAGCCAACGTTGGCCAATTCTCGGCGCACGACGGACTGTATCAATGAGACGGTCGCCTGGCAATTGTCAGGGCCATGGGTTGGGGTCGTGACAGGAGATGCGGCTTCTATTTCACGTTGGATGACACGGAGGATGTCATCAGAGCGGTTGGGTGTGGGCGGACTGCGGAGGTCTTCGCAGGTGGACGTAGCAGCCGTGTTGGGAAGGCGGGGAAATGGCTGGGCAATGCGGCGACTCTTGGCTTCTTCAAACCACCGGCATTCGGTAATGATGGCTTGCACAGTGGAAGAATTCTTGAAGACAAGGAGATGGAAGGCATCATCTGCTATGTCCTTAATTACATGTGCAACCTTATCAGGTTCGGACAGCTTCGGATCCACTTTGCGGCACAGAGCGAGTACGTCCTGGATGTACGTGAGGTAGGATTCAGAGCACGTCTGGACACACGACGCGAGGTCTTTTTGGGCGGCGCGCTGACGTCCAACAGGCTTGCCAAACAGATCTTTGAGCTTCTGTTTACAAATGTCCCAGCTGGTAAGTTCCTCCTCGTGGGTCTGAAACCACACGCGTGCCGTGCCCTCGAGGTAAAATATCACATTAGCGGGCATGATAGTCTGGTCCCAGAGGTTGCTGGCGCTCACCCGCTCATATAGTTGAAGCCAGACTTCAACAACAGTGTCGTCGGTGCCAGGGAAGGTTCCTGGGTCTCGGGGTTGTGCTAGAATGATGGTGGGCGTCGGTGCCGACGGGCTCGAAGCATCCTCACCTTGAGCTGGCATTGTAGATGCAGCCAAGGAGCGCCCGCTGCGTAAATCCGTCTTGATAATTATCCCGCAACCTCGGCCAAAAATGTTGCGGGGTTAAAAACAGTCAGACGTATGTTTACAAGATATTTACAATAATTGCAGCAGATGACAACATGGTAGACAGCGCGCGAAGTCCAGAGCGTCGTCTTCTTCCGACCATGATTAAAACATCTTCGTCAGCGTGTCACAATATAAAGAAAACGAATATCTACCACAGGCTCCTAGGTGAAAGATCGATACAGCCGACTGGGAGAAATTCTGAACTCCCACTAGTATCTCATGGAACGACATGTCTTCTTTAGGAATTGATGCTGGTGTGCAGTATCTTACAGCCTTCATTATAGATGCTGCATCTAAATGCATATCTGAAGAAAGTGGCTCGGCATGCAGACGGCGTGTCCTGTGGTGGAACGACAAATGTAGTATCGCTCGTAAAAAACAGAACAAAGCGTGGGGGCTGCTACGCGCTTCTCCCACTGCAGAGAATCTTGTCAACTTTAAGAAAGTAAAGTCCTAAGGGAGGAGAACCCGCCGATAGGCCAGGAAACAAAGTTGGCAGAAGTTTTTATCGAGTATTAACTCGCTTACAGACGAGGCCAAAGCCTGGAACAGGGTTAATATGATTAGAGGGCGGCAAATATATTCACTCCCTCTGGTAAACGCACAGGGCGATACACTGCAAGATCAGGTAGACTCACTTGGGGAGCACTTTGAGAGCGTGTCAAATTCGAACCATTATTCGCTATCCTTTCTGAAATATAAACAAATAAAAGAATGTAAGCCATTCATACGAAAATGTCCACAGAATGAACCGTACAACTGTACTTTTAGTATTGCCGAGTTGAGAGCTGCCTTCAGCTCATGCAAGAGCTCTGCACCAGGATCTGACAGAATCATGTATGAAATGATCAAAAACCTCCACAATAACACCCAAGTTACACTACTCACAATTTTCAATATCATTTGGGCTACAGGATACCTTCCAACTGCATGGAAAGAAGCCATTATGGTTCCTGTTTTGAAACAAGGCAAAGATCCTTCCTCATTGGCAAGTTACCGCCCGATCGCCCTCACAAGTTGCCTTTGTAAAATATTTGAAAAAATGATTAATCGGCGACTCATTCATTTCCTTGAAATTAGCAAAATGCTTGATTCCTATCAGTGCAGCTTCTGAGAAGGGCGCTCCACAACTGATCATCTTTTACGTATTGAAGGAAATATCCGGGACGCATTTATACATAAACAGTTCTTCTTATCAATATTTCTCGATATGGAAAAGGCGTATGACACAACGTGGCGTTACGGAATCTTAAGAGACTTGTCAGGAAAGGGCATCCATGGTAATATGCTAAAATTTATAAAGCTACCAGTTTAATCGTACCTTCCGGGTAAAAGTCGGCAATGTACTTTCACGTCATTTTACGCAAGAAATGGGTGTACCCCAAGGAGGCGTGCTCAGCTGCACGCTCTTTATCGTGAAGATGGACACGCTTTGTGTGCCATTACCCCCGGCCATCTTTCATTCTGTCTACGTGGACGACATTCAAATAGCTTTCAAATCCTGTAACCTCGCAGTGTGCGAGAGACAGGTACAGCAAGGCCTGAACAAAGTGTCAAAGTGGGCAGACAAAAATGGATTTCAGATCAATCCTAACAAAAGTTCTTGTGTTCTTTTTACAAGAAAGAGAGGCCTTATCCCAGATCCTTGCTTAGAACTGTGTGGACAACGTATACCTGTAAAAAAGAACACAAACTTCTAGGTGTTATACTTGACTGTAGACTCACTTTCGTCCCCCACATTAACCATATTAACGAAAAATGTCTAAAAACAATGAACATAATGAAACTTCTATCCCAGAATACATGGGGTAGTGACAGGAAGAGTTTAATGAAACTCTACAAGAGCCTCATTCGATCACGATTGAATTATGGTGCCGTGATTTATGACTCTGCCGCCCCGAGCGCGCTAAAGATGCTAGACCCAGTCCACCATCTAGGAATCCGACTGGCCACTGGCGCTTTCAGAACAAGTTCCATTGAAAGTTTATATTGTCACGAAAAGACAATTAAAGATGTACCCGGCGTCGGCGAGACAGACAGTTGTACAAGATGGCGTACACAAAACTCAAGCTGGTGTCCTCAGCCTCTGCTTCTTCTTCTTTTGCGCCCACCTCGTGCCGAGCGCGCGTTCAAGTCACTTCTTTTTCAGCGCTGGCGCGTGACAACTAGCGGCATTATCCCCCCGCCAAAAGAAAAGCATCGACCCGATGCTTACTAAACTACGATGCGTACTAAAAGAAAGTGGAAGTGTGGTAGTCGTATGAGATCAGTTGGCGCCGCCTGAACGCGCGAAATACGGTTTGAGGCGAACAACATGCACTATCTCTGAGTGGTGCTGTCGACGCCGAGGCGACGCGGCACCGTCGGGAATGACCTCATAGTTCACCTCACTAACGCGGCGTATCACTTTGTACGGTCCAAAGTATCCACTCAGCAGCTTCTCAGACAACCCCTGGCGACGAATTGGAGTCCACACCCAGACTTGGTCACCTGGCTGGTATTCGACTTGCCGATGTCGAAGGTTGTAGCGTCGCGCGTCTGCACTCTGCTGCGTCGTGATGTGTATGCGCGCGAGTTGACGAGCTTCCTCGGCGTGTTGTGTAGGTTGCTCGGCGTCGGAAGTAAGTGATGCGTCGGTGTCGTGCGGGAGCATTGCGTCTAGCGTGGTCTGGACCTCGCGCCCGTAGATAAGACGGAACGGTGTGAAGCGTGTTGTTTCCTGAATGGCGGTGTTGTACGCGAAGGTAACGTACGGAAGGACTTGATCCCATGTTTTATGGTGGACGTCTACATACATAGACAGCATGTCAGCAATGGTTTTGTTTAGCCGTTCCGTCAGTCCGTTGGTCTGCGGATGATAGGCAGTGGCCTTGCGATGCTGCGTGCAGCTCAGCTCGAATATGTCCTCTATCAGTTGGGCCGTAAAGGCAGTTCCTCGGTCGGTGATGACATGTGATGGGGCGCCATGTCTTAGGACTATCTGATCGATAAAGAACTGGGACTCTTCGTAGGCGGTGGCACGTTGTACAGCTTTCGCCTCGGCGTAGCGTGTTAGATAGTCTGTAGCGACTATAATCCACTTGTTTCCGCTGGCTGACAAGGGAAAGGGTCCCAGAAGATCCATACCGATTTGATCAAACGGCGCGCTAGGTGGTGCGATGGGTTGCAGTAACACCCCGGGCTTCAAAGACGGCGATTTCCTGCGTTGACATTCACGGCAGCTTTGGACGTAACGCTTCACCGTGGGAGAAAGTCGGGGCCAGTAGTACGTCTGGCGTACTCTTGCAAGAGTGCGTGAAAATCCCAAGTGTCCAGACGTGGGCTCATCATGGCAGGCTAGGAGAATGTCATCACGGAGGGTGGCAGGTACGACCAATAGATACTCTTTGTCGCTAGCACTCGAGTTTTTCTTGTAGAGGACGCCCTTTCGGAGGCAGAAGGTCGAGAGACTGCGAGAAAGGTATCGTGGAAGTGTAACATTCTTGCCTTCTAGGTGATCGATGAGAGGGCGTATGTCGGCGTCCTCGCGCTGTCGTGTGATCAGGTCAGAAGCGGTGAGGGCCCCAAGGAATGCGCCGTCTTCGTCCATGTCCTTATCGGAAGTTTTGACGGGAGCGCGCGACAACGCGTCAGCATCTTCGTGTTTGCGGCCCGATTTGTATACGATGGTAACATCGAACTCCTGCAGACGGAGACTCCATCGAGCAAGTCGCCCGGACGGGTCTCGTAGGTTGGCTAGCCAACACAAGGAATGGTGGTCTGTCACCACGTTGAAAGGGCGACCGTAGATATAAGGCCGAAATTTCATGATGGCCCACACAACCGCTAGACACTCTTTCTCGGAAGTGGAGTAGTTAATTTCGGCACGTGAAAGGGTGCGACTGGCGTAAGCGATCACTCGCTCGACGCCTTCCTGGTGTTGAACGAGAACAGCGCCAAGGCCGATGTTGCTTGCGTCGGTATGCACCTCGGTGTCAGCGTCCTCGTCAAAGTGAGCGAGAACGGGTGATTCCTGCAGGCGCTGCCGTAACTCGGTGAAAGCTGCGTCCTGCTCATCCGTCCAAACGAAGGGTGTGTCTTCTCGCGTGAGGCGTATGAGTGGTTCGGCGATCCGGGAGAAATTTGCGATGAAGCGCCGATAGTACGCACACAGACCGAGAAAGCGGCGTACTGCTTTCTTGTCACGAGGAGTCGGAAAAGCAGCAACAGCAGATGTTTTGTCTGGGTCAGGCTGGACACCGTCGGCGTTCACGACATGACCGAGAAACTTCAACTCTTCGTAACCGAAGTGACACTTTTCTGGCTTTAGTGTGAGATTAGCGGAGTGGAGCGCCTCAAGTACCGCCTCTAAACGCTTCAGATGTTCTTCGAAGGTCGCCGCAAATACGACGACGTCATCTAAGTATACTAAACAACTGTGCCACTTGAGACCCGTAAGAACAGTGTCCATCATTCTCTGGAATGTGGCCGGTGCAGAACACAGGCCGAATGGAAGTACTTTAAATTCGTACAGTCCATCCGGGGTAACAAAGGCAGTTTTTTCGCGATCTCGTTCGTCAACTTCGATTTGCCAATATCCACTCTTCAAATCTATTGATGAAAAATACTTGGTTCGCCGCAGCCGATCTAACGAATCATCGATCCGCGGAAGCGGATAAACGTCTTTTTTTGTGACGTTATTCAACTTTCTATAGTCAACACAGAACCTAAGCGTTCCGTCTTTCTTTTTGACAAGGACCACCGGCGACGACCAAGGGCTTTGGGATGGTTGTATGACGTCATCGTCAAGCATTTCTTTCACTTGTGCATTAATCACGTTGCGTTCTTTTGCCGATACGCGATAAGGCAGTTGTCGTATGGGACGAGAATCGTCGTACGTGATTATTCGGTGTCTCGTGATGGGCGTCTGGCGTACCTTAGAAGTAGATGCGAAGCACTCCTTGAACCGAAGTAGTAACTCACGCAGCGCTTCTTGCTTTTCCTCCGAAAGGTCTGAATTGATGTCGATGTTGCTGAGTGTGTGAGCTGGGTTGTCCTTTGTCATAGGCGCAAAGCATACAGCAACGTCTGCTAAGGGCTCAGCAAAAGCGATAGTAGTACGACGAAACAGGTGCCGATGTTCCTGGCTGAAGTTCGTCACGAGGAGCGCAGAATGCCCACCTCGAAGCATAATGAGACTGCGGGCTGCACAGACACCATGAGTCAGCATAAGGGAGGAATTGCCCTCTGCAACAGCTTCGCCGTCACGCAGATCGTCGCATACGACCGCTACCAGGACACTTGCGCGTGATGGTAAAGTTACACTGTCGGCGTAAACCCGAAGCGCGTTACGTCGGCAATTGTCGCGGCTGTTCGCTGCTCTCTCTGTCGAAAAAGTCACTGTGCGTGCCCGGAGGTCTATAACGGCACCATACTCTCGCAGAAAGTCGACGCCCAAGATGAGGTCTCGAGAGCAATCGCGGAGTATAAGGCAGCTGGCTGGAAACGTGGACCCACGAATTTGTACTCTGACCGTGCACATGCCCAACGGTGTTACGATATGCCCGCCAGCAGTACGAATTTGCGTTCCAGACCAAGGCGTGATAACTTTTCTAAGTTCCGTCGCTAGTTTTCCGCACAAGATCGAATAGTCGGCACCCGTATCCAGTAACGCACTAACGTGGCGGCCGTCGAGCACAACAGGTATGTCTAGCGAGAGTCTGTCGCTGAGTTCGGCTGCTGTCGTCGCTGAATCGTGCTGAATAGACCGTGCTTGCGTCGATGGGAGGTCTTCGGAAGGGCGATTATCAGCGGCCTCGCCCCCGAAGGTCGCTGTTCTTAGTTTTCCTGGCGAGGGCTTGGCGATCGTCCCTGCGCTGCCATTGGAGGGCTTCTAGGAGCTGGGGAAGATCGCCTGGGGGACGGCGAGCGCGACTGCCGCCGCGGGAACAGTGGCATACCCTGCTGGTTCAAGTACTCTTCAATCGCCCTAGGCCTTTCGCCATATCTGGGCCTTGGTGAATCCGCGGCGAAACCTTGCAGTCCAAGGCGGCGGTATGGGCATTCGCGGTATACGTGACCGGCCTCTCCACAGTGATAGCACAGAGGCCTTCTGTCCGGGGTACGCCAGACGTCAGATTTCCTTTCGAGCGGGCGCCGATCCTCCATACGTTGGATCGGTTGCACTGATGGGAGCGGCGGGACGTATGACGCGGCGTAAGACGTGGCGGGGATGAAATGGGTCGGAGCGCGGACAGGGACTCGCCCCAAAACTTCCGCATATGACGGCCGCTGCAACTGTGCTGTCACAGGCGGCGCATTGCTGCTTGGGACGGGACCTTGGATCGCTTGCTGCACTTCACTTCTCACGAGGGCAGAAATGGAACCCAGCGTGGGCTGAGGCGGGCAGCTGAGCCGTTGAAGCTCCTCACGAACCACAGAGCGGATAAGGTCTCGGAAAACGTCCAGGTTTCCAAAGGCAACCGCGTCCGTTAGTGAAGCAGCATTCGCGTGCCTGTCATAGGTAGCTGAGCGCTGGTCCGAACGTGAAGCAGCGTTCATTTGCCTTTCATAGAAGGCTGAGCGATGGTGCAGCATCTTTTCCATCGTGGTGGCTTCGGTTAAGAATTCACCCACGGTCTTCGGCGGGCTTCGAACCAGGCCAGCAAATAGCTGTTCTTTAACTCCCCAACTCCCCGCATTAGATGGCTTAGCTTCTTTTCTTCTGACATGGTAGGGTCCACCCGACGGAAGAGGCGCGTCATATCCTCTACGTACGACGTCACGCTCTCATTCGGCAGATGAATGCGGGATTGGAGCGCCCGTTCGGCTCGTTCGCGGCGATCAGCATTGGTGTATGTTTCCAGCAAGGCACGGCGGAAGTCGAGCCACGATTTCAGGAGCCCTTCTCGGTTCTCGTACCAAGTGCGAGCACCGTCCTCCAAGCTGAAGTACACGTTTCTCAGCTTCGCCGCGTCGCTCCATTCGTTTATCTCAGCAACGCGCTCAAACTGGGCTAACCAGTCTTCAACATCCTCGAAGACATCCCCGTGGAACACTTTCGGTACTCTGAGATTCTGGAGCAGGTACTGAGTTGCCATTGTGGCCGTACCTTGCATAATGGTCGATGGAGACGTCGATGTTCCTTCCATACTGGTCCGTGGGGGCGTCGATGTTGTTACGGAGAGGTGATCAAGCTCCGGAGGTAATCCTCGGATTCTCCTGCTGGCCCGGTGAACAGGGGTGTCCACTAGTATAGGGCTGGTACTCCGGCTGCCAGGAGGAGTTTGTGGCATCGGATGAACCGTACCCAGCACCTCCACCAGTTTTGTCACGAAAAGACAATTAAAGATGTACCCGGCGTCGGCGAGACAGACAGTTGTACAAGATGGCGTACACAAAACTCAAGCTGGCGTCCTCAGCCTCTGCTTCTTCTTCTTTTGCGCCCACCTCGTGCCGAGCGCGCGTTCAAGTCACTTCTATTTCAGCGCTGGCGCGTGACAACTAGCGGCAATATGTAGCATCAGATGAGTGGTCACTTCATCTGCAGAGAACATACATCAGCCGAACATATTTTCTGGAAGTCCACCCTAATCCTCAACATCCGTGTTTTAATACCGTTAACGATATGACATATGCGACACTCCTTCGCAATCGTCCCTCCGTAAGACAGCCTTTCTCGCTGCGTGTGAGGGAGCTTAGTGATGAATTGCACGTCCCACTCCTCGAGCTTTGCCTAATGCATCCAGCCAAGCTGCTACCTCCCTGGGAGTGGCAGCTGATACAATGTGATGTATCATTCCTACAAATTACAAACCACGCTCCAGAGATTGAAATCCAAATGCATTTCCGGGAACTCCAGTACAAACACTCCTGCATGGAGTTCTACACATACGCATCGAAGTCACACGACGGGGTGTCCTATGCAGCCGTCGGTCCATCCTTCTCAGAAACCGATGCACTGCATCCGGAAACTAGTATCTTTACGTCTGAGGGTCTACGGACTGTTGTCGGCTGTAAAGCATATAAAGAAATCAAAACTCCAGAAATCAGTTATTTATACTGACTCCCTTAGTGTTGTGAAGGCCTTGATGTCATTCTGTAACCACAAAAATTCAGTAATTAATGAACTCTATTCCGTCCTATGTAAAGCATATATATCTTATCAACATGTGTTTATATGCTGAGTGCCTGGACATAGGGGTATCGAGGGTAACGTTCTAGCGGACCAGATGGCCACATCAATTTCATTGCATGCAGTTAATCCTACTGCTTCGGTCCCTGTCACAGACCTGAAGCCTTTCTTAAGAAGGAAACTGCGAAACTACTGGCAACGCTTGTGGGACCTGGAAACAAATAATAAGCAGCACGTAATAAAGCCACAATTAGGTTTCTGGCCTCCTATAACAAAATCACGCCGGATGTCCTATTCTGTCGTCTAAGAATAGGACACATATTTGACACATACAACTTTTTACTCGCTGGAAACGAGCCTCCAACCTGTGGTAGATGCGGGGAGAGGCTGACCGTCCTCCACGTCCTCCTGAAGTGTCGGAAAGCCGAATCTGAAAGAAAGAAACCTTTTCCCTTAGCATACCGGCACCACATCCCCCTTCATCCTGTTATGTTACTCGGTGCAGAACCACTCTTTGATACCAACGCTGTCCTAGGTTTCCTGAAAATTGTTGTGCTACATGTTATTAGCCCAATTAGTTCGTAGCGCCTCCTCTCTTCAGAGGATGCCGCTGTGATGATTATTTTGAATAGCACATGCCTCTAGGCCCTTGTGTTTCAAGGGCTCTGGCGAGGCAGTAGTGCTCTAATCAATTTAACATCTCGCATATTTTATATAATGCATCATTCTTTCTTAATGCATTTTAGTGATCATAGTACACGTCATTAATCATTGCCATAATTTTATTACGTGTACATTTTATGCAATTTACACCAACTCTTTTAGGCCTCTTTACAGCCCCGTCACATTAGGTTCACAGAACCCATCAGAAATCTACATATTCATTACCACTAGCATGGCGCTCTTTGGCCATACCTGGCCCTTGCGCCAATAAACCTCAAACATCATCATCTTCACAAAATGTCATATTTGCAACTACAGCAATGCGCATTATACCTCTGTCACACAAGCACGCAAAAACTCTTTTACCTAAGCGGTCCTTTACCGAGTTGAAAGACCTCTAATTAAAAGGAGTTGCGCTGCAGACACACGGCGCGGGCGATCTCCTTTTATCGTTTCCTTCCGAACACGCTATGGAAAGCATGGCGCTAGATTCTGAAACAAAACCAGTTAGAATAAACCAACGTATTTCAATATAGAAATTAGAAACGTACTATAATATGCTTGTTTTAGTGAATTTAGATACAGTTTATTCGAAAAGGTTAAATTAAAGAAGATTTAATAAGGTAGCTTCAAGAGTCTTCGCAGAAGTAGCAAATTTTACATGTTCGTCTAGCAACCTTGGGCCACTGTTTACATCGGAGTCAACATGGAGGTCGAGAATATGGGGGACTGCACGGACACGAAGGAAAAAGTCGAAATAGCATGCATTTTGGCAAGGATTCTTGCTGCAGAGAGCGAAGCAGACGCCGCAAAGGCAGTCAAAGACCGTATTAAGCGGCAGTTGCTACTCAACGGGTGTACATTTTATGCCTTGGCGCTTCCCACGAGAGTCTGCAACCGATCGACGTGGGCTTTCATCCGCCACGAAAAGTGGTTCGAGGAGACTGTGCCTCACCTCGGTGGCCACAACTTCAAGCAGTCGTTTCGAGTGAACCCCTCAACGTTCCGGTTTCTCGTGGAAAGTCTGCGCCATGTGCTCGAAAAACAAGTTACCAACATGCGTGACCCGATCACTGCGGAAAAGCGTGTCGCCATTGGCCTCTACAAATTGTGCTCTTCTGCCGAAGATAGAACTGTGGCAAACCTCTTCGGCGTTGGGCGCTCATCCGTCAACGTCATTTACAGAGAGTTTTGCGCAGCTGTTGTCTCTGTGCTCGAAAGTGACTGGATCAGAATGATTACTGAAGAGGAAATGCCTAGGCACATCCAAGAGTTCGAAGCCGTGTGCGATTTCCCTCAAGCTGTCGGTGCCCTTGATGGCTGCCATTTCCCTATTTCGCCTCCAAAGAAGTACGCCACCGACTACTACAACTACAAGGGTTGGTAAGTGGCCACGATTTAACTTATTTCATGTAAGTGTTCTGTTTGGGCCCATTTTTATAGTAGTAAAAAAAAGTAACTGACTGACCCATATTTTATTGCTAAGTAAAATGTTATTCAATTTTACCAGCAGCTCTTAAGAAAACGCGTAATTTGGTTCGCAGTCTTGCAGTGTTTAGCAGCGACAATTTTAATGCGACGACGAAAAGAGTTCTCCGCAGGACTGCAACTCCTATACGATGTAGAGTACGCTAACAGCGACCGGTTGTGGCATTATGTGAAATAATGTAATCCGAGCTGCACTCACAGCTATTAATAAAAGCAAACTGTAAAATCGCATCACAGTAACTAAAGGCAGTGAACTCAGCAGTGCCATGCTGCACTAACCTTTATTCACTTTGCACTTTGTTTTTTCTTGCAGGCACAGTATTATCCTACTAGCATTGGTCGACCACAAGTATCGATTCAGATACTGCAATGTCGGTGCCCCAGGACGCTGCCACGACGCACATGTGTTTGGTGTTTCACGGCTGTCGAAGATTGTCAACAGTCCCCTTTTCAAAGCACCTGTTGCCGCAGTGGGTACCACAGCAGTCCCACCGATAATATTATGCGATCAAGCATTTCCACTAACCCCAAACCTCATGAAGCCATTTGGACACCGAACTGTCATCAGTGAAGCTGAAAGGAATTTCAACTGTCATTTATCTGGAGCAAGGAGGATAGTTGAAAACGCATTCGGAAGGCTAAAGGCCCGGTTCCGTTTCATTGCGAAAAGAATGGAGTGTTCTGTTGGCAATGCCCGTTTGGCTATACGAGCATGCTGCGTGCTCAATAACATTTGCGAGCACTTCAACGACAGTGTCCACCCACAGTGGTTAAGTGAGGTGCAGCAGTCCAATGCTACATTTCCACAGCCATCACGCAGAACAGAAGCTGAAATTGGAAATGCATCCGCCATCAGGACAGCACTTGTGGAATGTTACAAGCGAAGGAACTGAACGCAAGAGTCCCAAGAATCAGCAACAATTGTGGAACACCATGTCAGTTTTTACTAAAAAACTTCAACATTGCATCTACAAGTTTCTCTTGCAACTTGAGCCCCTCTTTACGGAGATCCATTTCCATTTTGTGCGCATCAGCAAACTGCTCTCTCTGCCGTCGCTGCTCCTCAAGCATCCTTTCTTGAAAGTCGCCAGCCGGTTGCCTTCTCTTCCTGCGGGCACATTCGGAACTGCCACTTGCGAGGTTCCTGGATTCAACCTGTTGTACTGGCGACTCGGAAGGTGAACAATCTTCGGCGACGTCTTCACAAGAAGCAGAGCCGGAATCAAGCATGTCGAAGATCAGCTGCGTTTGAAGAAGGGATCCGAAATACATTGACCACATTAGTTGATGTGTGAAGCGGTAAACAATTAGTTCAGGGTTTTTACTTGCAAGAGAGCTGCCTCTCCTTGCGTGTATGTATTCACGTTTTTTTATTTTAGAGTCTGCATTTTTTTTATTCTCCAAACAGCGCACTGCCAAGCTTGCAAAATGAACAGCGCGTGAGCACAAGCAGAAATGAACCACAGTATTAACAAGAGCAGTCCGCTACACTGCAGGGTTGTGCAGATTATGGGCTTGGCAGCACAGCTGATGCTACATTATGTCTTGAAATTTAGTTGACTGTAATAAAGCATATATAGTCTCCACTATGCATTTCTTACTTCTTCGACGGAGGCAGTGCTGCTTGTTGTGCTCTCGCTGCACCCAGCCTCTTCCATTAAAGATGTATCGTGAACAGGCAGGGATCCTAGAAACCTATGGACTTCGGAGAAGAATGGCCAGCTCGGCGGTGATGACCCTGTTGTCATGTGTTTCAGGCAGCTCCTGGATAAGAAAACGAAAGAACTAAAATTTTATATACTCAAAATGTAAAGATATACACAGAGCAAAACGTTTGCCGATAGATACAAACGCGACTTGATGGTACAGAAAGCCTGAGAAGCGAAGGTAACCCTTTTTACTCGAAAAAATTTAAAGTTTCTCATGTTTTCTTGTCTGAGAACAACGCTTGCGCATGGTCCGAGAAAAATGCAAACCGTAGTCACATCTGCAGAAATGAAAACATGCAGACGACTTCCTGCTTCGTATTATATGTTGCCGTGAGAAGGCGTACAATATAATGTGAAATGCGCCTGTCCATAAGTTAAGGTTCCCGTTATCTTGTGACGAACGAAATCATGCTATTGACGACCTGCGCGGGTTGTCATTCTTCGCCGCATGTGAAGGCGAATTTGCGTTTACTCAGACCGACTCGCACTGTAAAGGAATTGCAGAAACAGCCTTTAGCGCGTCGTCGACTTTCGTGTGTGCAGGGCGCAGTTCAGCCCTGCAAAATTCGACGCTAGCTGAAATGAAGGGTCTCTGCCTTAAAACCTTCGTTACTACGGCTCCGTCCGCTAGATTAGGGTTCCGTCGCTGCCTACTACGGAAACAACGTTCGATGCTGAGGTCGCGACACCACAAACGAGAGCTTGCAGCTTGCGACCACAGCCTGAAGCCGCTTCAAGGTAAATTTAGCGCTCACAGCTTACTGCTGTGCTTTGTCTTACCTGTAGGTCTGTCCCAGGTTCTCTATCTTGCTGTGCACTTGCGCCTTTGTGCGAGGTACACCCATGCTCGTCAATGCTTGTGCAATGCCATCGTAAACGCCTCCGTTGTGCTTCTGCGCACGCAGCGAGGGCAGGTTGTCTTCCCATAACTTGATTAACGCCCAGGTGTCTCTCTCCGACCACTGTACCCGCGGTTTTCTTTGGCGTGCCGGAGGCTGTTCGTCGGTACCGCTCGCCGTAGCCATGGTCGCAGAAAATGGCGCGAATTTGCATCGTCTGTTAGCGTCACGTGATATTTTCGAACTGCTTACGAGAGTGCCGTGCAAAAAGTGCAAAACTGCGCCTACTTAAGGTTCAACGAAAGACAAAACCCTTTTTTGTGATGTGTACACTTGAAATAAAAATGCACTTTTGCTTCGTTTCTTTATTGCATGATAATTACTGGTGCCCACTGCGTTGGAGGCTACGCCTTTCCAGCCGTAAAAGAGATCGGTGATCTCCGGTTTCGGAAAAGACCGCTTCTGAAAAAGAGATTAAACTTTGGCGTGTGTCTGCGGATGCAACTCCTTTGTGTGAGATGTCTTTTTCTTCAAATGCCTTTAAAGTGCTCGTGTGACAGGGGTATTATCCAAAAACAAACGGGCTGTCTCATTGACTCAATGACTACATGGTTAACTTACATATGGATTGTGGTAGCACTTCTACTTTGTAAAGCTGCAGATGTACCCATTAAAATGACTTCATAGAAAAGTTCTTTTGTACAAAGAACAACAATGCCACTTCACCGGGAGCAACATACATGATGCAGGAAAATGATTAGAATCCTCCCATAATATAAAATAAAATATATCTTAAAAGTACCTTGCACAAAAGTTCTCTACCAAAACACACTAATAGCACTTGAATAAAGCACATCCTTGCTTATAAGCAGGATGCTCATAGTGCAGCACGCAGATCACCAAAATACAAACAAAACATTTTTAGACTTGCTGAAAGTGTCTCGCACAAAAGTCTACACACATGCGCAATGATGGTCTCACAAGTATGACTTTCCAGTAGCAACAACGTATGTGATGCAGAGGATAAAGGAATCTTCCATGACATAAAAATTATATCAAATAAAAAGCTCTCGCAATTTATTTTACAGTCACAATATTGGTCTCACAAAAGGTAGCTTTGCAGTGGCAGCAATATTCATAATAAAGACAGAGGCTAAAAAATCGTCACGATCCAGTGATAAAAAGCGCTTTGCATAAAAAAAAATAATGACATCTTTCAAAAGCATGTCTTGGCAATGGAGGCAATTCTCTAAGGCTATTCCAAAATTTTCTATTCCAATTCTGCAATCAGCCCTCCATGATTGGTCGAAAGCTTTTTTAACCCCCCCCCCCCTTGGCCTGTATGTCACGCGACGTCGCGAAAACCGCGACAGCTCCCCATCTGATATGACGTATACACACTGATTATGCTTGGTTGGACCAAACAAAAAGAAATAGTTATTTCTTATTCAAGGCCTTTTCTCCATTAGCCCTCGGGTATTAGTCAAAAGTTTTTGGACTGCACCCACTTGTCCTGCCTGTCGCGCGACGACACAAAACCGCGCAAACTCACCGCGTCAAAGTTTACGCATTAAAGATGCATTACTATGCCGAACAAAACTGATTTTTTTCTCTGAATAGCTGCAGGCTGCCCGGTTCTGAAAGGAATAAAAGATGGCTGCCGCCAATCGCTCACGCACTGGCTACTTGCATCTGCCGGAGAGCATGGGTTTGTTTGCGTACAATAAAACTTTTTGCGTGGCCGTGTAACGTTATCTAGCGATTGCGGCATGTTCATGACCTCGCTCTGCCAAGTATTCTTCGCTGAGGATCCGTTTTAGCGTCATTCATAACCTTCCGTTGCATGCCGCCGCGATTTTTGACCAGCCACCGCAAACTAAGTAAGGCAAAGCGGGCCAATCGCAGACGCCGGCACCACCCTATTCATTCTGTTATCGATTTTCAGTTCACTGGCTCGGCCCCATCAAATCCCTGTCTACTTGAGCGTGCTCCTCGCTTCTTATCAGCCAATTAGATAAGACAAGCCGTTCAGTGTCGGCAATGTTATTCGTTTTTAAAGCAAACAAAAATGACTTCCTATAAATGGGGAGAGCGTTTGATTGGTCTGTTTAAACAACCCTTCGGGTCACGGCCCTATGCTTACGTCGGTGGGTACGCAAATTTGACGCCAGGAGATTGGAATAAAAACATATTGGAATAGTTTTACGTTATAGGGCCCAAGGAAGCTATCTGCGATGGGTCCGAAGGCTAGCCGACCTGAGATAGCTGATGGCTTCGCATGCACAGTGTTCTCGCGTGCGCAGTTCACGGTGAAGCGAGAGACAGCCCGGAGTGGAATTGGCACCCCGCCGCGGCCGCTTTTCATTACGCCAGCGTTCTGATAGCGAGCGTCCGCGGTCATCGAGTGAGATGTCTTCGTGTTTGCCTGTGCGCGCGGAACAACGTGCTTTTTGGTAATTTAGTTACTGATCCAATGTTTGCAGCAGATTAATAATTTGTTATAGCAGTCAATGCTTTATTTTTCGGGTGGAACAGACTTTTTAAATGCGTAAGCATTTCTATGCTTATCCAACGAGCAAAACCGTCGGTCCATCTGTTCGTCCTGTAAGACGATCGCTTTCAAGATAGGGCCCGCAGCAGTGAGCAAATTCACCTTCGTTCTGCTCCCGCGTAAACGCGAGCTACGTGGCGAGAACACGGAGCACACGAAGCTATCAGCAGTCGGCGCTCGCTGTCGTCATTGGAGACCGTTTTCAAGATACGGCCCTCGCCACCGCGCCAAACGCAGCCACCGCCGGAGCGCGGTTGATCACGGTTCATAACGGTTCGACGCCGATGGATAAGGCGCTAAAGAGCGATGACAGCTTATATGGATCTGAGGGTCATCAGCGCACCTGGCGTCGCCAGCTGCAGTAGTTCACTCAAGGTAGATGTACTGGTAGCGAAGGCTCCATAGACGCCCATTGGTCCAAAAAATGGCGGCTCGTGGGCACTCCAGCGCCCCCTGGATTTTTGGGGGCAAACTACGCAAACGTGACGTAGAATGACGTCACGCATACGTATGCTTTTGGCGCGAATTATAAAGCGGTCTTTCTGTAGAATCCGCGTTTTCGAGCCCGTACCTCTCGAAGGTTGCTGCCTTTCAGCGCGCCCCAACCTTTGCCAGTCAAATGTGCTCGAGTTCCTGCTAGTTATGGCCTTGTTAATGTGCAATTGGGAACGCAATGAAAGTGACTGGTAAAGGAGGGGCAGCATAGAAAGGCAGCAACACTTCCAGACACTGGCGAAGCATGCATGATTCGTAGTGCAAATACTGGTGCTAGTACTTTTGAGAGCTTTTGAGTACAGCAAGGTATGATGCACAAAGCACTGGCTCAAGTGCACAGTTCGCAATAGAGTGTACGGCAAGTATGGTTTTCATAGTTTCATATTCATTGTTTATTGCAGCAACCAAACAAATACAGTCACAAAGCACACCCTTGGCACACAAACAAAAAATACATGTCACAGGCAGCACAAGCAGTATTTAAGTTGGCTAATCATCTCAATAGTCACAGTGCAAAGACGGAAAAAGACTTCGCACTGGCCGCACGCCGAAGGAAACGACAAAACCGAGAAAACTGCCGCAGCGGTGCAGCGGGCTGCAAATCTTACCGAACGGTGACAAAGAAGCGACGTGCAAGGACGACGAAAACTTCGCAAAAGGAGCATTTTGAGACCGGCGAGCTAAATTTATACGCTTTACCAGGCGCGCCATCGCAGACAGCTAGCGACAAGAAATCGCTTCGTAAGCTCCCGCCACTGTGGCCGGGTTAGCCGGGTATCGAAACAAGGCCTGCAAACACGCGCTGTAATGCACCGCACACTCATGAATAGGGGGCAGGTCAAGAATGTTGCAAAAATACAAAATTTGCCAGGTTTTAATAAAATCACTTACCTCTTTCATAAAACAAGGTGCTAATATATTTTTTCTTTTCTATTGGCAGATTACATTCCAATTTTGTAGCTTTATCGTTTCTTTATATGAGTGTTTTGCCCCCCATCCTCTGGTTGTGCTGCAGTCGCGCTAAACCACTTTTCGGCCCAGCCTTCGCCACCACTTTAAATCCGCCTTGGTTCACTTTCATCATCGTCACCCGGCGCCACCATCAGCAACAGTTCGCGACGCCGCAGCGCTGTCGTCGCTGTCGTTTGTACTGATCGGATCAAGTTTCGTACCGTTGATGATGACACCGGGCTGCGTGAAGATAACCAACTTGCACAACACCTGCGCATACTTACACAACTCGCAGACGAGTTTCTGCGTGATTGTTACAGCGGAGTTGTTACACGCTAGGTCCTGGCAGTTTATGCGCATAAGTAAAGAAGGTGGCGGCCACCCAAGAGCTATAAGAGCCAAAGCATGAAGCAAAAGCGTATTGCTGGGTACGCCCCAGCTGCGTTTATTCGCGAGAAGTGTCAAAACGTATTGGGATAAGAAAATATCGTAATAAATGAACTCAAAGCGGAATAGACACTGTTTAGTATAGATTGTGGTCTGACGTCGCGGATTCTATAGGCAAATCACCTAACCTTAACTCAGTGCCCTTTCAATCCTGAAATGGGTAGGCCACGTGCAGTGAGGGCTGCAGAAGAACAGCGCGCCTACGAAGAACACCATCGTGAACAGGAGCGGGAATGTGCGCGGCGACTGCGGGCGGCACGTAATACAGACGAATATTGTGCCGAAAATGCCAAGCGTATGTACCTTCAATTAAATCCCCCCTACTGACACCACTCCCATTCTAAATGAGGGTGATTTCAACATAGATGTGTCTCGGCCAGATCTAAAGTGGTCCGTGGCGTTTCTCCTCGAAAGGTTCGGCATTCAATGTTACACAAACATCACTGTGCCCACGACGTGTCATCAGTTGTGTACAGACCTCACATTGGCCAAGCGCTTTTCCAGTGTCCCCACAGAGCCCCTGGCCGTTTATAAAGTGATAGACACCTTGGTGACCAAATAACAAATCCAGAGAAGGAAACGAAAGGTTAAAAATAAAGAAGCTTGAGTATGCAATTTAACAAAAGAAAAAAACTTGAAAAAACGTAATCCATTGCGGCAACTGTCTTATTTTCAAATAGCACACATATTATCAACATATATATTACCATATGTACAGTTACGCTGGTCATCCACCTGCACAGAGTGGAATGGCTCTTGATTTTTTTTTTCTTTTACTGATGTGTGTCCTTCAAAACGAAGGAAGGGACAGTGGCTTTTCTTTCTACTTGAGACGAAATAAGCAATGGTAAAGTTTTTTTTTTTTTTTTGCAGAGTCGCAGCTAAATATAATTTGCTTTTGGTACGGCGGTGCTTTGCGTTCAGTGTCTACTTAGCTCAAAACGGCGGACGTTCATTCTTGTTCGTGTTTCCAGGAGCAGTACATCGCCGCGCACAAGCTTTTGGTTAACATGGCTTGTGCAAAGAGCAGAAAGTTGACAATCGAAGAGTTTTTGAAGTTGTACCAAAACTTGAAGGCGACACATCCAGCGACGGGGAAATCTCTGATGTACAAGGAATTTGAGGTGAGCTCGAAGTTGTTTTAACAATGCAGGCTTTGCCGACTTCTCTTTTAAGCTATAACGCATAACTCCTAGTAAGATCAAATAATATGGTATTTTTGTGCAAGACACAATTACCAACAATAAAATCATAAGAGATATTTCAAGTCGAACTACTTGTAAACTATGTCGCATAAAAATAGCAAGCTAAATGCTTTTTCGTACATGTTTACCTGTAGTAGACCAAAAGTTTCACAAGCATGGTTTTCTCCAAGAGATGAAACTGAACTTTCTGAGGCACTGTAATTCTGCCAGAAGCCAGTAAGGTTTAACTTTCACTTTACCATTGACTGTATTAAATATAAAGGGGGATAATGTGCAGCAGCTTTGTCGTTATATGTGATGCAAATTGTTGATGAATGTTTCGCACGTTTCTAAAGGAATTGAGCCGAATGCGCCCACACCCTGACGCCTCGGAATACAAAGGCGCAAGGGACGACTGCAATGCCGGCAAGAACAGATCGCAGAAGATCTTGGCCGGTAAGCCGACGACCTTAACAGTTGCTCCAATATGTGAAGCCCGCATCCCTGCTAGGACAGAAATACATCGTTTAATTAGAATCGACAGTATTAACCCCGCAGGGGCGCCTGCGTCAGTAGGCGTTTGGCGTGTTGCCACACGACATGCTCGAGCGTGTGAGGGATGGACCCTCACGAGTTTAGCCTTGCGCGGCTGAGCCGTGTCTTGGAAAAGGGGCACCCTGGCAGTATAGCCGATGCCGGGTATTTGGACCTTTAAGAACTCCGGTGTAGGCGACACAGCTCTTTGGCATCTGCTTAACACAAACGGGACCTCCAGGCTGACCCACCTGTAGGAAATCGGCAGTGCCTTTTCCTGTTTTCCTTGTCAATCTTTTTTCTCTCTCTCGCTTTTTCATCTTGCCTGTCTTATCTTCCCTTCTCACATCCGAATTTCTGGGCGGCAAGGGTTAACCTCGCCGGTGTAATTACCCAACCTTGAGTATTTCATACTAGGCTATAGCGGCGATGCATGGCTGGCGTTGTAGGCATTCCTCCAACTTTGTAGAGTCCCTTTGTTGGGCTCGGTGGTGTGTGGTTACCATCGCCACCAAATTTTGCAATTTTATATGGCAAACGCTTTTCCCCTACTACCCGCCGGGGTTGCTTAGTGGCTATGGTGTTGGGCTGCTAAGCATGAGGTCACGGGATTGAATCCAGGCTACGGCGGCCGCATTTCGATGGGGGCGAAGTGCGAAAAAAACCCGTTTACTTAGATTTAGGTTCCGTTAAAGGACTTCTGGTGATCCAAATTATTTCAAAGTCCCCCACAACGGCGTGCCTCATAATCGAATCGTGGTTTTGGTGCGTAAAACTCCATAATTAAACATTTTCCACTACCTAATCGCTTCCTGAAGAGGGGCCACACCGATGAAACATTGTTTTTTTTTATGCAACCAAAACATTCTATTTTGAGGTACCACGTTGTACACAGCTACCATGAAACAAAAATAGTCCGAATGATCATTTCCAACCAAATGTCTCACCGACGCATTTCTTGTAGCCAAATTTTTCACGGAAACAATCGGCTCAGTTTAAAAAGTAATGAAGATGGGAAGCGGCGATGGTCTCAAATTTCGCGACAAATCACAGTATGACAAACTCTCGAAACTTGTAGAATTTGGGAACATCCCCGTTTAAGTGGGCCTCAGAGGTCGATGAACACATTGCGCGGTATTATCTCGGACGGTGAGCTGCTCGAACTCAGCGGAAGCAAACTGCTTGAAGGGTGACCAGACCAGAACATAGTCAAGGTGCAAAGGATAACAATAAGGCGAGATGACAAAGAACTACCTGCCAAGCACATACTCATTACTTTGGGAACCAGTACCCGATCTTAGTCAATCGAAAGCGATTACTGCAAGTTTCGTGTCAGACCATACATTCCAAATCCGCGTGCGTCAAGTGTCAGCATTTTGGGCATGGCTCACAAAGCCGCAGAGGGCGTGTTTGTTGTGCTAAGTGTACTTCTATTGAACACGCTTCTGACATCTGCACTTCAGCAACCCGCTGCGCCATCTGTGAAGGAGTCTGCTGCGACGCATGACAACAGAACGTTCCACCACCTGTGGAACGTTCCTTTATTCCATGTTAGCTAGCAACCTGCTCAAACCCAGGGTCGCTCATAGCACGAGCGGCACGAGCCTAGCGAAGTCCGCTTCTTGCTGGTGATGATGATACCACAGATTCTCCCCCCTATAAGTTCAAACGCTCTGGAGGATGGTGCTGTTTTGCTGAGCGACGCAAAGGTTCAGTTGAGAGAGTCGGAGAGCTACTGTACTTCCGTCCGAAAGTCCTTGGCGGGGCGTTACCCTGTTGGTATCAGACTATTCCGTGGCCGAAGCGTCCCGATGTCGCACTGGGTCAACATGCCACCATTTCGTTCCTTGAGCCGTGTCCACTGTGACTATAGGCTCTCCTTGCTTATCACGCACGATACCAGGTATCCATCTTTTTTCGTGGCCGGGACGTGGTAAAATTTGGCGTAATAGTTTATTAAACCCAAGAAGGATTTCAGCTCGCACACCAAATTCGGGGTGATGCTTGGAGAACTGCTTCAGAGTTGTCATCCTTTGGGTCAAATCCATTCGCATCAACTCGATGTGCAAGGAACGTCACTTCTTTTTGTTTGAATTTGCATTTCTTGATGTGTTTAGCCTGAGACCGTAGTCGAGTATGCACTCCAGGACTCCTGAGTTAGTTTTATTCTAGTTATTTAGCTCCAAGAAGCCACAACGAAAATTCAGACGACGACAGCGAGCTGCGGCTGAACCACATTCGAACCCTTGCATGCATGGTATGCGTGGTAGATGTTCGCCGCGTGTTGTGGATGATTGTTATTTCCATACTAAGGCACATACATACCCACAAGGAGGAATTGACCCTGCAGCGGCAGGCACATATCCTGCTAACTAGCTCTTTGAGATGATCGTCGCGTATTAATTATGATGATAATTTCTCTATTATGGCACATACCGACAGCGACGGAAAGGAGACCGACCCTCGTGCCTGTGCAATCACTGTAGTAAATGTCATCCTGCGCAAAAGGGTGGGAGCAAGGCTCGTACACGTCCCAGTTTATCTCCATTACGACGTCCTGCGATGGACGGACGGACGGACGGACGGATGGATGGCTGTTATGAGCATTCCCTTTGGAGCAGGGCGGTGGGTTGCGTCACCAAACTCTTGCTATTATGCTGCCTAATTTCCTACCTAGCTTAAACAAGAAAATCTGAAAAAGACTATGAATTGCCACAAGGAAATTTTCTGATCCCATATTGCGAACTTTCCTTTTGTACGTCTCCGTTTTTTGTCGTTTCTCTACTTTTCTTCCACCAATCCTCCAATCGCCTCTAGTTGTGGATGGATGGATGGATGTTATGAGCGTCCCCTTTGGAACGGGGCGGTGGGTTGCGCCACCGAGCTCTTGCTATTATACTGCCTAATGTCCTACCGAGGTTAAACAAAAAAACATGAAAAAAGAACACTATGAAGTCCCACAAAGAAAATTATTGATCCCCTATTGCGAACTTTGCTTTTGTACGTCCCTATTTTTTGTCGTTTCCCTACGTTTATTACACCAATCCTCCAATCGTCTCTTACTAATCCCTATTGCGCACATGTTTACTTTTCCACTGCTCCCGTTGAACCCAAGGGCTTCAAGGAGGCCAGTGGTGCCTAAACCGACCGCTGTGTAGACGTCTTCACATTCTAATAAAACATGCTCCATAGTTTCCCTAGCTTTACGGCAGCAAGCACATGCTTCTTCTTCCGTCTTATATCTCGCTTTATAGGTGCGTGTTCTAAGGCATCCCGATCTCGCTTCGAAAAGTAATAAGCTTCCAAAAAAAATGAAGCGCCAACGGTAACGGCACACAAAGAAGGAACAAAAGACAGGAAGTGCCTTGTCCTGTCTTTTGTTCCTTCTTTGTGTGCCGTTACCGTTGGCGCTTCATTTTTGGAGGCTATGCACCAACTAGCCCCACAACGTGTTTTACTGTAATAAGCTTCCCTTTGAGTTATCATGAATCGTTTCTATCGTGATTTAGTTTTTTCCTCCTAAGTATAGTTACTCATGGCAGGTTTCTTTTCCATTGCCGCCACCCATGAGATTAATTCAGCCTCTCTGACTTTCCGCTTGATGTTCTTTGTTGCTGTGTTGCCCACCCTACAGGGCGCACACTTGCCGGTAAGCTTCCTAGTTCTTTTCCTCCACTGTGAATCAATGTTTTTCTTGTACAGATACCTGAACACTCTCCCAGCCCATTTAATTTCTTCCATATTCCTCAGACATTCTTCACACTCAATTTTACGGCGAGCTTCCCTCACTTCAAAACTAGTCCAGCCCATATCACCCTGCACAGCTTCATTTGTAGTCTTCCCGTGAGCGGCCAATGCGAGGCGACCCACTGACCTTTGGTTCCCATCGAGTGCTGATTGTACCCCTGATTTAAAACAAACAACCGCATTTTCAAAAGTAGGTCCGGGAACCATTACACCTTTCCACATACCTCGGACCACCTCCTGCCTATTGTATCCCCATAGCGCTTCGTGCTTCATTATGGTGGCACTCCTAGATGGCGGTGCCATCCCTGTCACCAACTTATAAAGCGAGATATAAGAAGAAAGAAGAAGCATGTGCTTGCTGCGGTAATGTTAGGGAAACGATGGAGCATGTTTTATTAGAATGTGAAGACGACTACACAGCGGTCGGTTTAGGCACTACTGGCCTCCTTGAAGCCCTTGGGTTCAACGGGAGCAGTGGAAAAGTAAACATGTCCGCAATAGGGGTTAGTAAGAGACGATTGGAGGATTGGTGTAATAAACGTAGGGAAACGGCAAAAAACGGAGAGGTACAAAAGCAAAGTTCGCAATAGGGATCAGAAAATGTCTTTGTGGGACTTCATAGTGTTTTTTTCATGTTTTCGTGTTTAACCTAGGTAGGACATTAGGCAGTATAATAGCAAGAGCTTGGTGGCGCAACCCACCGCCCCGTTCCAAAGGGGACGCTCGTAACATCCATCCATCCATCAAGAACAAAGAACGCCATCTCTCGGGTAATAGAATATAAATACCTTGGTATATCGATAAACGAAGGCAATAGATATATGGAAACACAGGGGAAAAATAATAACAGTAAAGGGGAAGAGAAATGCAGCCATAATGAAGCACAGAGCACTATGGGGATACAGTAGGTATGAGGTGCTCCGGAGTATGTGGAAAGGTGTAATGGTTCCAGGGCTTACGTTTGGAAATGCGGTTGTTTATTTCAAATCAGGGGTACAATCAGGACTCGACGGAAACCAAAGGTCAGCGGGTCGCCTCGCATTGGACGCTTACGGGAAGACTACAAATGAAGCTATGCAGGGTGATATGGGCTGGACTAGTTTTGAAGTGAGGGAAGCTCGCAGTAAAATTTGAGTATGAAGAACGGCTGAGGAATATGGAAGAAAGTAAATGGGCTGGGAGAGTGTTCAGGTATCTTACAGGAAAAACATTGATGCACAGTGGAGGAAGAGAACTAGGAAGCCTACCAGCAAGTATGCGGCCTGTAGGGTGGATAACACAGCAACAAAGGACGTCAAGCGGAATGTCAGAGAGGCTGAAATAATCTCATGGGTGGTGTCAGTGGAAAAGAAACCTGCCATGAGTAACTAATTAAGAGAAAAAAACGAAATCAGGAATCAAACAAATTGTGATAACTCAAAGCGAAGCTCACTACTTTTCGAAGCGAGATCGGGGTGCCTTAGTACGAGCACCTATTGGCGGCGAGGAATTACGGAGTGGCCATCTGTCGGAAGCGCCTCCCATGCGTAGTGTGAGGGATCACGCGGCGCCCTCCTCATAGGTTTCACTTACGGCGCTCAATAAAAACACCACGCGGCAGCCCTCCTGGACATTGATGGAAGTACTCTAAAAACGAGGGAAGTATTTGACTGTCGATATAATAATTTGGGCAAACTGAAAGCGCAGAATCGTTTACAGACGAAATCTCTTTACCGAATACGTACTGTGAACGCCAGTGCGCATGGTCGCCGCGATGGAGTCTCCCGAACCGGCTTCTTGCGTGACAGGTGGGAAAGCGCTGAGAGTAACCTATGTGAAGTATGTTCTTATAGTGGGCTGTCTGTATAACCAAATGGTGAATGGAGAATGGAGCCTCAATGCAGCGATCGCACGGGTTCGCAGCGACCGACTGCGCGTCTGCATGCTTGTCCGCGCACAATGTTTTGCTTTCGCTGTGAGCGCGTTTTCGCACCATGTCGCCATCTTTAAGCTGCGGCATATGAGCATTTGGCGGTACACTAGCAACCATTGTTACGTGGCCGCTATCAGAACTGTTCAAAAATAATTCCGTTATAGAGACTTCGACGCCTAGCTACGGCGACTGTGATGTGCCGTTGCGACGATTCAATCTTTTTGTCTTCTAAATTCTTGGACGTTTTAATATTATTTCTCAAGTTGCGTTGCACTGTATGTTTATCGGTCTTCAGAGCCTGCGATTTCCCTCTGCTTCTTTTTCGCAATCCAGTGCATTAATTCATAACACAAACATGACCATATGCCGTGCCTTTTCTTAATGTGTGTCTTACTGCTCCCTTTTCATTCCAGTGAACTTGCCAGTATCTAGCATCAACAAGTTCATAGACCAAACCATCATGACATTAGCCGGGCAGCGGGCGTGGGCAAGCGTCTCAGTGCGCGTTTTCTGCTACTCACCGAACATCGCGTAGTCCCGGCGCCGTAGCAGAAATCTTCCTCGCGTGTGTGCTTGCTGGATACCCGAGTTGTAGCCGGTGGCTGTCTGCCGGTTCTAAATTTCCCCAGCCAAGCTTCACGCAGCTCCTTCTCCTGCGGCTACGTGTGAATAAGGCTGACACCGGGCTCCGTTGCGTACATCCCGCACTGCGGCACCGAGCAGTAGCCTACCATGCTGTACGCCTTCATAGGCAGCCACTACCTATTATAGTACTTTCAAATGTTGTCAAGCAGACACCCAAGGCGGTTAAGCCTCACCACTTAATCAGAACCGCGGCACAGGTGGGGCGAAAAAAAAAGCAGCCGACGCGGCCGCTTCGTCCACGTGATCCCTCATGCCACGTCACGCCGACGGTGGCGCTAGCTTTTCCAGTGGTGGAGCTCGCCCCCAGTAGAGCGAGATATAAGAAGGAACAAGAAGCACGTGCTTGGCTGCGGTAAAGTTAGGGAAACGATGGAGCATGTTTTATTAGAATGTGAGGACATCTGCCCAGCGGTCGATTTAGGCGCCATTGGCCTCCTCGAAGCCCTTGGGTTCAGCCGGAGCAGGGGAAAAGTAAACATGTCCGCAATAGAGATTAGTAACAGGCGATTGGAAGATTGGTGGAAGAAAAGTATGGAAACGACAAAAAACGGAGACGCACAAAAGCAAAGTTCGCAATAGGGGGTCAGAATATTTTGGTTAGAAGAGTTCATAGTGGTTTTTTCTCTCTTTTGCTCTTGCTTAACTTAGGTAGGACATTAGGCAGTATAATAGCAAGTGCTTGGGGGCGCAACCCACCGCCCCGTTACAAAGGGGACGCTCATAACATCCATCCATCTATCCAGGCACGTACGAAGGATATTTTTTTTTTGGGGGGGGGGGGGACAACCCAAGGCAACGAGTTCAATGCAAATGAGGGGGGGGATACTTTTTCTAGTACAGCTGTGAATAATGCCCGCCATTTGCCATAAAGATGCGTAAATCCGCAAGAGAGAATTAGAATAACGTGTATATCTCACAGGTATGCCTGTGAGATACACCTCTTCTTTACTTGGCAAACAAAGAAACCCATCGAATGGACTCACGCATGAAAGATGCGCAAGAAGAACCTTGCCAAGAGCAAGTTAACAAGCGAAAGTGCAAAATAAAGATTTCTAGCAGCGTTTTTTTATTGGCTCTGGAAGAATTAGAGAAATCTATATTTGGGGAACAATCTCAGTTATTTTGTATCCCTCGTTTACTGCTCTACCAAATGCCAAAACCGACTCGTGTTGTTATTTGGGAAGTTGCATAACGATGCGTGGTCACCAGTCCCGTACAACCGCGTAGAGCGCAGGACGCTGCAGCTCCAGACGTACTGCGCCCACCATGGAAGGTTAGAAAAACATCCCCATTAGCACAGCATGGAAATGGCTACGTCAGGCGGCTCGAACCTTCATTCAAAACACACGGAATTATTCTCCATTTTCGGCGGCGTTTCCTCTACTTCCTTTTTAAATAAAAAGATGATGATCCATAAATATTTACACAAAAAATTCTGACTTTTTCTCCCAGTTTGGCTGTTGCCTTGGCTTTCTCGCTTAATAGATCGCTTACTTTCTCATCTCCTTGCGACTCTTGTTTCCAGTTGCCAATTTTGCACTAAAAGTGCTGTACAATAAGGAAAAAACCAGACGAGGTAACGGGTCAGTCATATAGCTTATGGGTTGAACGGTTATTGCAGGGTCGGATGATGGACGCTGTTTCGCAATGTTTTATTTTCCACCTTATCTAACCCATATCGCGGTTATATGGCTCCGAGGATCTGCCAGCGTCGCGGCGAACCGTCAATCGAGGAAGTAATGAAGCAAAAGGAAAAGTTAAACGCAACTAGCGTTTTCTCCGGCCCCAACTTGTTCCACGAGCATGCAGACCAGCCGGCTATGAGCCGAATCCCTTTCCTGGCCCCTGAATCAGCCTAACGTGGTCTAAACAACGAAGGTTGAACTAACGAAGCAACAGGGATGCACGTGATCGTTGAAACGATGGTGACATAAAAATTGTGTTGGGCATCTGAATTCATCTTGAGTTAATCGCGCGGGCACCGAATCGATGAGAAAACTGGCCTCCACACCCCAGGAGATGCCGATAACTACCGCCATCCAAAAGGAGTGAAAAAATTGACAATCATTCCACTCTGCGAAGATGGAATGGCAGCGAAAGATGGCGACAGTCAAATCTCTCAAACGAAAAGCAAAGTGTTTCACCTCCGCTGTGGGTCGGCCTGAAGATAGTGCAATATCGGGCCGACCCGCGGCGGAAGTGAAGCAGGCTTAGGCACCCCACGTACGTGGGTCGCTCCCGAAGATACTGCAACGCCGGGCCGACCCACGGCAAAGATGAAGCAGGCGTTAAGCACTCCCCATACGTGGGTCCACCCCGAAGGTAATGTAATGCCGGGCCGACCCGCGGTGAAGGTGAAGCAGGCATTAACAACTCCCCACACGTAGGGCGATCCCGAAGACATTGCAATACCGGAAGTAATAAAACGAAGGACACCGACCAACAGAAGTGCTAAAAAATGAATAAATCCAAAAGACGTTTCGGCTTTGCTACGGAAGCCTTGTTCACAATGGGATGACGGAAGGCTCATGGAAGCTTATGTACACTTCAGAACGTGAAATCGCGGCTGTATCTGGAATCGCTGGAGATACAAAAAACATGTCACACGCTCAATCTAAATGAGGGAACCCTCCCCCCGTCATACACGCGCTGCTTACGTCACGTTCTGAAGTGTACATAAGATTCCATGAACCTTCCATCATCCTATTGTGAACAAGGCTTCCGTAGCGAAGCCGAAACGTCTTTTAGATTTATTCATTTTTTAGCACTTCTGTTGGTCGGTGTCCTTCGTTTTATTACTTCATGCTTCATCACGACCAGACGGGCTTCCGTCGAACCCTCGATTTCATATTGCAATACCGGGCCGACCCGCGGTGGAGGTGAAGCAGGCGTTAAGCACTCCCCATACGTAGACCCTTCCCTAAGATTCCGAAGGGCGCGTTATAGGTTCCCGAGTCCACAGGGGTACGTGCCATTGATCTTGGACCCTTTTTGCACTATCACCAGTATCGGCCCACATGATTTCTTTCTGTTAATGGATGCCTAAAAACACTGCGGAAGTTATTCATACACTGCTTTCGCTGTAAAAGGCAGCAAAATGTTGACCCCCGAGTAGATTGATTTGTGGACGCTTTAAGAATGTGTGTCAGGAGCGGTGCCTTGAGCGGATGGGGGAGGGGGGGTATGCCGCTTAATTTCGGGGGGCGGGCTTCCCCGGGCCCACCCCCCTTGGTACGTGCCTGCATCCATCCATCCAGAAAGCATATTTTAGTCATTGGCGCCGACGTCACATACATTAGAGTAAGTTGATTGGGGACACCGGCATAAAATACTTTCGCATTGAAAGAAACGGGTGTTTAGGCCAGTAGGTAAGACACTCGGCTTCTGAGTGTGGGGTCGTAGCTTTGGGACACACCAGCGCCACCTTTCTTTCCTTTCAATCAATCAATTTAATTTTAGTGATAAGTAAATTAGTACATCGACAGTTGTATACAGCAAGAGGTCCCAAAGTAAAAACTGCAGGCGAGACACTTTACGATGAATGGTGAATCAAGAAATAAAGGAAACCTTCAAGGTGTCCGTTAGCCAACTTATAGCGCAACGTTAGCCGGGCTTACTGAAGTACTTCTAGACATCCACGGCTACAAAATGTTTCAGGACAGCTACTAGACTTTTGAATTAGCCATTCGAGACGTCTTTTAGACATTAAAAAGGTGCTTGCGTGTTTCATTGGAAGCGCCACAAATATGTAACACAATCCGAACACAATTACATTCCATCCTCTCAAGAGGAGAAAGCTGTACTCACGGCCTTGCTCCCGCCGCTTCGCACGTCCCTGCTCGTTCCTTGCTTGGCGAGCATCCTCCGCCGTAGGCCTACTTCAGAAGCCTATACCGCGCAATCCGCTAGGCCCCTGGTGAGCGTCCTTCATTGCCGTCTGACTCGCTTCGCTGTCGACTGCCACCACAACCGCTGTCGCCACAACCGCTGCCAACACCACGTGACGTCAGCGACGCAACACCTGTTTTTTCTATCGCGCCGGTCGTTCCCCTCTCCAGCAGCCGCTAGCTCGGAGAAAGTCACGTGGCTTATTTTGTATCACTCCACTAGACTCGTCGTTTTCATTTTCAAGGCCATCGGGCAGCGAGCCACTTAAAGGGAAGCTGAAGAGTCTGTCGAATTCAATAAGACCTCATATACGGATGCGGGAACCTTATAAACCATGTAGGTAAAATTTGGGGTCTTTTTTTCAATTAGGAGCGACGTAATCGTCGGTTAAAATTGCGCTGTAGCTCCGCCGCCCCGTCGAATGCCGCGCGCTGCTGCTGACGATGCGAGCGGAGACCGGAAACCGCGGGGTTGTGACGTCAAATCTAGTGTTTTGTTCCTTCGCAGCCTGCGCGACCGTGCCTGACCGTGCTTGTTTCTGCGTGCGTGCCATCGTAATCTGCTTCGATCGACCCTGCATTCCTTTGTTGGTGCGTCTACGTGTATGTAGCGTGGTAGTATACGGCCAGCCCTGCAATTCGGCCTGCGCACTTGCTGTATATGGCCACCGAATGAGAGAGGACTACTTGCCACTAGCAGGCTTTCTAAACGCAGCGCGAAAAGATCGGAGCAACGAAAACAAAGACGGCACGAGTGCGGACTGACTGATGATAACTGGTGTTGGAAGGCCTTATGAATACACGAACTCGCCCAAACCTGGATTTTGATTTACTGCGAGCTCCTTCGTGTTAGCACGCTGAACGTAAGGTGCATGTTTATCTCCCGCCCTTGACGCAGGTATCGTCGCAAAGCGCCGCGAATTTTCTATTTGCACGTGTGTTGTAAAACAGCCTGCATGCAGCTACCATAACGCAGTGCAAATGTAGAGTTTGCATGTGCTGGAAAGCCGGCGCACGCCAGGACGCTACGCTCCCCCTTTCTCTCGCGCACAGCGAGAAACCGACCGTCTCACGTAGCCGACGGAATTCGCCGCCTTTACGACTTCGGTTATGAGTAGTGTGCGAATGGCGCACAGATGAAGGTCACTACACGTACTGCATGAACCGGGAAGCTTTTCACGCGTTCAAACCGTCTTTGTAGATTGCCGACAGCTTTGGACAGCGCACAAATGCCGACGATCGCATCCCCGCTTACGTTCCACGAGGAGGCATGCAGGAACACAACACTACAGTTGTTTTACCGGAAACGAGCTCACTAGATCGGTGAAAGATCGGCGAGATCAATAGATCGCTTTGCAAAAAACATACTCACCAAAGAGCATTTCCAACACGAGGAGATCCCAAGACTTCGCTTTCGTTCGCGTCGAAAGCACTACTCGCACCAGCATCGTTTGCTTCTTCGAGAGGCTGGCTCTTCGCAATCGGCTCGTACATGTAGGGAGTAACGCCGAACTCCCCAGAAAAACGCAGCCTCTCTAAATTTTCCATTACCTCTTAATTTTCCATTACAGCACCAAACTACCTGGCACCGCGCTTCATGTGTAGCGGCAGCGGTCGGTCACTAGAGTTGACGTCATGAGGCGCCCGACCAATCACAGGCGGAAACGAGACGCGCGAGCTGGGCGTGTCCGCTGCTGCACTTTTCGTCGAAATAAAATATATTTGCACTTTCTTTCGCTCAATTTCGATACGATATTCGAATTCGGAGGGTTGAAAACCATTATGTACACATGTTCACTCATTTTTTCTGGAAAACCTTTCAGCTTCCCTTTAAGGCTTTCGTCTTCATAGAAACGCAAGCTTATGTAAGATTTGTCGCATTGCGCAGAAGGGTAAAGCACATGCGCGCCAGTTGCGTTTTATGCAAACGATGCAGGAACGAAATGGGCAGATTTATGGTGTTTCCTTATCAACCGCTTCACGAAATTTTCGTTTCTCATGAATTGGATCTGCATATTTTTTGTCTGTCTTTCTGAGGTGTTGTAATTGGTTATGCGGCTTATACGCGGAAAGATGCGTATATTCGTTCGTTTTGAATGCTTCCAAAACATCAACAGCTGAAATTAGAGCTGTAGCGAATATCTAGTAGCTTAAATTTCAATCGAGCATTCGAAACTACCGAATATTCGCACATTGCTACATTTAGCACTATCTCTCCCTGCAAAATTGATTTTTAAGTTAGTGTCGTATTTGTGAATAATTTGTCGTCGTTTCGCGTCAGGCGTGCCGCACAATATACAACCAGTACTTTGGACAATGTAACAATTCTTTAATCGTAATATAAGGCGTGTAATTGCGATTTCATGCTTTATTTAATAAAAAACGGGTTCGTGAGCACACCTATAGCGCGTTTTCTAAGCCAGTTGACCATTTATAATTTGTAGAACTAAGTTAAACTCAAACTCTTTAAACGTCTATGTTCTTAGCCGACAGCAAGAGGCCTCTACTGAATGTGACAACGGACCACGGCAAGACGGATTACATCAATGCCGTGTATGTCGATGTGAGTACGAAAATTGCACGTGGAATCTCCTGTGCGAGTGATGCCTAAGCATTTGTTACTAATCACCTGCTGTTTCGTCGTTGTGTGCTGCTGTGTTTGGTATAATTGCGAGAAACACCACGAAATAATCGCGAAACGGAGAAACGCGGTCGCGACACCGAAATATTAACTGAGACCAGTATGAGACAACAAAGAAGAGGCGAGCAGCAGCAATGTTCGGTCATCTTATGTGACAGATGCGCCGACTGCGTACGCTATAGTGAACGGAGCATTGCTTCCCTCTTATTGGGCATGCAACTTGTCCTGCATTCTTGGACCAGGGATTGTTGAGCAGTGTGAAGGGCGGGAACGTTATCATGTCGCACTCCTAATGCCTATTAAAGTAGATGTACTCGTTCGATGCAAGCATGTCATTTATTGGCACTTGCTATTTCGACCATGAGAAACAACTTTCTACAGCAGAAAGGCATACTTTCTTATTGCTTATTCTTGTTTTTTTCCTTTTGCACCTTAAAGGAGAGCAGAGAGGTTAATGAGTGCAAGAAGTGGTTGGCTGCACCGGTCTAAAGAAGTGAAAAGGTGATGCAAGAATGATAAGCATAAAGTAGGACACCAGAGATTGCGCATGCAAGATACGCAGAGAAGTTGGAATGTTCTGCAGTGCGTTAGAGAGATTCACTTTTCGTCATAGATATCAAAAACAGCCGCAGTGCCTATGTCATTTTCTGTAGTTCTAATTAGTTCTAATGTGGACGACGAAGCTTATAATTGCCATTGTTCTCCATGATGTGTGCATAGCCGAAGGCATCTAGAAACGGCAACTTCCCTACAGTTGAGGCTTCTGTCTTGGTGACTTGAAATTTTCAAGCAACATTCTCCAAAGGAAAAAAACGTTAGGAAAGAATAGCAAGCTGGGCGAGCTGGTACTGGTTCACATCGTTACCCTTAATACTTTAACTAGGAAAACCGACTAGCAGAAAACTAGCTTCATGAAAGTATCGGACTTCTCATATATTGTGCACTTCGCTTGATAGCAACGTACTTAAATTCAGTCTTCAGTGCTCCCCCGTTCCCTACAAACTAATCTTTCTTTGTTTCTACAGGGGTTTAGGAAACCCAACGCCTTTCTCGTAACACAGATGCCTTTGAACAGCACGCTGGACGACTTCTGGGAAATGGTCACCTCCTCTGGCTCTATAACTGTGGTTACATTGGGACCGCTGCCAGACGAGGTATCCTTGACAGATTTTCTACAGAAAGCGAAAAAAACGTTGTTCGAAGTTTAATGTTGTTCTACTATTTTCTTTTTTTTCTTGTGGCTACTATTTTGCGTTCAGCAAAGGCGGGAGCATAATCAATTTGCTTTGTGATAAAGTCACGAGTCGAATTCGCAACGCTTGGCGTTCGTAAAGCTTTTTACTACTGACCGCCAGGCTTCAGTATTTAATATGTGCAACAACACGACAAGCTTGGATTTGCTCTTAGGAACAGTTATTGTACATAAGCTTTTGTGTGCATGAGAGAGAGAGAGAGAGAGAATGGGCCAGAACATTTAGTGTAAATTCTCATTCTTTTTTTTATAGAGCAGGAACAACTCCGGCCTTTTCAGCGCTTACAAAGTTATGACCACTTCGAGTGTCTGTTGTCTGGACATACTACGTGGAAGTCAAAATGTCAATGCGTCCAACGAATTTTTAAGACAGTTTTAAAATCAACCCTTTGTTTATGTGTGGTCGAGCTTCGGAGAAATGCTGAACACCCTTGGACACATTAGAGCTTCCAGGAGCTGTCCGCTGTCCAGTCGGCGCTACCTGAATTGAACTGAATTGAATTGAACCTTTATTGTCATCTGTTGTACATGAAGGATGGCAGGAGTAAAAGCTGCACAAAAGCAGCTTGACTAGCTCCCACTGCCTACAAAGGGGCCGCAAAGCAGTGACATCTAAAACATAAGATATCAAACATGACATCGGATAATTATCGCAACAATAATTCAGAATTACTTCAAAAGAAAGTTTAACAGGATACAATAGTTATTACTCAAGCATAAAAAATAGATGGGCGCGAATATACGCGCATGTTGAAAAGACAGAATTGGATTACTGTTGTACAATTTGATAAATCACACGTATAATGAAAGGCTGCTATAAATTAGCCCTAAGGTTATAAAACGAATGCTATAACATGTGTTGAAGTCATATTTTCAATGTTCACATTAATGCCAATAAGATCAATTAACAAGTTTGGTCGCCATACTTAGTGCGTGATCGGGGCACTAACTGGCGTGTATCATTTATTTCCAGTGGGCTTAAGGTTGGCCAGTTCAGAAATTATTGTTCTTTGTTTAAGTTAGTTCTTTATTAATTTAGAAATGTTGTACTGTAAAGATTCTGCATACGTATTAATTCATATTTTTCTTGTATGTAACTAACAGAATGAGTAGACTCCTTTTTAGCAACAATTTTAAGAAATCTATATTGAAGTCTTGTAAACTTATCAATGTATGTTTGAGAAATGGTTTCAAATTATACCGCTTCCTATCCAGCTTTTGGGGGTTTAGGATTTTGTGGCTGCTCGTGACCAGAGTGGCCTGCCGATCTCTCCCGGTTTACAGAAGGATGTGTTGAACATTTGGTGGACGTCGCGAACGAAAGAGTTCAATGCATGGCGACTGTATTAGAGCAAACATTAGGAGTTCGGGATCGAAAGTACTATAAGCGTCCAAGTGTAGCACACTGCCGTCAGCGTTGCTGTCTTTCCGTTTCCTTCTTGGCGCAGTACAATTTAACAGGTCGCGTTATTGACTCATAAGCTGAAACATCCCGAACCACAGCAATCGCCTTGTCATGCACTGAAGACTGTCGTGGAACGTTCCCATGGAAGGAACCATGGAGAATACAGCTGCTCAGAGTGTTTGCAATTGGCTGCAATACCATACGTGGTAGCCCAATTGCTGCCGCGTAATAGGTTTCAGGATCACGTCATAGTAAAAACAATAGGTGCGAGATAGATTTGTTGCCTTCCTTCGCATCAGATGTTTGGAGAGAAAACAAAAGGGCGCTCTAATCCACGCTGTGAAGGCTGTTGGCCAGCCAAGCTGTGGTATCACCTGATCCGGTCTGCCAATGTGATGTTGCCTTGAACTGCGTTCTGCCCAGCCTGAGCACGACACCGTTGTGCACACTGACGTTGCTGCGCCTTTCGTTGTTCGTCGTATTCTTGCTGCTCTTCAGGCGTCCTAAATGTGCGGGACTGGCTTTGTCCAGGAACCAATACTCTGTCCAACCTGAACACGATGTCGCTGTGCACACTGACGTTGCTGCGCCTATCGTTTCTCGTCGTATTCGCGCTACCCTTGGCGAGCCCTAACTATGCGTGGCCTTTCCATAGCGTTATCACAACACGAATGAAATTAGTTGTTAGGCGAGTTCTTCTTTTACATATGAAAGTGTAGTTACGTCACTCCCTGCTTCTTTATGCTACAGTGGCCAGGAGGCTTATGCAACCATATTTTTTTCTGGGAAACGCTTGTGGCGAACGCTACGTGCGAACGCGGGCTTTCTTTTTCTTTTTTTTTTCCCTCGAGGCAGGTGTCGCCGCTTCCTCGCTGGATGGATGGATGGACGGATGTTATGAGCGTCCCCTTAGGAACGGGGTGGTGGGTTGCTCCGCCAAGCTCTTGCTATTATACTGCCTAATATCCTACCTAGGTTAAACAATGAAAAAAGAAAAAAAAACACTATGAACTACCACGTCCAAATTTTCTGATCCCCTATTGCGGACTGTGCTTTTGTGCGTCTCCGTCTTTTGTCGTTTCCCTACTTTTCTTCCACCAATCCTCCAATCGCCTCTTACTAATGTCCATTGCGGACATGTTTGCTTTACCACTACTCCCGCTGAACCCAAGGGCTTCAAGGAGGCCAGTGGTGCCTAAATCGACCACAGGGTAGACGTCTTCACATTCTAATAAAACATGCTCCGTCGTTTCCCTAGCTTTACCGCAGCAAGCACATG